>NC_136428.1:128730821-129313321 GCF_052849685.1 Lactuca virosa
TCTAGTCTGGATTTAGTGAGGTGTGTAAAATGGGATTTCCAAACAGTATACTCTGTATACCAAACAGACCTTACCTCCAATATGATCCTAGCTGGCTATTCCTTACTTGATAGATCTTGATGTAGACATTGGGATTGTTGAGGAATCTAGACTATCATTAGTCTCAAGGGATATTAGACTAAGGATTAGTGATAAATAAGCCTAGGTAACATCAAGGGAAAAGTTAAGTACTAGGATGGAGCGCTGCCCAAATTCCAAGGCATCCATTTTTATTAAGTGAGTGCATAGTTACTTTCACCTTACATATAGATATGAAGTATCTGTTAAATTCTATATATGTTTATTATCTGTGTTCTTGATATATGTTCTACGTCTAATAATATGATATGATTTTAGTGTATAAATTAGTTTATCATACATTCCCAAGGACGTATACCGAACGACAACTTTCTCTGCTCCCAATATATGTCCCACCTTTGAATTCTTCTTGACTAGGAAGGTTTTCAGCACAACTGTGGGTTATGGGCCCACTTCTTTCCTCAATGCATCCATAACTTCTTAACGAAAATTTAACATCCATGAACTGCAGGTTACTCTGAACTATCGCGATGAAACCGTAAAATTAGAATGTCCGATGATTCTCCAACAAGAATACCTAGTTCTCCCCCACTTAGGATTGGAACCATCACCAACTAACGTCTGCAATACAAAAGTCTCACACCAGCTCAACCAGATATGCGCCAACGTTGACTCCTGGTATGCAAAATGGCATATGAAAATCCTCCACATAAAGACCAACAAATCGAAAAGAAAACCCTGAATCTCATATGAAAACCATGGTAACTCTTCCCAGCATCGTTGCCGTAATCTCAATGAAATCCATCAAAATACCCTTGTATTGACAAGGTACCTAACAAACCGAATTTACGCACAGAAACCTTGAAATAGGAAAATTTACTTACAACACAAGTGTTGGATTAGGTGTCTAAGCCCATAACTATAATTAGTATATACTTGACCTGAGAGTAGCATTGTCCATTTTGGGTTGCCTTCACCGAAGCAATTTGATAGGATGGATATTTGAGAAAGAGGTTATTTGAGATTTGTTAATATATTATAAGTATAATATATTAATTGAGAAATCATATTATTTAATTAGTATTTTCAAGAATTAATTTGGAATTAATTTAGTGATCAAAAGAGACTAATTAAATTAACGTGGACTAATTATGTAAATCAATGATACATACAGTTTGGGCTAATGATCCATGATTGATTAGTAATGAACTAAGCTTATGTGAGAGTCCATGAAGTGTTAGTCAAAATGAATTATTACACCAAAAGCGTAAGTGAATGGATTAGGGTTTACAAGTGACCCTTAGAATCCTACACTATATATGTAACCCCTTCAACCCTAAAATCGGGACTTGTGTTCCATAAGGAAACCCTAGCCATTTTTGGTGGTTCCTAGCCTCTCTCTCATTGTCCTCCATTGTTCTTGGTGTTTGTGACACATTTGAGGCATCACACTTGAGGTCCTAAGCTCTTGAAACACCAAGCTACAACAAAGAGGTAATTATCTAACTTGTTATTATGTTTCAAATATCAATGTTGTATGCTAGTTAGGTTCATGCTTTGGAAAATGAAAATTGTATGTATAACTAGAGAAAACTTAGATCCAAAGCATTAGGCTTGTATGTGCGCCATAGGAGTTTTATAGTACCTAAAACCCAACAGTGGTATCAGAGCCATGAGTGTTTTCTGTTATATTGATGCATTGGTTAATTGTTCAAAGTTGAAAAAATTGGAAAACTGCCTTCTGACTGTTAGACTCGACGAGTCCCATGAGTGGACTCGATGAATTGGATCATATGGTGATGAACTCTACGAGTCCATACCTTGGATCGACGAGTTGGACAGTTTGGTGGCAGATTTTTCGAGTTTTTGGCCAGTTTTTGGATTAGGACCATTACCACAAACTGTTTTGACTTATAAAAATCATTTTTTGGTAAGGTAACGATTACCACATCTAACTAAAAGATAAATTGTCAAATTTTAAGATAATTACTAGATTATATGATAAGCTAATTATTTGTATTATATGATTTGAAATTATCTTGCTGTATGAGTAGTATTAGGTCAAATTGGTAAAAGATAAAATTATATGATTATTTTATTAGTTTAAAATTTGATCTAAATGGATTTCAAGAGTTACAAAACTTGCCATCAAGTTTTGGAATTCAAAAGGTCTTGAAGAGTTACAAAACTTGCCATCAAGTTTTGGAATCCAAAAGGTTATGAAGAGTTTCAAAACTTGCCCTCAAGTTTTGGAACTTGAAAAGTCTTAATTATGAAATATTAAGTACCAAAACCCTAGTATTTTAAATGTTTAAAATACACCCTTATACTATGTAAAATTAAAAGTCTAATATATTATATATGTATAAGTTAAAAGTCAGTCTTACCGTTAGTAGGCCTCATTCATGAAGCTGGTCTATAAAGGATGTTTAAGGAAGCGGCCTGTAAAATGACCACCATTGGGTATCCACTTTTACCCACCGCACCCTTGACCAGTGGAGGGTTGTTATGCGAACGGGTAAGATAGGACACAAACTTTCATTAATAAGTATCATGAAATACAATTAACTAAATGTTTTATAAATTTCCAAATCTTAGTTACTTAGGAAAATGTGAATTTGATGATAACCCATGAAATTACACATTGCACCTTATTGGTCAGTTAGTGGAGCGTGTGTGGTTAACCGACACACTAATGTGGACTAATGAATGATGGCAATGGGTTTCTTGTAAATTATCGTTGATCAATGGATCGTGTGTGGTTAACCGGCACACTAATGTAGACTAATGAAAGATGGATAGTTTGTATGTGCTCACGTCTTGGACATAAAGCTGCATATTGACAGGCTGGGAATGTTGGGTGTCGTGTTCCCAAGGAAGCTGGCTATTGACTTGGTTCTTCATTCACTTCCTAAGTCATATAGTGAGTTTGTTAAATACTAGTATGTAACAGATCATGACGTGACCCTTATCGATCTAACATATCTTCTAATTGTTGCTGAATCAGCAATGATTTGGCGCACTAGTAAAGCAGAATTGATTGGAAGATCTACTTCCCAAGCTGCCATGGACAAAAGCAATGACATGGGAAATCCAAAAATGATTCCTTCTCCTAAGGGAAAGGAATTGGCCATGGCCAAAAGTTGTGATCATAAGAGAAAAGCCAGTTCTGAGATAGTTCCATGTGCGAATGCCAAAGAGTCGACTTGTTTCTACTACCATTTGAAGGGGCATTGGTTGCGAAGCTACCCTGACTACCTGAGAGATCTAAGAGATGGTAAAATCAAATTGTATGGTTCTACTTCAGGTAAGTTCACTATCTAACTCTATTAAATTCCTACTTACAGATTCTTAATACATGATGTGATAAGATTGCATTTTGATGTTTTGTAGGATCAAAGAAGAGAAAGGAAGCTTGAAAGAAGAGTAAGTTGATTCTGATCGCGAAGAGATGGATTTCGATCGCATGGTTTGATGATAATTTTTTTTAGTTGCTGCTTAAGAGTTATGATAGATTGCTTAGGAATAGATAGCAACATAGTTTTCATTTGTAATTGCATTGTAAGGACAAGTTTTTCCGCACCTTTTATAAATAAAGAAAAATTTTGTTTTTATCTTATTTTATGTTTCCTTACAATGACGTTTGTGAAATTTGTTGTTTATATGTGTTTTCATTAATAACAATATTGAAAATGGTTTGATTCTTAGTTATATCAATTGTGGTAGTGTCATAATTTTCTAAGTTAGGAAAGATTCTCATCGCCCAAGTATCAATTGGATAGAAACCTGGAATCATATGATGTATGAAAATCTTGGTACTTCGGAAATTAAGACTAATTCCTTGTTTACATATATATATATGTAAGTCAAGTGAAAGATGAAAGGATCTAGTAGACATTGATGTGTACTGGTCAGGTCCACCACAAAGGCCGATAAAGTATATTCGTCATGATTTACTGAAAGTTCAGTAAATATGGTTATGCTTACAAGTAAGTGTAATTCTAATACCTTGAAAAGTTTCAATGTATAGCAGAATGAATAAGAAGAATCAAATTAGGAAGAAAGATAAAAGGTTCTCCTATACGAAAGGAAAATAGAATGTTTTAGTATCGTGTTTTGTGCTCATCCTATTGATTATGGAACCATGTCACAATTGATCCTATAAAGATATCGTAGTACATTTGTATGGCTAAGAAGAGGTATCAGGAATTGTTGAAATGGTTAAATCAAGAAGATGAGTCATACTTCATTCCAAGATCAAGTCTTAGAGTCATACTCCAAGATTGTACATTGAGTGACATAATCTTAAGTAAGTTTATAACACCTCATGAAATGTGGAGTAGAAATGGTTCTTATTCTTGCACATCTGAAATTGGTAATTGTGACGTTTTGGATAAAACAAAGATCAACTAAGGCCAATTTCATGAAGTATTTTTCTTGATAAGAATCCGCACTAACTTTTGAATATTAGTTTGTCAAGAAATGTTCCTTGACAGAGAATCTTATAGGTCAAGAGGTCAGTGGGAGTCTTAAAGATCTTGAATAGTTTCAAGTACTAATCAAGAATAAACTTTTTTAGTTATCACTAGCACACGACTTGAGGTTAATAACCTATCATGTTGACATATTCTTGTTTCTATGCCCATTCCAGTTAAGTTGACTATGCATGTGAGTTCTATGAGTTCTTATTTGATTGCATAAGGCAAAGTACCTTGATCAATAGAAAGTACATTGATTTGTATAGGTGAGCTGCTCAACAACATGGAAGCAATGGTAGGACCCTTGTGCTACCAGATGGCAAGAAATTAAGATCAAACTAGTTCAGTCCAAATGAGTTTGCATTTGTCACAAACCTTATCTTGTGATTATGGTTTTGACACATCCGCATGGATAGGAACACATACACCATAAAATCTAACTGGAAAATGTTTTTCTCCGCTTCATGAATATGATTGTGAGGGAACGCTTTCACTATGTAGATTTTAAAGAGATAGCAGTTGTGTTGATTGCGTTCTCAAATCCAATTATGATTACGACATCACTCTTCATAGTTCGAATTGTGAGAAATGGAAAAAAGTTTGAACATTCGGGACATACTGTTGTAAGTTCTAAAATTGTTTAGACACACATATGAGCTTTCTACTGAAAGGTGTATGAGCTTGAGAAGCCTAGATAAAGTCTTATCAAAGCATCTTATATCAGAAATCTGAACTTTGGACAGAAGATCAAAAAGTGTTGATTTCTAGAAGTCCAGCTGATTTATGGGTACATGTTAAAGCTAGTGGGAGCATAAATTATGCTAGTAAGAATGTAATTATTATGCTAGTGGGAGCACAATTATTACCTTAGGTGTTGCAAGTTAGCAATATTAATTATAGGAAACAAAGGTTTCAATTTTGCAAAGTTGCAGATTTAAAAAGTTGTTCTGCTATAATTAAGGGAGAGGAACCAATACTTCGTTTCAAATCTAAAAGCATAGATTGAAATTTAAAACTTATTCATGGAAACATATATGAATGTTATGTTGAAATGATTCAACATAAGGTAATTCTATATATGGAAACATTATAGCAGGGGACTGGTCAAGTATCACGTCTTCATGTAAAACATTATGAATCGTATCTCATATGCTTTGTGTATAGGATCGATTGCATATGCAATAATATTGATCTATTCTATTTTTCCAAATGCCTAGGGCATTAAGAAGGAAAAAGGACTAGAACGAGATATGACTAAAGTAGCTAAACAACTGTTAAGGACAACCTGAGATTTATTAAAAATTGGTTATTTGTGGATAGTTAGAAGTATAGTAATGGATGGACCATATTGACATAATTATGAATGGATAAGATTCTATTGAAAATGCATTGCCATATGGAAAATATGTAAATGTTTCCATAATGCTAGTTGGTTATTAAGAATCTATGTGTAAGTTAGAAACTTTCATGCAAGAAGGATGTTCAAAGGAATGTACTTTGAATGTGAGACTTCGTATATGTGGAATTGTCTTACAACAATCTCCAGTGGAGTACTTTGTAATATCGTTGTCCAAGTCTTTGTGACTTTGGTGCACTGACATTACAAAAGGATCATCACATGATAGTTTAGAATCTAACACATTCTAATAGTGGCAAGAGTTTCGTATTCTTACACTTACGATAAGGATTTGGAATTGTGAAATGAGTTTCATTGGAAATGTTCTCAATTGATCTATTTCACAAAGAAAGGACCATAGGTAAGCATAGTGTGCATGCTTGGAGCATGGGATAACTATTGTTTTAATTAAAGTATTAAGTTGATTAGTCTAAAAATTATACAATGCATAATGTGTAATCAATATGGTGATTAAATAATAAGTGTTTTTATTTATATTCAAAAGTTTTGAGACCATATTGGATTCGATTATTCTTGTATTTCACTTCGCATGTTTTACTTCCCGAATAACTAGGTTATTCAAACATCCACAGTTAATCATACTTTGGAAGTAAGTAATGAGGTAAGACTGTCATGAATCCGACTGTAGATTGTCTAAGTGCTTAGACATAGCACAAGTTTGCTGCAGTGTTCGTGAGTACTCCTGTAATAAGATTTGAGTATTGGATTAAACTCACGCTCATGTGAATCACTTCATGGATTTATCACAAGTGATTGTGAGACGATAATATCTTATACTCTTCATACGGAGACATATAGTTGTAGTTTACAAGTCGGTTGCACATGGATGATACGTAAACGCACCAGTAACTTGGTGTTATAAAACATATTGTTGTGTGTGATTTGATGAGTAAATTGAGCAAGCATATGAGTCGAAGTTTATCTGTTCCTTTTATCCTAAGAGGGATAAAAGCGATATTTGTGGGCCCCTTGATAATTTAGTGATGACACCCTAAGCGCTTGGCCAAGCCTGGACTTATTTGATTTGTTTCATTAGTCAATCGTCATAAATCAGAAATCGGGAAACAACACATGAACATAAATAATGATTATAATCCATGTCTCAGATCATAAGATATCTTGTAGAATGGAGGAATATATGATTCCTTATCTAATGGACGCGTCAGAGTTCGACATCGGCTTTTGAGAGCTATGATTGCTAGTCGGTTTTTTGAAGTCGTACTTGCAGTTATAGTTATTAGACTTATCCAAGTGGGAGACTGTTGGATTAGGTGTCTAAGCCCATAACTATAATTGGTATGTGCTTGACCCGATAGTAGCATGGTCCATTTTGGGTTGCCTTCACCGAAGTAAATTAATAGGATGGATATTTGAGAAAGAGGTTATTTGTGATTTATTAATATATTATAAGTATAATATATTAATTGAGAAATCATATTATTTAATTAGTATTTTCAAGCATTAATTTGGAATTAATTTAGTGATCAAAAGAGACTAATTAAATTAACGGGGACTGATTATGTAAATCAGTGATACATATAGTTTGGGCTAATGATCCATATTGACTAGTAATGAACTAAGCTTATGTGAGAGTCCATGAAGTGTTAGTCCAAATGAACTATTCGATCAAAAGCCTAAGTGAATGGATTAGGGTTTACAAGTGACCCATGGAATCCTACACTATATATGTATCCCCTTCAACCCTAAAATCGGGACTTGTGTTCCATAAGGAAACCCTAGCCGTTTTTGGTGGTTCGTAGCCTCTCTCTCATTTTCCTTCATTGTTCTTGGTGTTTGTGACACATTTGAGGCATCACACTTGAGGTGCTAAGCTCTTGAAAGGACAAGTTCTACAAGCTACAACAAAGAGGTAATTATCTAACTTGTTTTTATGTTTCAAATATCAAGGTTGTATGCCAGTTAGGCTTCATGCTTTGGAAAATGAAAATTGCATGCATAACTAGAGAAAACTTAGATCCAAAGCATTAGGGTTGACTGTGCACCATAGGAGGATTATAGTACCTAAAACCCAACAACAAGATGATCCTACAAACAAGGAATCTTCGAATCTCAGATGGAGACTTTGGGGATTTTATCCCAACATTGCCCATTAAACTTAGCGAAATCGATTATAACACCATTGGAAAAAATAAGAACCTTTCAAACTAAGCTTACATATTGGAAACTTTACACTTGGAGAGAGATCCACACCTCCTCCTCCTCTTGAATCTTCAAGACGGCTGCTCAAAACATAGCCTCGACAAATTCAGCATAACTACATAAGTCTCCTGAGTCATAAAACAGAAATGCACTTGATGTCTAATCAGATATACCTGAACCCCTAAAATATGTGATACGTATTCCACCTGCGACATGGCATTTACCTTGGCTATCGAACCACAAGGACCATCTAGTCTCAAACATCCATATGCTGTGACCCAAAGACGATTTACTGCGAATCATTATTCACCTTCCTTCAGCACAACTGATGAAGAGATCACCATCTCCTATCTTAACCATCAACTGAACCACAACCGATCTTTCCTCCCTTAAGCACAAGAGGCAGGAAATCACAACCCTGATGTAGCAAGTAACATCCCCTGCTATCGGCTGGCCACTCAGCTTCAAGCTGTAATCCTCGAGCTGATGATCACAACAACTTCCTTTGTGAGTCCCACAACTCAGGCTGGCACTACTTTGAGTAAGGTCCTCGATATCCCCGAATAAGCTAAATCTCACAGGTCTGCACCAAGTAGTTCCAAACTACAAGGGTCCAAAAGGATAAACCTTAGACCTAGCATGCATTAGAGATAAAGGTAGAAGCTTTCTGACATACACGGGTCCAAAAGCACTGGAAGGTGATGAGGTAGGAGCGTGATTGACAAAAGGATGCACCCAAGGAGTCTTCTTCTTCAAAGAGCCAAAAAAATCACTAAATTAGCACCAAAAACAACCATGAAGAACTTGGGTTAGCATTTCTGATGTTTAGAGAGATTGAGGATGAGAAATTAAAAGACCATGAGCTTTTCCTAAAACCATGCCTTTAAATTCTTAATTCCCCACATTGATCCGATCATGGAAACGGGTGCTACATCACGACCCTGAATTAAGGAAAGACTTGAAACATGGTATTACAGCGGTATTGTCAACTCACATAGATGCTTTAGGGTGGGTCTCTTCAGATTAGCATTTAGGGATCAAAGAGTAAGAATAACAGGAATGAGTAATTGGGTTAATTGTTTGTTGAAAAAAAAAATATTATTGTGGGTTGAAAACCCTATGTGCTCACCAGGCTCCCAAGCTTGACCCACTTAGTTTTATTTGTATTACAGGCAGCGGTACAAAGGTACCATCGATTGAGAGATTAAAGGAGTTTAGGCCATTAGTATAATAAGTTAATGTAAGGCTTGTATTGTTTATGCTTATGTTTTGTATCAGTTATGACATCCCAAGTTTTAAAAATCAATGAAGAGCATTTCTTTGGAAATGCTTTTATGGGACCAATTCCGCAAAATAAAGAATACTCTGATTTAAAATAAGCATAAATAAAAGGTTTTTTTGGAGCATGAAAATTGGGGATGTCACACTTATTCTTCCTCAAATGAAGATCTCGTTTTCTGTTACTAGGTTTGTTGCAATTCAAACACACAAGTTTGACTTTCTTGTTTGAACCCTTATGATGGTCAACTTTCTTTTTTCCTTTTTTCTTTGTTATTTTCTTATGTTGATCATCTTCCACCATGTTTATAGAATATCCAGGAACTTCTTTTTCATTTCATTTTCCATTTTCTTGAGCTCGAAGACTATTTCTAATTCTCAAGTAACTACGAAGTTGTACTAAAGACAACTCTTCCTTTTTGGTGTTTCAAAGTGTGTTTAAAGTCTTTCCAGGATGGGGATATTTTGTTAATGTCACTTGAGACAAAAATGGATTCATCCATTTGCATCTTGTGTTGTTCAAATTGTCCCAAAATCCTCATGGGTTTATTGTATTGTTCCATCACAGGCCTTGAATCCACCATTTTCTAAATATTAAAATTACTCACAAGGAACTTTTTACTAGAAGCATCATCAACCATATATTTGGATTCAAGTGTATCCTATATATCTTTTGCAGATTCGTGATTTTTATAGAGATCAAAGAGAAAATCATACATATCATTTCGGTTGTGCCAATGACATATGTAATCATCATTGTCCCATTTACATATTCTTCTGGCATGTTCAATGTTTTCATCCTCCATTGGTTCTGATGCAGGAGTGTTTAGAACATGAACAACTTTCAGAGCGCTGAGAAGGAAATGCATCTTTTTTTGCCAAGGACGAAAATGTTTACCCTCAAACTTGTCTAATTTCCTGAATTTCAAACTCATATCTCTGACAGATTCTCCTATTGATATTCTTCATAAAATCTAAGATTTTGAATGTTAGATTTTGGGTGTAAGAGTATCAATATATACTTTGATAATTTCTAGGATCGTGATTGCAATCAATTTCCAAAATCTGGGATTTCGAACCTTTTGCCTTGGATAATCTAGAAATGACAATTTAGAAGTAAGTCCGCTTAAAAATTCGAAACATAGAAAGTACCTTGATATTTTGTGTTTTTGAGATATAGAGAGAATCTGATGATCAATTTTCAAGTATGGAGAATCCAACCCTTTTCTGGAACATTTACCATGTTCTTATACATGAAAGAAAGTTTGTTATAAGTGGTTACATCCATTTTGGCGCCAAAACTGCTAGTTAGAAATATCGCTATAAGACATAACTTATTCTTACATCATAATGATGTCACAATTCATTTAGGTTTTCGGGTGCTACCCCTTGACCCCATCTGCTCACCAAAAACCACCACCAGTGGCTCTGCTCCTTGGACCCCACAAGGGGCGTTGCTCCTTGAAACCCTGTACCTAAAGGGGTTGCCGCCAAACGTTGCCCCCATACCCCCTATTCACAAGCTCACATTTATCACTCCAAATGTTCGCCCCACACATATAATCTTAGTGAATAAATAAAACTCATTTTATCTCAAATTTAATAATAACCACACTAAAATATGTTGATAACACTAAAATCATCAACATATGATTCCACAAACCTAATTCTAAATTTTTTTAGACTTCGGTAAAAATGTTTATAAAAGACTGTTTTAATTATTACCCTATGGATGTTTTCACAAGAAAGACATATTTTTGTAGATAATGATGGAAAAGGGAAATGTTGGTTTGTAGAATGGAATCTTGAATGTTCCAACAAAAACGATGGAAGGTGTAGTATCGCTAGAGAACATGGGAGATTGTCAATGAAGAGGGAAGTGGAGTGTTGTCAGATTATAGTATGTAACTAGGTGTAAAACCCGTGTATTACACGGGTTGATTAAAAAAAATAAAATATTAAAATATAAATAATAAGTATTTTTTTTTAAATTTTTTTTGAAATAAGGAATGAAGAAACATATTAATTGCAATATAATATAATATTTATTACATTTGATATTTTGCATATATAAGTATAAGTATTATGTGAGTTTTTAATTTTAAAAATTGAAAAAAAACCATAAATTGAAATATGTATATTATTTATTTAAAAAATATCACAAAATGACAAGTGTCAAAACTAATTAGAGATTGACATGTGACAAATCACTAAAATCATCAACATATGATTTCCGCAAACCTAATTCTAAATTTTTTTAGACTTCGATAAAAATATTTTTAAAAGATTGTTTTAATTACCCTATCGATGTTTTCACGAGAAAGACATAGTTTTGTAGATAATGATGGAAAAGGGAAATGTTGGTTTGTTGAACGGAAGCTTGAATGTTCCACCAAAAACGATGGAATGTGTATTATCGCTAGAGAATAGGGGAGATTGTCAACGAAGAGGGAAGTGGAGTGTTTTCAGATTATAGTATGTAACTAGGTGTAAAACTCATGTATTACACGGGTTGATTAAAAAAATATTAAAATGTAAATAATAAATATTTTTTAAAATAAAATTTTGAAATTAGGAATGAAGAAAACATATTAATAGCAATTTAGTATAATATTTATTGCATTTGATACTTTACATATATAAGTACAAGTATTATTATGTGGATTTTTAATTTTAAAAATTGAAAAAAAAACATAAATTGACATATACATATTATTTATTTAAAAAATATCATAAAATGACAAGTGTCAAAACTAATTAGAGATTGACATACGGCAAAATTATCTTCATTTATTATAGTAAATTATATTATATATATATATATATATATATATATATATATATATATATATATATATATATATACTAGTGGGGTACCCGCGCGTTGCAGCGGTGGCGATTAGTTTTATTTCGGCAATTAGTTTCCTGACAAAAATTAATTTCTTTTTCCCGATCATCAAATTGTTTCTGTTTGATTTGTTTCATTTCAATGATTTGCTTGTTTTTGCATATTGTACTAATTCGGTGAATACATATGTTTTGGATATTATTTACATTTTAAAATCATGTAACATCTAAAAAGACGTAATGCATCGGCAAGTATGTTTATAACATGCATTAATCTTTTAGATTAAAAATATAAATTAATTGTTTCTTTAGTTTAAATACATAAGCATATTGATGATGTTGATTAAATATAAAAACGCATTGTTTTAAATATATGTTGTTTTGGTTAAAAATAAATTTAAGTTGTTTGAAAAAATTGTACTAAAACATAAATATAAGTTGTTCTTTTGTATGTGTTCGATTCAATAGTTTAATTTTAGGAAGGAGCTTGTTTTTGGCTAATAGATTCGACGTAGGGATCTGTTTATTTTCAGCAGATATTGGATAATTTTATTTTCGGTGAGAAGTTCCTATTAAACGATAAGATTGATTTTCTATTTAATGCATGAACAATATAATAAAACATTAAACTATTATATCGTGCGTTGTTGTTTTTTGTTAAAAATAAAATAATTTTATTTAAAAATATAAGTATATTGTTGTTTTGGATTAAAAATATAAATATATTTTTATGAGCTAAAAAAATATGCTGTTTTTTACATTAAAAATAAAAATATGTTAATGTTTTTGCTAGAAATAAAAGTACGTATATTTTTTTTTGTTATAATTAAAATATGTTATTTCTTATATTCCACCCTATTATTATTATTATTATTATTATTATTATTCGTGTTGATTGACCAAAAACTCTAACTTTAGTTTCATAATTTTAATGGGTTGACTAAACATATAATAATAAAATAAACTTTAGATTCTAAATTTTCAAAGGGAAAGTTAAGTCTAAATTGCAATTTTTGTTTAACTTTAAATTTCATTTGAGTTTCAATTTATTATAAGTTTGGTTTATAAATCGTTAAAACTGTTTTTTCTTTTGTTATTAAAATTTTTGAATTAATCGATCTAACTTTGGACCAAACTTGAACTTCGGAACATTATTTTTAATTTACTTATTAAGTTACTAAGCCTTGTATTTTTTTATTTTTTTTACATTTTTTATTTTTTATTATTTTTATTAAGACTACCTTTCATATCCATAAACATATTTATAATAATATATTCACTATACATTCAACTTTATTTAAATAAACGTTATTAAAACAATAATATAATGCATTAATATGTTTAATAAAACATTCAAAAAAATAAGAATAAAGATGTTAAAAAGGGTATACGATTAAGATATTAGATATTGGGCAAAACAAAATGAATTAAAAATATACATTTCAAATATTTGCACAAAAACCAAAACGATATTCTCGGTACTCACAAGAAAAAAAATTAAGTTCTAGTAAACCAATAATATAATCATTATTGAAGAGCTCTGTTTTTCCATATATTACTTTTTCTAGGTTGTCCTCAAAGGTAGAATACCCATGCTAAAAGTTTAATCTGACTTTTCAGTTCTTGTTTCTCATTTTATTCTTTTCTTTTTATAAATAAATAAAAAAAACTTAAAGGTCAAATGTTTTATAAAAATCACACAAGAAATATTAGCACAAGAACAATCACATCATATTAATACCAAAGAGACCATATAAAACATGAAGTATTAACACTCTCTATCTGTTCAGAAACATAAATAATAATAAAAAATATGTATACTCAAAAATCAAATATGAATAGATAAACAAATATCATAGTGAAACATATCAATGTCTATTCAAAAGTTCGAAGCAAACAAAAAAGAAAAGCTTAAATGCAAATCCAAACAAACGAAATCAGGATAAGAAGATCCTTTCAAATCCGTTCACAACCTTCAACATTTATTACACTTCCAAGTCAAAATCAGAAACATACACTTTTAGATTTGAACTTCAATTTTGCAAGGAAACAAATGTATATCACAAAAAACAATCAGATCAACAACAACTGAAATTGAAGCATCATATGATCCTTTTAAAAGTAACGAAGAAACAATGAAATAGGGAGAGACATGGCTTCCCTCGTTTTAGAATACAGAATTTCAAGTAACAAAATTGAAACATTAACATCAAATCTCAACCTCTTCTTCCTTCTGGTCATATGTTTCTCTCGTTTTAGAATACAGTCAGCTTGTTCATTGATCTGCATAATAAAACAACAAAATAAACCTTATACATAGGCAAACTCTCCAAAAAAATGGTTCCAGAATATTTGCAGAAAATCAAGTTCAACTAAATAAATTTTTTTTTGAAAGAGAAGTTCAACTAAATATACATATTATGACAATGAACTTTGACAATAACATAAGAAACAACAATGGACGTCGAATAAACATGATAATTAGCTTAATGAAAACACACCAAACTGTAAATTACTCTTAAATATATTAAAGTACATTCTTTAGCTCATGCCAAACAATAACGATCATGACCATGCATCCTGGAGGTTCTTAATTATTTGTTAAATACAATTATATATAAAACTTGATGAATATGCAAATGATAAAACAAACATAAATTGTGAATCCCATATCAGATGTCAAAGATGTTGGATATAGTGTCTAAGTCCATAACTATATTTGGTATGTACTTGACCCGACCCGACATGGTCCATTTGGGTTGCATGGCATCATGCATTTGGATAGACTAAAATGAGAGAAATAACACTTAAGGTGTATTAATATATTATAAGTTCTAATATATTAATAATATTATTTAATTAGTATTGATCAAGAATTAATTTGGAATTAATTAAGTGATCAAAAGAAGTCTAATTAAATATATGGGTTGATTGTGTAAATCACTCATACTTATATAGTGGGCTAATGCTCCATGGATTATCAAGTTGGGCTAAAACCCATAGGATGCTCCATGGATGCTTCATGGTGTTTATAGAACCCATGGGTCATGGAAATGAAAAGTCATGAAAATTAGGGTTTACATGGTGTAACCCTAATTGTAACACACTATATAAGCATCATGTTATTCACCAAAATCGGCCAACTAAGAGAAACAAGTGAGGGCTAGCCGATTTTAGAAGTGTTCCATTTCTCTCTAAGTTAATCCAAGTGTATTTGGTGTTGAGTGAAACATTTGAGGCATCACACTTGAGGTGCTAGGCTCACAAGGTTCTCAAGGAATCCAAGATACTACAAGGTATGTATTTCTTACTATATTTTATGTTTAAAAGTTCCCCATGTATGCTAGATAAGTTATGAACCTTGGAAAATCAAATTTGCATGTATCATAGATAAAACATAGATCCAAGGTTTTTAGGGTTGCATGTACACCATAGGAGTGTTAGAATGCTCAAAACCCAACAGTGGTGTCCCCAGATATTTCTCTTTCAATCCACATTCCCTCATAAGTATATCCTCCCTAGCCACTAACAACCCATTGCATTTTTTAATAGTGAAAACATTATAAGCCTAGACCAAATGAAAGACCAGATTGAATCCACATGTGTTGATCTAAAGTACAAATTGCACCAGTCTAAAGCTACCAATAAAGTTTAGTCAAACGAAACAGAGAAAAGAAACCAATTCACACCCAAGAAAATCAAACCAAACATTTCGTAGAACAACATCTGATTTTCTAAATCCCAAAATCAAGAATCGAGAGTACATATTAAGATTTCAAACACAGATACCACAAAAACAGAAAATAAAAACTCGTTTTCACGAATTTTCAAGGTTTTTCTTTAGATTCGGCGGGTCACGCACATCAAACATATGAAGCATTATAATAAATGAACTCTCTCCAACCCGGTAAGGGAAGCAGGTGGTTGTTCAGATTAAAGGGTTTAAGAGAAAAGTTTTAAGAAAGGGATAGAAATCACGTTCAAAAGAGAGAATGAGAGTTAAACGATCATTTTAGTCCAAACCATTGTTCTTGTTGATAAAAATATTTTCTTTCCAGAAATCCACAAGTTAGGGTTCAGGTGGAGCTACAACACAAAAAGAAAAATCTGACCAACGTTATTGTTCTTGTTATAAAATCAAAATATTCAAGCTAACCAATGATCGTACGTAGTAACAAAATACACAAAATAAAACATCATCCCCTTGCTCATCGGCCATAAGATGAAAGCTGGGTTAGAAACAGGGGTGGTCTTGGTAGCAGCAGGTGTAGCGGCAGAGGTAGCTGAACGGTCATGATTTTGTTCAGCTGAGTAGGTGTTATGGAGGACCTGGTGGCGGAGGCTGCATGTGGTAGCGACAGTGTGGGTGAAGATGGTGGCTGGTAATGGCAGCGGATTGTGCTATTGACGACAGTTGTATCTCATGTCAAGGTAACTGGTTTTTAGGGTTAGGGTTTGTATGGATAGAAATATAAAGAGAGGATAGAGAACGGTATACAAAGAGAGATGATGTAATTAAAGTGTATGGGTGGAGTGGGAGTATTTATATTTGAATGTGTCGTTTCTCATTGGTTTATTTGATTTCACTTGGATAGCTTTTTTTTAATCTACACCATATAAATTTGATCAAAGGGTTGAAATTCTATCTCCTTGTTTTTAAGACTTAGTCTTAAAAATCTTTGGATTCCTATTATGTATCCATTATAAAGTATATATATATATATATATATATATATATATATATATATATATATATATATATATATATATATATATATATATATATTAAATTTAATATTTATGTTTCGAATATATTCATTTTAATTTTTTAATTTGAAAAAAATCATTTGAAATACTTTTACGGCGTAAAAAATGTAATGAGTTGGAATTGATTCGTTCATTTGTTTAAATTATTGCACCATTTTGAAGTAAAAATTATATTATCAATCGGTTGGAGGTGGTATGAAATATTTGAAATTTTGAAATCGACTTGCACTACAAAAAAAGATGACATGTCATTGTTATATGGTACCGCTTGTGTCTTATATCATATTGTCCTTTTTGTCATTAATTTTAAACAAAAATAACGTGGGTATGATATATAAATACATATATAACTTGTGTGCTAAAACTTCTACTTTTTTAATATGAACCAGATAAACATTCATTTGGTAGTGTTTGCTATAAAAGAACCAAAGAATGAATGATATTGTTAGTTTGTTACATAAGAATAAATCTGGGCAATATTTTTTCACGAATAAAATTTCATTCCATGAAGTAAATATGTTTTTTTTATTATTCTTTAAGGGAATATACTTATATATTATAATTGCAAATTATTTATATTCATATACTTCTCAATAATACTAATCTTTTTTGAAAATTTTAGAACTTCATTATTTTTTGAAAAATAGTTTTTTTTTCCTGAAACATCAATTTAATCTACTTTTAAACTATTCATAATTTTAACTTATGGTACATAGGAGACTTAAATTCTCAACCTCAAAAGGTGCAAAATTTTAAACAAATGAATGAATGTTCCAACTCATTCGAAAAAGTTGTTTTTTCTAGAGTAAATTACACGAATGGTCCTTTAGTATTTTTTTTAAATGGTTCTTACAAAACTTTTTCCCCTGAGATGGTCCTTACGGAGAAAGCTGTTAAGCCTAACTTGTGTGTTGTGTTAAATGTTTTTTTCCGCCTCAAAGAACTATTCTATTGTTGTGATTAATACATTCGACACCATTTTCAAGTACAAAATAGTTCCGCCTCAAAGAACTATTCTATTGCTGTGATTAATACATTCGACACCATTTTCATCATTGTCGTTCCTTGTCTTTAATTCATCTCATAAAGATATAATTTATCGATCTTTTATTGTTTCTCACAATTGATATCAAATGTTTAACTTATGTGTTGTGTCAAATGTTTTGTTTCAGATCTATGCTTAGATTTCGATTCCGAAATGGGCCTGTCCATGTTCAGAATTGTTGCATGGTTTAATCTATAAATAACATGCATGTTTTTTCTAGGGTTAACAACTTTTGAAGCAAGTACAGAATAGTTCCGCCTCAAAGAACTATTATATTGTTGTGATTAATACATTCGACACCATTTTGATCATTCTCGTTCCTTGTCTTTAACTCATCTCATAAATATAGAATCTATCGATCTCTTATTGTTTCTCACAATTGGTATCAGAGCAGGAGATAGTGTAATCACTTCTCTTTTCTTCTGTCGAGTAAAGGGTTTTACAATTTTCTCAAATCTGTTCTTGTTGTCTCAATCGTCTCAATCGATTGTGGATCCCAGATCTAGATCTCTAGTTTTTCCTTGAACTCAATTCAAGTTTACACATCTGATACTATATTTTGTTTCACTGATTTCTCGTTAATATGCCTAACGACGATTCTCACTCTCTATCATTCAATCTCTCAAGCAACAATGGATCAATAACAAGGATTCTTATCCTTTTTCCAGAAGATTATGAGGTCTGGGCTCTTCACTTTGAAGATTACATACTTGGAATCGAAGAACATGGTTCCAGCATATGGCATGCAATGACGAGGGAAAAATACACATATTCGGGTACCAGAAAAGAAATCAAAACTCTAGCTGAATATAATGCACTCATTATTGAACACACTAACATTCCACATGATGAGAAGGATAAACTGATGTGTAATATAAAGGTAATGAGAATCATTCGATTTGCACTTGCTCCTGACACATTCCGTCTTGTCAGTTCATGCGACACTGCAAAAAGGAATCTGGGACAGACTGAAAGAATTATATTCAGGTGATGCCGACTTGGAATATTCTTTGCAGACGACATTTTTTTCAGAATTTGGATCTTTTGTGCAGAAACCAGATGAGAATTTAGAAAAGACAGTCAATAGCTTCAATCACTTGTTAAGCAGAATGCTTAAACACAATCTTAAGCGATAAGTCATTGAACAAAAGGTAGCATTCATGAATGGTCTCAGATCCGAATGGAAGTCTATAGTTTCAACTGTTAAGGCACATGAACATTTGAAAAGCTATTCGTTGGCAAAACTCGTGGGTATTCTGAAATCTCATGATGATGAAGTTACTAAGGAAGCGAAGCTTGTCTCTAGTGTTGGATATTTGGCTTTGGTTGCTAAAGGTAAGAAGTCAGTTGTTGATGATTCTGAATCTGTCATTTTAGATGATGAACTCTCAAAAGAAGATAAAGCGTTGATGGTGACTAACCTAAAGAAGTTCTTTAAGAAAAATTTCTCTCGTTTCAGAAACAAGTACAAGTACAAGCAGGGCAATTCTAGTTACGAAAAGCCAAGAGATGAGAGTAACAAGAACTCTCAAAATGACGAAGAGAAGAAAGATAAGAAGTTAATGGGTGTATCTACTTATGACTGTAATTATTGTCATGACAATAATCACTTCGCAAAGGAATGCAAGCTATGTAAGCCGAATGAGAAAAAGGAGAAGGTTAAAGACGAGGCCTAATACACTCAGAAAATAGACGAAATCCGAAAAAAAATGCATCAAATGCGAAACTTGTGTTGTTGGTGCAAGAGGAAAGTGATGATGGTTGAGTCGAAGTGTGGTCCACAGACTCAAAGGATGATGAAGTAAGGAAACCTACTCATGGTGGGTGTTTTGTGGTGAATTCCGAGAAGCAAAGTTATGCAGGCAAGTGTTTGATGGTTCAGAGTGGCATTTCGTAACCGAGAGGATATGCAACTGATGGTGGAAAAGCTTCAGATAACCACTTTGCTATGAAGACAATAAAGGAGCAGATGAACGAATGCGATAAGGTTGTCAAGAAGGTACACTCTATTCTTCAATCTCTTAATATTCCTACATCACGTTATGATTCTGAATTGGACGATTTACGTTATACGATTTCTGATTTTAGCGATAGCTTAAAAAGGACTCGTATTAGTAATTATAATCTAAATGATCAACTTAAAAGGGTAACATTTAAGAATGATGAGAGGAGAATAAGAATAGAAGCCTTGGAAGTTGAGCTTAATAGATCAAGAGATGATATTATTTTCATCAAAAGAGATAGTAGAGCACTTTTAAAACAGCGACACATTTTTTTTGTTTGATTCCTAAACGTTTATATTTTAATATTACTCAGCTTCATTTGGATTGTGAAATAGGTAAAGGTTTACATAAAATGATTTGGCATTTTCTTGAATTGAAAGAAGATGAAATTGATGTTGATTATTATAAATGTGAATCAATTGTTTCTTCAGATGATGTTTACGATTCATACAGAGTTGGACTTGAGAAAATTAAAGAATATATTAAGTCCAAAGAACATAAAAATATGTTGAAAGATGTTTTAACATAAAAGGAGAAATAAGAAATCAAATTGAGTGCTATGCAGAAATATGACTTATTATGCAAGAAATTGAATTCAGATAATACTCTTAATTCTGAGAATATTTCTGAATTTGATGAAAGTGAAATGAGTGAAATATCTGTAAATGACGAAATTTATTGTTTTGCTTTTGTGCAAAATTTTGATGAAACAAAGAAAAATTTAATTTCTGAAAACTCAATCGAATTTGTTCGAATTGTTGAAAATAAAGATTCAAAAGTTTTGAAAGAAGAAGCATTAGTTTTTCCAAAAATTTAAACGGTTCCAAATCAAGTTTTTGTAAAGAAAGGACTAAACAAAAATGAAACATCTGAATTAACGTCCATGGTTGCTAATGATAATGCAAAAGGCTGTGATGAATTTTTCTGTTCAAAGCCAATAAACAATGCTGATGAAACAGAATGTCTCTAAGAAATGACATCTTGGAAAACAAAAGGGAAATACGTTTCAGAACCATTGAATCGTGTGGACTTTTGTTACGATAAGGTCGAACCAAGTGGTACAAAAGATGTTTCAAGTGAAAATTCATTAGAAAAGAATGAAACACCAATTAGAAAGGAAAAACCAAAAGCTAACATTCATAAATCAATTGAGGAATTAGTTGCAAAGAAAAGACAAATGAATGCAAGATACAGAAAGAATTTTATTAAAAGAAAACAATTTTGGAAGAAAGTTTCAAAGAAAAGACAAATGGTGTAGTTGAAAGTCGAAATCATTCTCTCTGTGAAGCTGCAAGGCCAATGCTATTGTTTGTGAATCTTCCTCTGTATTTCTAGGTTGGCGCTGTTGCCACCACTTGTTTTACTCAGAACCGCTCTTACATTAACAAACGATTTCTGATTACTCCATATGAAATCCGGAACAATTGGAAACCTAACGTTAAATTCTTTCATGTGTTTGGATCCAGGTGCTTTTTATTCAATTCCAAAGAAAATTGGAACAAATATGATGAAAAAGCCGATGAAGGAATCTTTCTGGGATATTCATTAACTTCAAAGGCATATCGTGTTCTAAACAAAAGATCAAAGAAAATTGAAGAAAGCTACTATGTAACGTTTGATGACAATTACATGAAGAAATGTCAAAAAGAAGATTGTCAATCTGAGGAAAATTTTCCATCAACAAATTCTAAGACTATTCCTCTTATGAATTTATATGAGGATTTTCTGAATTTGTTTGATGAACCTGAAAATGCAATTTCCTCAGAATAAAACACCAAGGACAATCATGAGGATGAATTAATTAAGATTTTTGATGAAGTTGTTGAAGATATAGAGAATCCTCCTGAGCAACCAATTCTGAATATACCTCAGCCAGAACCTTTTGATGTTTCAATCCAAGGGGAGAGTTCCACTCCAGTCTTCAATACCGATGTTCCACTCCAAGGGGAGAATTCAATTCCGAATGCTGGGTCACATGCAAATTTCCAGGGGGAGAATAATGAAAATAATGACTCGGATGCACAATCGGAATTTGAAGTATTTTTTGCTTCAATTGATCTAGCCTATGATCAGAACTATCCACCAATGACAAATGGACCAAAGATCATCCTCCATCTCAAGTGATCGAAGATCCTTCATCAGCAGTTCTAACTCGTGCTCAACAAAAAGCGAAGCAAACTGCATTATTTTCTAAATTGGAATTTTGCATGTTTAATTCTTTTATTTCAAAAATTAAACCTAAAATTGTTAAAGTTTCTCTTGATCATGCAGATTGGGTTCAAGCTATGCAGAAAGAACTGAATGAGTTTGATCGTAACAAAGTGTGGAGATTGGTTCCTACTCTAGCAGATGCATCCGTGGTTGGAATGAAATGGGTATTCATAAAGAAGATGGTTAAAGAAGGAAATGTCATTCGCAATAAGGCACGTTTGGTCGTTAAAGCTTATTGTCAAGAAGAAGGAATCGTTTACGAAGAGACGTTCACACCTGTGGCTAGACTTGAATCAGTTCGCAAATTTCTCGCCTATGTTGCTCACAAAAACTTTGAAGTATATCAAATGGATGTGAAGTGTTGATTTCTGAACGGAGAACTTGAAGAAACAGTTTACGTCGAACAACCTCCAGGTTTTGTGAACGAAAAATTTACAAATCACTGTTATATTCTAGACAAAGCAGTGTATGGTCTTAAACAAGCTTCGAGGGCATGGTATGAAACTCTAACTCGTTTTCTTAAATAGTCTAAATTCAAAAAGGGTTCAGTTAATCCTACTTGCATTCAGAAGAAGGAAGGTAACCATTTAATGATAGTACAAATTTATGTTGATGACATCATTTTCGGATCAACTAATCCCAGCTTAACTGCTGAATTCCGAAAATTAATGGAAACTAAATTTGAAATGATTTCAATGGGTAAAATTAAATTTTTCCTTGGCTTAAATATAAGACATAGTTCGGAGGGAATATTCATCAATAAAGAAGCATTTACAAAGACTTTACTAGCTAAATTTGGAATGGTGGGTGATTCAAAAGTTAAAGTCACTATGGCGTTCGGAACGAAACTCACTCCTTCACTTGATAAACAGCAGGGAATATCACTTTATTTCGTCAGATGATCGGATCTCTGTTGTAGCTAACACCAGTCGTCCCGACATAATGTTTGATGTGTGTTACTGTGCCAGGCTTCAAGCGAATCCTCGAGAAACTCACATGTTGGTAGTTAAGAACATTTTCTGGTATTTGAAGCGAACTACTTCTCTTGGGTTATGGTATCGATCAAATTTTGGATTCTTTGTGCAAACGTACTCCGATGCTGACTTAGGAGGTTGTGGTCTTGATCGGAAAAGCCCAACCAGAACATGATCATCGACTTAGCTGATCAGTCTGCATCAGTCATCATGCTCACCGTGAAGCCCAACCAGAACATGATCATACTTCTCTCTACTGTTCATCATCTCTCTCAAAGCATTAATGGCCGATTCAACAGAGCATTTTTCCTTCGCCGATCAATCCGCATCAGTCATCATGCTCTATGTTAAGCCCAACCAGAACTTGATCATCGACTTTGATGCTGCTCGTTACAATGCTCTAATCAGGCCCATGACTGAATGTCTCCAGTTCTCGTCACCAATGAAGGCATTAAAAATGGCTGAAGAAGTTCCACTTGTTCATCTTTCCAAACCTTTTCTACTGCTCTCTAAAACAAAGCTGAAGATGTTACCCACTTCGGGGTTGCCAACCACAAAACATCGATTTCAAACCTCCACTTCTGCAAACTTCTACGGCTCATTGCACCAAAATTCAGTGTCGATCCTGAATCAATTCTTGCAACCTCTATGATTAGAATGTTCTAACAGATGGGGTACACCGGCGACATCTCCTTGCTCTCCAAGTTCAGAAAGTCCTTTTTTCTGCCATTGTGGAATGGATTATTTACCGTTTTTTTTAAAAGCTTAAAGGGTCACAGGGTGTGACAGTGCCAATAAGCATTTCTATACTTTAATCTGTGGCCTCTACCATGGAATCAAGATGTACTATGGGTCTGTAATCTGACTCAATTTATCCAAAGCACCACTTCATCTACACGACACACAAAAATTTATTGTGCGCGTTTCTGGTCAGTAGTAGTGAACTGAGCCCTAACTAACTTCAAGGTTCCACTGATGAACGATTCTCTCATGGCTGAAATTTTAATCCTTCAGACGACTACATTTGTTATGTCAGATCCAAGTAAATTCAAGTTTGTTGGTTCTATTCCTGATGCTATGTTGGAAAAGGTGCCGCTGGACAACGCCGTTAGTAGGGCTTATCGGAAATTTCCCTCTTCTATTTTTCGTTCCATTCCAGCGTAATTACAAAAGATAATAGATGAGGGTGATAAACCAAAGAGGGGAGGAAAAAGGAAAGCAAAGGCAACTACTTCAGAAAGTGTCAAAGTTCCTAAGAGGGCAAAGATACCGGTTCAGAAACCGAGATCTCCATCTCCGGTTATTCAAGAGGAGTCCGAAGAGAGAACTGTCACTGAAGTTCAGGAGGACAACACACTCCGAAATGAATAGGAAGATACAGTTGCAACTTCCGAACCCGACCCTACATAAAATATTCCGAAGGTATCTTCTCCTCCAACCTCTTCTATTCCGGAACCATATATATTTGATAACATTATGCAGAATCCATTTCTGAATCTCACCACCTCTCCACCTTCACCTCCATTCACTCTACCAACATCACAAATGACATCTTCACCAATCATATCCACAATTCCGATAAAAATTATCCCTCTTCTACTACCAACGAGTTCTGTTGGAATATTACTTCCTCAAATATCCATCCCTCTATCCCCACTTATCTTCACATATTCAAACCCTCCTACAAGATCAACGGTTTCTTCTCCACCAGAAGTTCCTTCTTTCAAATCCGTTTCGGAGGAAATCAGGACTTCCGACATCCGTGGAAACACATCTGATGTGGGGCCAAATGCTAACATTAGTGTGACTTCTGAATAGCCTTCATCTTCGGTTCCTCTAGTTGATGATGATTATGAAATATTATTTGGAGATGATCAAGAACCGATTGCAAAGTTTGTGTTTCATCCATTCTCTGTAAATCTTTCCAGCGATGATGACGAAGCGCCTATGACAAAAATTCAATTCAAGCTGTTGAATGAGAAACTTGATTCCATCTTAGAGTATTCCCAAGCCTTCTCTTCTTAAAAATGGGAAAATTTGCTCACAACTCATCGAGCAACTTTGGAAATGCTCACATCTTCAAATTCTAAAGTTCTTGAAGAATCATCAAAAGCTGCTCAAGCTTCCGAAAAGAGGATCACAGAAGCTTCTGAAAAGGTCCAGCAGTTACAAAAGGAAGTCAAGGAATTTATGGCGCACTTCAGGACCTCTTCTGACAACAACACAGCTGATATGAACAAGCTTATCGAAGGTTTTCGTACTTCTTTGAAGTCTGAGAAATAAGCTTTCTCCAAACTCCGGGCCGACATCAAGCTTGATAACACTAATCTTAATCTATCAATTTCTCAACAGCTCACCAAGTTACAAAATGACTTGGCTGCTAAAAACAAGATTATGGATACACTGGCAAAGCAGACGCGGAAAACCAAGGTTCCTATTGAGAAGCTGAAGAATGCTACCCAGAACATTGCCAAACTTGAAGAAGAGAGATTTTTAGTTAAAGGGCGAACTTCCGAAATCAAAAAACGTTTGTTGCGAATCGTTGAAACTAGCGATTCTTCATTCACTGTGTCTGTTAGACAAAATCTCTCTGAAAAGCTTTAGCCTGTATTCGCAATGTTAAATCAACTACATGGTGTTTCGGGAAGTGGGACTTCTATGAAACAAAGGGGAGACGAGGAAGAGAAGTTAAAGAATGAGACTGATCCGAAGGATAATGAAGCTTCTGGATCAGGAAAAGATAAAGGCAAAGGTATTTCTGAAGAAGAAAATGATGAAGATATGAACATGACTGAGTCGGAAATAGCAGAAAGAGAGAAAAGAGACAAAGAGCTTGACAAACTTAATACTCTTCAGAAGAAAATCGAGGTAGAAGAAGCTGAAGCCAAGAATACGAAACTAGTTCGTGAAACTCAGAAATCATTGTTTCCTGCTTGGTCTCATGAGCGTATACAGAAAGAAGCCATTAATGATCCGAATCTCTACCGGCTGGAGCCAACAATCTCTTTCGACTTAAATAATGATGTGGAATGTCGATTCATACTTATGACTTCTTTAATATACAGTTCAATAGTTTTCGAGGTGCCAATCACGTTCTTCACGAGTTCACTTTGGCTGATCTGCCATTCATGAACCCTTATGATTGGTTATCTATGTTTTACATTATGGCGAAAGATGTCAAGAAGTATGAGCCAATTTTCGAACACTTGAAGTGGATGATGAAGTGTTACATCCTTGAAATTGCGACAATGGATGTTGAGATCGCTTCTGTTCTGAAGAAGAGGCCTATTCTGAAGCCATAAGAACAACTGGAAGACATCCAACATTTGAAGGCAGTGATCATTTGGAAGAAGCATTGGAGCATTGTTTACAAAAGGAAAGAAAGTGAAGTGATCCATAACTGCATGTTCTTCTTAAGGGATAAACAATTGTATTCCACGAATGCTTTAAAAACAATCCTTTCTTCGGCCGAAGTCAACAAAGCAAACTCTACTACCGATATCAAATGCGTTTCTGATATGATTCGCTGATATTTGTCTGTCTGAGGCTAACTTCTGAAGATTATGCAAAATATTTTTGACGCGCAAAGACAACAATGAAGAACTCCTACCGATTTGACACAAAGGGGAAGATTGTTAAATCTAACTTATGCGTTGTGTCAAATGTTTTGTTTCAGATTTATGCTTAGATTTTGATTCTGAAAAGGTCCTGTCCATGTTCCGAATTGCTGTATGGTTTAGTCTATAAATAGCGTGCATGTATCTTTTAGGGTTAACAACTTTTGAAGCAAGTACATAATAGTTCCGCCTTAAAGAACTATTCTATTGCTGTGATTAATACATTCGACACCATGTTGATCATTGTCGTTCCTTGTGTTTAATTCATCTCATAAATATAGAATCTATCGATCTTTTATTGTTTCTCACACAAACCTTGCACACAAATGGTCCTTACCGTGGATGTCCGTTAGATGAATACGTTAAGTTGAAAGAATTTTAGATAAAGACTATTTCTGCCATATTTTGAAACTTACTTAAGGACCATTTGTGAAATTTTACACAAAGACCATTTGAAATATTACAATTTTAATCTCTCAGTTTTTTCTTTTTACATTTTCGGTCCTTTTTTCGCAACTTTGTTATTATATATATTTTAAATATATAGATAGTTTTTGTTGTCTAGATTTTATCTAAAATATTTAAATTACAATACATAATTAAATATTTCTATTTTCTATTTTTTTATCTAAAAATATTTGAAGCGTAAAACATCATTTTATTACTTTTTAATTTTTATATGATGTAATCTTTAAGATTTATCTTTATTTATCTTATACAAATATATTTATTGTTATGAAAAAACATGATGTGCTATTTTAAAAAATATGTTATTATAGAAATAATAGTATGTTGATATTCTATTTTAAAAATATAAGTATGTGGTTTTGACTTAAACATAAAAATATGTTTCGGTTTTGATTTCATAATATAAGTATAGAAAACTTTATATTGCTTCGATATAAAATTTTGATATTTAATTTTAAAAAAACTTATAGTTTTATGAAAATTTGAATATATTCCTTAATAAGATATATTTATATTTTTCAAGGCAAAATTAAAAAAACGTATGTTAGCTAATAGTTAACTTGGCTACTACACATGATAAAATAATTAACCATATGAATAATATGACATTAAATTCCGTTTAATTCATTTTATTTAATGGAAAATAAATTTTTTAACGAAATTAATGTCATATTATTTTTGTGTAATTCCATTTAATATGATATTAATTCTATTTAATTCATTTTGTATAAATATATAAAATATTTTTCTTTTCTATTAAATAAAATAAATAAACGGAATTAATATCATATTATTCATATTGTTAATTATCTTAGCATTTGTAGCAACATAGTTAAGTATTAGCTAACAAACATTTGTTTTTGATTTTGCATTGAAAAAAATTATGTCTTATTAAGGAATATATTCAAAAATTGACAAAACTAAATAATTTTTTGAAATTAAATATCAAAATTTTATATCCAAGTAATATAAACTTTATTTTACTTATATTATGAAATCAAAAGCGACATATATTTATATCTTTAACTCAAAACCGCATATTTATATTTTTAAAATAAAATAGCAACATTGTAACACCTCAAATTTCACAACAAATTTTTCATTTTTAATTCACCAGACATTAGTCAAAATCCAACTCATCATAGAACTGTAAGTCATTATCAAAAAACAATATTAGAGTCTCCAAAAATCCACAAGACATCATAAGCTGGCGAATGTGTACAATCATGCCTTCGCCTTCACTAAATCTACGAAAGTACCCGAAACACATTTAAATCAACACTGTAAGCACAAAGCTTAGTGAGTTACCCAAAATACCACATACACAAATAATTAGCCTCTCATTGCTATATCTCAATAAGGATCCCCTGGTCATGTGTCTTAGTGAAGACCCTCCGGTCTCACGTCTCGGTATCCACCCTCCGGTCATAACTCAATATATATATATATATATATATATATATATATATATATATATATATATATATATATACAGAATAATATAACAGCATAAGTCATAAAGACGGAATTCACATATATAGCAATTATGACCCTCCGTTCAATAACACACATAAGAGCCTCCGGTCAATAATACGAATGAGACCCTCCGGTCACACATAAATTATCATACATGTAAATATAGTGAGAAGACTCACCTCGGATGATTAACATATCCTACAACTGTTGCTGCTGCACACCGACCCCAAACACTGAGCCAAACCCACAACTAAACTCGATTAGGATCTAAGACCAAGTCCAAGCATTAAGTCCAAAGATGGTCCACTAATTCGGCCCATAAATAGCCCAAGCCCATTAGGCCCACTAAAGCCCAATACCAAATGAGCCCACCAAGGCCCAACCCTAAGCTTAGGTCCAAATGGCAAGCCCAACACAAGGGTCCAAGACCTATATATTCCTCTGACCAAGATCCTCAATACAGCAAGCCCAAAACCAAGAGTCCAACACTTAAGGCCCAAAACGAGATCTAGCCCAGAAAGCCCACAATGAGCTTACGAGGGGGCGTACCTCTCTTGGTACGCTCACTGTACACATAAATCATGATCAAGGGAACTCTATCAGTACGTGGGGTGTACAGAGCCTTATGCGGGGCGTAACTGCTTAGGTCCAAAACTCGATTTTTGACTTAATCACTTCAGCCCATTGCATCCAACCCTCAGGGAAGTTTCATTACAAGCCCTTAACTGATAAAGTTGGCGACTTTATCAATTTTCATTTATTAATGGGACCCAACTTCCAAAAATAACCATTAAGACTCTCATTAAGTACCTTAACACATGCATGGATGACTCTAATTCCTAAATATGCCAACTTGAAGGATCTTGAACCTTAGAAATGCCAAGAGTGGCAACTCAAAGCTCTTGAATTGATAATAACCACTAGATCCACTCATGAGATCCAAAAGAGGACAAATCTTACATAACCATAGATCTAGACTTCTAAAGAGCAAGTTCAGATCTTTATACCTCAAATGAGCTGGGAATGGAGTAGAGAGTCTGGATCTAAAAGCCTTCCCTTGAACTCCAAACTTGCACCAACCACCTTCTTCAAGAACAAGCACTAAAATACACCAAAGGCACAAAAATAAGCTCACAACACTCTTGGGAGGGTTAGGGTTTCGAAAATGGGTCTAAAGGACATTGGAGGCTGAGAAATGAAAGAGCCTTAAGCTCATAAAGATGTTTAAATAGAGCCCAAACCCTAAAAAATAGGGTTTGGCACTCTGCTCATTACGCTGGGCGTACTCACCCAGGCACGTGCCCTCCTCCATGCATGCATGGGACTGAATCACAAGCTTATTCCATTAAGGACCAATTCTACCAATTATTTCAAATTGCCATAACTTCCTCGTCTTAGGTCCGTTTCCAACGAACTTTATATCCACGGAAAGGTGGTGAGAAGCCATACGCTTCTAACGACACACCAAATCCTTAAAACTTCCCAAACAAAACACAAAATCCTTAAAAGACTGAGCAAACGCCTTTGCCGACACCCTTAGGCTCTAAAGCACAACCCGGACCCTTTTATCACACAAACTATCTTATCCAAATACAAAACGGGCCTAAACCTTTCTCCTTTATAGCCTCCAAAACCTTCTCATACCCAGATTACGATCCACGAGCCTTAAATCACAGAACTATCAGAAACAGGATGTTACAAACATACTATTAATTCTATAATGACGTATTTTTTTTTATAATAACACATCATTTTTTTTCATAAAAATAAATATATTCCTATAAGATAAATCAAGATAAATCTTAAAAATTACATTATATAAAAATTAAAAAAATAATAAAATGATGTTTTTAAGCTTCAAATATTTTTAGATAAAAAATAGAAAACGAAAATATTTAATTATGTATTGTGCTTTAAATACTTTAGTTAAAATCTAGACAACAAAAATTATTTATATATTTAAAAAATATATAATAACAAAGTTGTGAAAAAAGAGGGCCGAAAATGTAAAAAGAAAAAATAAGAGACTAAAATTGTAATATTTCAAATGGTCTTTGTGTAAAATTTCACAAATGGTCCTTAAGCAAGTTTCATAAAATGGCAGAAATAGTCATTATTAAAAATTATTTCAACTTAACGGATTCATCTAACGAACATCCAGAGTAATGATCATTTGTGTGCAAGGTTTGCTCCGTAGGGACCATCTCGGGGAATACAATTTCGAAAAGACCATTTCAGGAAAAAACTGTAAAGCTAACAGACTATTCGTGTAATTTACTTTTTATTTATTTTGTAATTAGAAAACAATTTTTTGATGATAAATAACCTCTTTAAATTATTTAAATGGTATATAATATATTGTTGAAACAAAATAAAATACGATTATACAGTTTCTTTTATATTATTTTTCAATTTGATCTTATTTAGTTTTTTATTTGTACCTAAGAAACAACTTTTTTGAATAAAACCACTCATGATAAATGAACATAAACATTATTTTGGTACATTGTGATTCATTTCTAACAAAGTTGGCAATGTTGAGATCTTACCTAATATTGTTTTATAGACTGAAAGATTGTGATCGTAAGATCGACACGTGATTGGAAGATCCTACCAAAATAATATATTCTCTGAATTCACTTGCAAGGTCTTGTTTGTGCGACACCTAATCATCGCCTGATGATAATTAAGTGATTATTGTTCAATCAACTTTAACTTTTTAAACAAATACCATAATTCTTGTAGTCATAAACTGGAGACCCTCTCCACTTTGGAGAGAACAAAAATATCTTAAGCATAAGAAGAAACAATATTAGCATGACAATGTATAATTAAATACATAACATAACCAAATGACTAACTTAAAGGTCGTGATGATGTAGCTCATTCGAGATAAATAGATGATCGAAGTGGTGATGCTCCACTATGTAATAAAAACTTTGATGCTAGTTGAGTTGATAAAGTCGTGATGATCTAGCTCATTCTCGTGACCTTTGATGCTTGGTTTCCAACTTAAGTTGATGAATGTTTTAGGTTCGATTATATAATAAATATTATATTTTACGAGAGTATGATATTATGATTCTAGCTATTCGGGATCAAAAGACCCCATTATAGATATTACTTAAGATAGATTGTTGTATGATTATGATCGCTTTTCGTGTGTATGATCTTAAGATCAGAAGATATTAAAATTAAGACCGATATTTTACCAACCATAATTTCTAAAATCTTTTTGAATTTTTATAGAAAAAACTGTTTTTTTATTCAAATTTAATTGGAATAAACACTTATGATTAATTAAAATTAAAGTTCATTTTTGAGTTAATTACATGAATGGTCCTCTGTTTTAGGGCAATCTATGTATTTGGTCCATAACTGTCTTTTTAAACTCGGACAATCCTTGTAGTATGTTTTTATTGTGGAATTGATCATTGCCATACCTGAAAAGGCTATATTGTCCTTAATGTTTTTTTTAAATATATAATTGTAACGTCCCGAAAATTACAAAGAGATTTTTCGATTTTTAAATATAATAACCAATTAAATCCTTTGTTTCAAAATCATCAAGTAACTTTCATTTGATTCAAACCGTACAGTATCAGTGTGAAGTTTACAAAATTGAGAAAACGAACATCTTTGATGCGTGTGTATAGTCCCACCGAGCTCTTCTCGCGAACGACTTGCAAAAATGTTTAATCCACAACTGTAAGCATAAACCTCAGTGATTTTCCCAGTATACCACATATTCCATCATACATACAATGCATCCACACAAGATCGCGACTCTAGCACCGACCAAAAAAATCTCTTATTCATAAACATATATCTTGCATAACGGGCCTAACCCTAGGGAGTATACGACCCAGCCCCGACTCTGTTGCCAGGGACGGGATGCTGTTCTTTCATATAATTTTTATCATCCAACCACAACACTTTCTATCCATGTTATAATCCAACCACAGTCTTTCCTAAAAGTGATGTGATCTAACAACAGTCTTTCCTATCGGTGTTTTGATCCAACCATAGTCTTTCCTATCAGTGATGTGAACTAACATGTAACATCTGAATCCCGAGGTATGGTTTTTATCTATGTATGTTTGAAAACTTGGTTGTCCATGACATTGTGATGACATCACCACAACGTGGCAAATTGGTTTGGTCCCGTGTATCTTAAATGGGTCTCACGTCGTGGCACTAGGTGGCCACGACGTGGCGAACATTTTGGGCCAAACCCTAATTTTTGGGTTTAGAGCCCTATTTAAAGGATTTAAAGGCTAGGTTTTCCTTCACCCTAAGCCTCCATCACCTTCAAACGACTCTTTTTCCAAACCTTGCTCCGTAGGGACCATCTCGAGGAATACAATTTCGAAAAGACATTTCAGGAAAAAACTGTAAAGCTAAAAGACTATTCGTGTAATTTAATTTTTTTTTATTTTGTAATTTGTAAACAATTTTTTGATGATAAATAATGTAACACCCAGAATCAGAAAGACCAAGAAAAGAAAGGAAAGGCTCTAAGTCAAGAGTCAACTCGTCGAGTCCAGGGAGGAACTAGACGAGTCGGAGCGGGATCCGGGGCATAGAGTAAGTGACCGACTCGGCGAGTCGGCTAGTGGACTCGGCGAGTCTGGTCTGGACGAGAAAAACCCTAATCCCGAGGGTTGTGCCCTATTTAAAGAACATTACATCCCTTCCCCAGCCTCTTTACTCCCCTTTTGAGATCCAGAAACCCTAAATCGTGAGTAAGAGCCCTTGGAAGCAATTTAGAGCCTAGATAAGTGATTTTGGTGGAAAGGGGCTTGAAGATCAAGAGGCTTGCTGCAAAGGAGTGGTGTAGATCCGGGATCTACTTCAGTTGGAGCATATATTGGAGGTAATAAGCTGTTGCTTTGGCTTTATTGTAAATAGATCTATCTTATGTTTGAGATTTGGGGCATTTTGGGCATGATTGAGATCTATGTCGAGTTAGAGGCCTAGATCTAAGGTTGCTACCTCAGATCTAGACTTGTGATGGTCCAGAAGGTTATAAAGTTCATGTCAATAAGTTGTTGTTGAAGCCCCTTTGTCTTAAACCCTAGCCCTTGAGTGTTTTGGGCCTTTAGCTCCTTGGTTTCACGTAAAGTTTGTAACTTTATGTGGGGGATAGACTGTAGAAGAGTGGATCTATGGATTGGAGCCCCTGCATGGCTCGAAAAGCCACTGTATGGATTGAGAATTGGAGAGACTCGGCGAGTCACATGGGTGTACTCGACGAGTTGTATGAATATGTGCATGGACTCGGCGAGTTGGAAGAACAACTCGGCGAGTCTGTTGAAGATTGCCTAGGACTCGGCGAGTCTGTTCTTGGACTCGACGAGTCAGGTCGCAGAACCCCCGACCTCTTCCGGTTAAGACGCATATCAGTGAGTTGAGTGGTGACTCAGTGAGTTGGACAGGATGGGACTCAGAGATCGTTGAACTCGACGAGTCCTGGGGTGACTCGGCGAGTTGGGTCGTATTTTAAGAGCTTCTGAGTTTAAGAACTCGGCGAGTCTTCGGGTTGACTCGGCGAGTCGAGTCAACTGGAAGGTTGAATTTGACCAGGACTTTGACTTTAACCAGAGTTGACTTAGTTTGACTTCTAGAGTTCAGTTTGGAGCTAAGTGTTTTATTGATATTAGTAGCTCGGGGAGCTAGTGGAGCAGCGGTTCAGAAAGTGGTCGGACAGCAGCCAGAGGGTTATCAACAAAGTTCAGCAGTGCGAGGTGAGTCTCCTCACTGTTTGTATGGGTCTACGGCCACAATGCCGACCCATTTAGTTTATGTATGGTAGGAAGACCCGGGGGTTAGCCCTAGGCATTATGCATGAAAGACCAGGAGGCGGCTCCTGGCACACAGTATGTTATTATATATGATAGGAAGACCCGGGGGTTAGCCCTAGGCAATATGTATGAAAGACCAGGAGGTGGCTCCTGGTGCACTGTATGCTATTGTGTATGAAAGACCAGGGGGTGGCTCCTGGCACACTATATGCGGAGTGGCCTAGTAGAGTTGTCTGTATAGTTGTCTTTGTGATACTTGCATGAAAGACCAGGGGGTGGCCCTTGGCACTTGTCTGTAAGACCCAGGGAGTGGCCCCAAGCTTGACCAGGAAGACCACGTGCGGCCCGTGGCATAACGGCAAGACTATGTTTGGCACATAGTACCTTAGCAAGACTATGTTTGGCACATAGCACCTTACTTGATCATGGATATGTTGGTTATGAATGGCTCTTGGCTATGTATGGCATGTATGGATCAGTTGGTTTGTATGGTATGTGGTATCTGGGGAACTCACTAAGCTTCGTGCTTACGGTTTTCAGTTTTGGTTTCAGGTACTTTGTTTTCAAGGAAAGGAGCCGGTTCGATCGCAGCGCATCACACTATGTTTTCCGCACATGAGATCTTTGGGATCACACTCTGATATGGTTTTATGATAATATGTTTTGATTACTGACACTTTGGCTTAACACGAGATATTATTATGAATGTTTTATACTGATGGTTTATGTAATAACTTATTTAAAAATGAAATTTTTGGCCTTGAATTTTGGGATGCTACAAGTTGGTATCAGAGCCCTGGTTTGAGGGATTCGGACACACCCTCGGGGGTGTCTGGACTTAAATCGAGGGATTAAAAGCTTTTTACAAGAAAATGGTTCTCTAAAATATGAGTTAAAGGAGTTTTGAGAAAGAACGAAGTGTGTGATGTGCGCGACCGGCCGAGCTCAAGTAAGTTTACCCCAAGATACCCATACAAGTTTATATTATGGTTACCAGTTTCAGTAGAACAACATGCTAGAATAGGACTAAGGATCTAGGAATGATGCCTTATGTGCCTGCTTTATGTGCTTCCGCTTATGAGAATTGCATGCTAGTATTGAGTAGACAACAGTAGGATAGCCTGTTTAGGTTATACCTGATAGTATGAGCTTAGCATTGTATGCTGGTGCAGTTTCCTATTATGAGGATAGGATTGCTTGAGATCGTTCCCTTTGTCTGAATGCTGCTTGCTTTGTGCTTTGTGGGACTCTGAGTGATGGGAGTTAGACATTAGGTGAATACGTCACGTCACATGTGATCAGGATTGAATAATCTCAGAGTGCTGGATTTGGCCCTATTGCGCAGCTCTCGTTTGAGTCTAACCGTTGTAGGGACGAGTCTTTTACTCGAAGGATTATCTGAGCCTCGTCACATGTGATAGTATTCAGGTGATAACTAATTGGCATTACAAGGAGGCCTTCAGCAGCTGAGGACTGGTTTAGGTAGAGCCAGAGATTTATCTAGGGCAAGCCTAGGATGAGCGTAGCAGAGATCAGTAGTAGTGAAAGGGACTTGGTGAAGTTGAAGCAACCCTTGAGGAAAGTACGGATAGATGTGGAAGGTAGTATGTGTTGGATTAATGTCTAAGTCCATAACTATATTTGGTATGTACTTGACCCGACCCGGCATGGTCCATTTGGGTTGCACTTCACCGGCACAATTTATATGGATAGTCTTTTGAGAATAGTATATTTATGATTTATATTAATATATTATAAGTTCTAATATATTAATATGGAATTATATTATTTAATTAGTATTGATCAAGAATTAATTTAGAATTAATTAAGTGATCAAAAAGAACTAATTAAATATGGACTCTTATATATATGGAATGAGCCAAGTTCATTTAGGTTGGGCTAAGCTTTCATGGATGGTCCATGGAGCTTTTAACCCATGGATCCTATGTAAATGAAAGGTCATGGGTATTAGGGTTTACATGGATGTAACCCTAATCCTCCATAATATATAAAGGGGTCCTTGGCTCACAAAATTGGCACAAGTGTGTGAAAATAAGAGTGGGCCGATTTTAGTGTGCATACATATTCTCTCAAGTTCTTCCAAGGTGTTTTGGTGATTTGTGATTCCATTTGAGGCTTCCACACTATTGGGGCTAAGCTCTTAAAGCTTGAAGACATCAAGCTACATCAAAAGGTATGTCATCTAACTAGAACTTTGTAGTATAGGTGCTTCATAATATGCTAGTTAGGATGAAAACTTGGAATAGTTAATATTTGCATGTATAACAGAGAAAACATAGATCCAAGGTTTATAGGGTTGCATCTACACCATAGGAGTGTTAGAATGCTCAAAACCCAACAGTGATATCAGAGCCATGGGTTGTTTTCTGTTATATTGACGCAAATGTTTTATTTTCAAGTTGAAAAAAAATGAAAAAAAAACATGACGTTTGTCAAATTTTAAGATAATTACTTGTTTTGTGAAAAACGAATTATTTGTAAAATTTGAATAATTTGTTATATGAGTTGAATTAGGTCAAATTTAGTAAAAGATAAAAAGATATGATTATTTTATTAGTTTTAAAAGTTTGATCTAAATGTTTTAAGGAGTTACATATTTTGTCATAAAATTTTGGAGCTCAAAAGTTTTTTTTAAAGTTGTGATCTTAAGGGTTTTTGAAACTTCCATAAGTTATGGATATGAAAGTTTTTTTAAAAAAAAATTTGATTCAAAGTTTTTATGGAGTTACAAAATTTGGTGTTAATGTTTTAAAGAATTCCATAACTTGTTCTTAAGTTATGGAACATGGAAAGTTTCATCATAAAACACCATTAATTCCATAAGTTATGGAATCCAAAGGTTTTCAGGAATTACAAAACTTGCCCTCAAGTTTTGGAATTTGAGAAAAGTTTTTTATGAAAAAAAGAATTGAATTCTAAAACTCTTGGGTTCATAACTTAAACAATTAATTAAATGGTTTTAATTTTGAGTTTAATAATTGGAATTATGATGTTTTGTTGAATAGTTCAAATTAACTCTTATGGACTTTATTAATAGTTAATTAAAGCGTTTAATTAAAAGAGTATTATTAATCCATAAATATATGGTTTGAGTTTAATTAAATTAAAAGTTTAGTTTAATTAATAGATTAAACCACCAAGTATTTTAAATGTCTAAAATACACCCTTATACTATTATAATATTAAAAGTTTAATATATTATATGTATAAGAGCAAGTCGTCTTACCATTAGTAGGCCTCATTCACGAAGCCGATCTATAAGGTGGGTATAAGGTTACTGCCTATAAAATGGCAGTTTAATGGATGTTCACTCTCACTCACCGCTTCCTTGACCGGTGGAGGGTCGTTAGCCGAACAGGTAGGACAAGGACTATAATTCTCCCTTCATTATAAGTATAATGATAAATACTAAGTAACTAAACACTTATAAATTCCCAATCTTAGTTACTTAGGAAAATGTGAATAAGGTGCTAATCGATGAAATTACACTTTGCACTTTGTTTAAGCTGTTAGTGGAGCGTGTGTGGTTAACCGGCACACTAACCTGGACTTAACAAGGTAGGCAAAGGGTAACTTAATGTTTATCATAGTATCGTTGGAGCGTGTGTGGTTAACCGACACATCGATTGAGGGGTAAATATTAAGGGTACCAAGTATATTTGCATGGTTCCTTCACACCTTGTTTTGTGATCCTCGACATCCCAGTCACAAAACCTGAAGGGCACACTCGAGATTGAAACATGCCATTGAAAAGTTCAATGAATCTCAAAAGAATCTAGGAGTTTCAAAACCAATTAAAACCTAATAATACATTTCGTTTATCTTGGTGGAAATTGGTGAATCGTCATTCACATACCTTCAAATATTTTATAGCTTGGATTACGGCATCCCTCTTCCAAGTTATAAACTAGTTTGTTGGGTCCTAGTCTTAATATATCATATTGGGTGTTATATTAAGGACTTAAATCAACTTTACATGAATTTCTCCCATTGTTGATGTCCGGTTTAGACAACAATGATCTGGATCAGGATCGGGCTCGGGCGCGGGATCCGAGCAAGTTGATGATGGGTTACGCGAGTTCATCGCGTCTGAGATTACGAGAGGCATCCTTGAGGCGACCCCGGTCATTTTCGGGTCGATCAAGGAGGGGATCATTGAGCTGATGGAGGATCGTCTCAGAGCGTTCCGGAGTGATATGGCATCCGGCCAGTCAGGATCACGCACACTGTCCTTCAAGGACTTCAGGGGGAGTGGCGCGCCAGACTTCCACGGGGTGAAGGACCCCATTGTTGCCAGAAGATGGATTGCAGACATTGAGTCTGCACAGTTGACGAGCTTCTGTCCTGAGGGGTCGAAGGTTCGATTTGCTGCAGGATGCTTGAGGGACAGAGCTAGAGACTGGTGGGAGTCAGTTGGTGATTCCTTGGGAGCCTCAGCCATTGAGGCTATGACCTGGTCCGACTTCGTGACCAGGTTTAGGGCGGAGTTTACGCCGGCTGTGGAGCTTCAGCAGCTGGCCAGGGAGTTCCTAGACATGAGACAGACGACGGAGTCGGTGGCGGAGATTACTGCCAAGTTCCGGGAGAGGGCCTTATTGGTTCCTCAGTATGCAGGGGATGAGGAGATGCGGAGGACCCGCTATCATGACATGTTGAGAGTTGATATTCGGGAGCATGTTAGCTTCTCGGCATGCCCGACCCTGGACTCTATGATTGCCAGGGCGCGGGAAAGGGAGATTGATTTGGAGCACATTGCGAAGAGGAGGTCGGAGCAGATGCATACTTTGGAGGGTCCCAGGAAGAGACCCAAGACTTCAGATCAGCGATTAGTAGGTCGGCAGGGCCGAAGTCAGTGCAGCACGTGCGGGAAACTGCACGAGGGAGTTTGTCGTTCTAGGGGTTTAGGCTGTTACAAGTGTGGCGGTGATGGTCACGTGAGCAGGGACTGCCCACAGGGAGCGAGTCCATTGTGTTTTCACTGCAATCAGGTGGGACACAAGAAGGCCGACTGCCCGACGATGAGGGGAGGAGCAGGGAGTGCGTCTACCCCGACGACTTTGAGGATTACGGATGGGTGAGAGGGTAGGGCCTTGCAGTGATGGACAAGGGAGATCTGGATTATAGCAGGGAATGTTGCAGGTATGTATCAATGGCTATTTTTCGATTATATATGCATTATGATTGTTCTTACCTCGGTCTCAGGTGATAGTATGTATGATTTATCTCTCTGCTTGTATTCGGATTGTATTTTGGAATTGTCATATGCCAATTGCATATCGGAAACTATTAGTAGCTAGTGTAAGGTCATATCTCACTTTGGGTTCATAGTGTCCAATATTATCTCGGTTACGGCTGAAAACGGTTCAGGAGTGTTACGTGGAGGTCGATGGGCAAGGTCCATGGAGTAGTCAACCACCATCATCCGGGTTCGGTGGTTCTAGTCTTGGTGTTTAGGATAGCTTTGGGAAGCATCAAGGGAAGTGGCCTATCACTGAGGAGGTTTCTCTGAGCATTAGTTATTCAGACCTTAAGGACGTCGGTTTAAGCTCAGGGGATTATCAGTATCGGTGGCGCAGAGAATGTTCATCTAGTATTCGGTAATCGTACGGTATTTGGAGTGGGCTATTGACGGTTCGCTAGCAAGATTAAGGCGATAGTGGTTATCATGCCTATCGTGTAAGGGAGGAAGGAATGGATATCCTTGGATTTTCGCGTGCAATAAAGACTTAGCTGAAGCTAAGTGGGGGAGAAACAATCATGTTATGGGAGCAGAAGCGGTTTTGAAACTAGGATAAGTTCGCTCTCCTGTCAGGAAGAAAGACGGCCCAGGTGGCTGTATGAATAGAGGACAGTGTGAATTGGAAGTTTGGAAAACTTACCAATTGTGAGACCTCATTCTCGAGATGTCTGGTAGCAGATTACAGAGGAATCGGTTGGGAGTTCCAGTTGGGACATGAGTACCACTTGGGGGTACTAGATTGTGCTTGTATGCTCGACTATTGGTTAGTCGTAGCATCCACTAGCAGCCAGTCGGTGTGGAAAGGTGTTGTCAGACTACCGGATGGCCGTAGCATTCACCAGAGGTCAGATAGTAAGAAGAGTGTGGTAAGACTGCGGGGCGGTCCGTAGCAATGGTTAGCAGATAGCGTCGAAGAGTGGTGCGACTGCGGTGTGGCTCGTAGCAATCGTATGTGAGGATAGTTAGACTGCGGTGTGGCCCGTAGCATTAGTTTAGTAAGACTGCGGTGTGGCCCGTATCAATCGTATGTGAGGATAGTTAGACTGCGGTGTGGCCCGTAGCATTAGTTTAGTAAGACTGCGGTGTGGCCCGTAGCAATCGTATGTGAGGATAGTTAGACTACGGTGTGGCCCGTAGCATTAGTTTAGTAAGATTGCGGTGTGGCCCGTAGCAATCGTATGTGAGGATAGTTAGACTGCGGTGTGGCCCGTAGCATTAGTTTAGTAAGGCTGCGGTGTGGCCCGTAGCATTAGTTTAGTAAGACTGCGGTGTGGCCTGTAGCAATCGTATATGAGGATAGTTAGACTGCGGTGGGGCCCGTAGCATTAGTTTAGTAAGACTGCGGTGTGGCCCGTAGCATTAGTTTAGTAAGACTGCGGTGTGGCCCGTAGCAATCTTATGTGAGTATAGTTAGGCTGCGGTGTGGCCCATAGCACTGGGTTAGCAAGACTGCGGGGTGGCCCGTAGCTTTAGTTGGCTGGCAGCGCAGAAGTGTTGTAAGAGTATGTGGGTGGCCGTAGCATTCACTAGTTGACAGAGCGAGTATAGTAAGACTACGGGGTGGCCCGTAGCATTCGTCGGTCCCTATTCGCTAGTGCGAATGTATCAGGTGTGTGATTCAGTGGCAGGGTTTTTCAGATAGTTAAGTTCAGGATGGGGCAGCCGCCCGGATGTGAGTGGGCCACATTATGATTGGGTCTGGAAGGCGGTAGGCCATTGGGGACCAAGAGTGGCGTAAGACTGCGGGTAACCCGTGGCATTCATTAGTAGCTTAGTTCGCGGAGTGTGGGCGGGGACCCGTATCTCCGAGGTGGCATGGGGGAAACCGGTATTCCGGGTAATGGTAGATCAGTTGGGACCAGGGCGGTCTCAGTTCATCCGGTAGGCGGATAGGAGTCAATAGGACTACAGGCAGGAATGATGGTAAGGGATTCGGTGTGAAAAGCCTTGAGCTGATCGGATGATGCTAAGCTGCTCATCGCGGGATCGAATGATCTCAGAGTAAAGGATTTGGCTCGGTGACGCCATTCTCGTCTGAGCCTTAAACGTAGCAGAGAGGGATCTGCTACCCGAAGGATTGTCTGAATTCTCACGATTGGGTGGAGCTTTCAGTATTGGAGCATTGTATGGGGGTTATTCCGTGAGTATTGGTATGATGGCCGGCACTAGGAGTGGCCGGGATTGAGGTTTCAGTAGAGGATCGGTCCTCGAAGGAAATTGGGAAGGTTGTTGCTTGTGAAAAGTGCCTTAGAAAGGCCAGTGACAGTGTAGGGTAAAAGGGTAAACCCCTTGCGAATCAAGGGTAAGTGTATCAGGAGTATCAGTATGTTTACCGGTTGGATAAAAGTGTTGTACTCGAAGGTAGTAAGTAACGGGTTATTCTGAAGATGACATCTTCAAGGTTTGGATCGGACGGGCGGAGTGTGAACCTTGTGGTAAGTGGCGACCAGATGGTAAGGTAGTTAGCCGTGGCAGACTTCGAGGACGAAGTCCAGTTTAAGTGGGGGAGTGTTGTAACACCCAGAATCAGAAAGACCAAGAAAAGAAAGGAAAGGCTCTAAGTCAAGAGTCAACTCGTCGAGTCCAGGGAGGAAATCGACGAGTCGGAGCGGGATCCGGGGCATAGAGTAAGTGACCGACTCGGCAAGTCGGCTAGTGGACTCGGTGAGTCTGGTCTGGACGAGAAAAACCCTAATCTCGAGGGTTGTGCCCTATTTAAAGAACATTACATCCCTTCCCCAGCCTCTTTACTCCCCTTTTGAGATCCAGAAACCCTAAATCGTGAGTGAGAGCCCTTGGAAGCAATTTAGAGCCTAGATAAGTGATTTTTGTGGAAAGGGGCTTGAAGATCAAGAGGCTTGCTGCAAAGGAGTGGTGTAGATCCGGGATCTACTTCAGTTGGAGCATATATTGGAGGTAATAAGCTGTTGCTTTGGCTTTATTGCAAATAGATCTATCTTATGTTTGAGATTTGGGGCATTTTGGGCATGATTGAGATCTATGTCGAGTTAGAGGCCTAGATCTAAGGTTGCTACCTTAGATCTAGACTTGTGATGGTCCAGAAGGTCATAAAGTTCATGTCAATAAGTTGTTGGTGAAGCCCCTTTGTCTTAAACCCTAGCCCTTGAGTGTTTTGGGCCTTTAGCTCCTTGGTTTCACGTAAAGTTTGCAACTTTATGTGGGGGATAGACTGTAGAAGAGTGGATCTATGGATTGGAGCCCCTGCATGGCTCGAAAAGCCACTGTATGGATTGAGAACTGGAGAGACTCGGTGAGTCACATGGGTGTACTCGACGAGTTGTATGAATATGTGCATGGACTCGGCGAGTTGGAAGAACAACTTGGCGAGTCTGTTGAAGATTGCCTAGGACTCGGCGAGTTTGTTCTTGGACTCGACGAGTCAGGTCGCAGAACCCCCGACATCTTCTGGTTAAGACGCATATCAGTGAGTTGAGTGGTGACTCAGTGAGTTGGACATGATGGGACTCAGAGATCGTTGAACTCGACGAGTCCTGGGGTGACTCGGCGAGTTGGGTCGTATTTTGAGAGCTTCTGAGTTTAAGAACTCGACGAGTCTTCGGGTTGACTCGGCGAGTCGAGTCAACTGGAAGGTTGAATTTAACCAGGACTTTGACTTTAACCAGAGTTGACTTAGTTTGACTTCTAGAGTTCAGTTTGGAGCTAAGTGTTTTATTGATATTAGTAGCTCGGGGAGCTAGTGGAGCAGCGGTTCAGAAAGTGGTCGGATATGGTAGGAAGACCCGGGGGTTAGCCCTAGGCATTATGCATGAAAGACCAGGAGGCGGCTCCTGGCATACAGTATGTTATTGTGTATGATAGGAAGACCCGGGGGTTAGCCCTAGGCAATATGTATGAAAGACCAGGAGGTGGCTCCTGGGGCACTGTATGCTATTGTGTATGAAAGACCAGGGGGTGGCTCCTGGCACACTATATGCGGAGTGGCCTAGTAGAGTAGTCTGTATAGTTGTCTTTGTGATACTTGCATGAAAGACCAGGGGGTGACCCTTGGCACTTGTCTGTAAGACCCAGGGAGTGGCCCCAGGCTTGACCAGGAAGACCACGTGCGGCCCGTGGCATAACCGCAAGACTATGTTTGGCACATAGTACCTTAGCAAGACTATGTTTGGCACATAGCACCTTACTTGATCATGGATATGTTGGTTATGAATGGCTCTTGGCTATGTATGGCATGTATGGATCAGTTGGTTTGTATGGTATGTGGTATCTGGGGAACTCACTAAGCTTCGTGCTTACGGTTTTCAGTTTTGGTTTCAGGTACTTTGTTTTCAAGGAAAGGAGCCGGTTCGATTGCAGCGCATCACACTATGTTTTCCACACATGAGATCTTTGGGATCACACTCTGATATGGTTTTATGATAATATGTTTTGATTACTGACACTTTGGCTTAACACGAGATATTATTATGAATGTTTTATACTGATGGTTTATGTAATAACTTATTTAAAAATGAAATTTTTGGCCTTGAATTTTGGGATGTTACAAATAATCTCTTTAAATTATTTAAATGGTATATAATACATAGTTGAAACAAAATGAAATACGATTATACAATTTCTTTTATATTATTTTTCAATTTGATCTTATTTAGTTTTTTATTTGTACCTAAGAAACAAATTTTTTGAATAGAACCAAACATGATAAATGAACATAAACATTATTTTGGTACGTTGTGATTCATTTCTAACAAAGTTGGCAAGATTGAGATCTTACCTAATATTGTTTTATAGACTGCAAGATTGTGATCGTAAGATCGACACGTGATTGGAAGATCCTACCAAAATAATATATTCTGTAAATTTACTTGCAAGGTCTTGTTTGTGCGACACCTAATCATCACCTGATGATAATTAAGAGATTATTGTTCAATCAACTTTAACTTTTTAAACAAATACCATAATTCTTGTAGTCATAAACTGGAGACCCTCTCCACTTTGGAGAGAACAAAAATATCTTAAGCATAAGAAGAACAAAATATTAGCATGACAATGTATAATTAAAGACATAACATAACAAAATGACTAACTTAAAGGTCATGATGATCTAGCTCATTCGAGATAAATAGATGATCGAAATGGTGATGCTCCACTATGTAATAAAAACTTTGATGCTAGTTGAGTTGATAAAGTCGTGATGATCTAGCTCATTCTTGTGACCTTTGATGTTTGGTTTCCAAGTTAAGTTGATGAATGTGTTAAGCTCGATTATATAATAAATATTATATTTTACCAGAGTATGATATTAAGATTCTAGCTAATCGGGATCCAAAGACCCCATTATATATATTACTTAAGATAGATTGTTGTATGACTGTGATTGCTTTTCGTGTGTATGATCTTAAGATCATAAGATATTAAAATTAAGACCAATATTTTACCAACCATAATTTCTAAAATCTTTTTGAATTTTTATAGAAAAAAATGTTTTTTTATTCAAATTTAATTAGAATAAACACTTATGATTAATTAAAATTAAAGTTCATTTTTGAGTTGATTACATGAATGGTCCCCTCTTTTAGGGTAATCTATGTATTTGGTCCATAACTGTCTTTTTAAACTCGGACAATCCTTGTAGTATGTTTTTATTGTGGAATTGATCCTTGCCATACCTGAAAAGGCTATATTGTCCTTAATGTTTTTTTTTAAATATATAATTATAACGTCCCAAAAATTACATAGAGATTTTTCGATTTTTAAAATATAATAACCAATTAAATCCTTTGTTTCAAAATCATCAAGTAACTTTCATTTGATTCAAACCCTACAATATCAGTGTGAAGTTTACAAAATTGAGAAAACAAACATCTTTGATGCGTGTGTATAGTCCCACCGAGCTCTTCTCGCGAACGACTTGCAAAAATGTTTAATCCACAACTGTAAGCATAAACCTCAATGATTTCCCCAGTATACCACATATTCCATCATACATACAATGCATCCATACAAGATCGCGACTCTAGCACCGACCAAAAAAATCTCTTATTCATAAATATATATCTTGCATAACGTGCCCAACCCTAGGGAGTATACGACCCAGCCCCGACTCTGTTGCCAGGGACGGGATGCTGTTCTTTCATATAATTTTTATCATCCAACCATAACACTTGCTATCCATGTTATAATCCAACCACAGTCTTTCCTAAAAGTGATGTGATCTAACCACAGTCTTTCCTATCAGTGTTGTGATCCAACCATAGTCTTTCCTATCAGTGATGTGATCTAACATGTAACATCTGAATCCCGAGGTATAGTTTTTATCTATGTATGTTTGAAAACTTGGTTGGCCATGACATTGTGATGACATCACCACAACGTGGCAAATTGGTTTGGTCCCGTGTATCTTAAATGGGTGTCACGTCGTGGCACTAGGTGGCCACGACATGGCAAACATTTTGGGCCAAACCCTAATTTTTGGGTTTAGTGTTACACCGGGTTTCTGGTATGTATTTTATTTAAGAATTGTATGTATTTTCTCTGGGACTCGACGAGTTGATGGCCCAACTCGTCGAGTAGAGACGGGATCCGCGGGAAGTTTAAGTGACCTACTCGACGAGTCGGAGACTGACTCGGCGAGTAGGCGCTGTTTGGACAAAAGCCTAAATATGAGGGATTGCACCCTATTTAAACGTCTTAATGCAACCTCCATCCTCCCTTTATGCTCCCAGAACACCTCATACTGAAAACCTAATTGTTTTGTGAGATCTAAGGCCATTTTTTGGTGATTTTGGTGGTTTGTGATCACAAGGAATAAGGAAAAGCTTGAGGAGCCAAGAGGAAACCAGAAGATTTCGAGTTTGTGCAGCATCTACCGTTCCTTAGAGGTATAAAGCTTATACCTTGTTCATTCATGTTCTAGATCCCTTTTTGGAGTGAATTAGGGCTTTTAGGAACCACTTTTGGTGGCCAATCATGAGTGCAAACATGGTTGGGGGTGAAGACTCCAGATCCAGGGTCCTTAGGGGACTACATGGAGTAAAGTGGCCAACTTTATAGCCATAAAGAGCCACATGCACCTTTAGACCTCATTTTTGGGTCCATTAAGCTTATACTACCATGCATGCATGTAAAGTTTGTAACTTTACGTGCTAGATCGATCTTAGAAGCCCAGATCTATCTTTTGGATAAGTGTTGTACATCAGAAATCGAGAAATAAGACTTGGACAACATCGACTCGGCGAGTTGTTCTTGGAACTCGGCGAGTCCAGGGCTTGAGTCCCCAGTCCATTGAGGTTCAAAGGGACCCGGTTGAGTGTTAGAAGGGTCTTAGAGGGGTCCAGGGGAGTGACTCAACATATTAGACTTAACCATGGATCTGGGAATAATAGGACTCGACGAGTGTATGAACAGACTCGGCGAGTCCAAGGCAAACTCCCAACATTTTATGAAGATGAACTCGACGAGTTGTTCATACAACTCGGAGAGTCGCGGACTGGACATGTTCATAGGATGAAGGAGAACTCGACGAGTTGTTCATACAATTCGGCGAGTCGGATGATGGTTCATTCGATGATATTATAGAAGGGAACTCGTCGAGTCTTTGCTAAACTCGACGAGTAGAGTCGGGAGGGGTCAGATGAAAGGAAAGAGACTCGACGAGTCGGCCCCCAACTCGGCGAGTCAGGTCAACTGGAAGTTGACTTTGACCAAGGCTTTGACCTTGACCAGGGGTAAATTAGTCACTTTACCCAAAGATTAGTTAGCAGTGTTTGACTAAGTGTCTGTATGGGAATTGCAGCCCGGGAGTTACCGGAGCAGCAGTCAGACATTCCCGATCAGCATTTCAGCAGTCAGCCTTACGAGGTGAGTTACCTTCCAGTAGGAGTGGGTCTACGGCCACAATGCCGACCCACTAGTAGGAGTTGTTTGTTCGATGATTGTCTTTGTGATAATTATATGGTGTGTTGTTATCTGATATGGTTTATGTGCTAGGGTGCTATGATATATGTGTTAGTAGTGGCAGGGGTGATATAGGCCCTAGTTACCGGTTGAAGGATACCAAAGGGGTAGATAGTACCCATGCATGCCTAGCAGTATGATTATGATATGTTATTATGTGATAGTGGTAGGGGTGAAATAGTCCCCGGTTACCGGTTGAAAGATACCGAAGGGGTAGACAGAACCTATGCATGAAATGTTGTAATGTGATCAGTATGCTTATGATATGTTATTATGTAATAGTGGTAGGGGGTGAAATAGTCCCCGATTACCGGTTGAAAGATACCGAAGGGGTAGACAGAACCCATGCATGATATGTTGTAATGTGATCAGTATGCTTATGATATGTTATTATGTGATAATGGTAGGGGTGAAATATGTTGTAAGATACCGAGGGATAGGCATTATGTGGTATGTGGTATGATGGGGGAACTCACTAAGCTTTGTGCTTAAAGTTTCAGTTTGGTTTCAGGTACCTGTTCGTCTAAGGGGAAGGAGCCGGCGGTGTAGCAGCGCATCACACACATACATGGTTTCCGCACCGGATTTCTGGGATTGTACTCTGATTTACATTGTTCTTGATTATATGGTTTTGAGACATGACATTATGTTTTTACAAGTAATATGAGATTGATGATCTTTTGGTAAATTGATCTGTGAATTAAGTAATTTAAAAAAAAAACGAAATTTTTGGCCTTGAAATTTGGGGTGTTACAAGTTGGTATCTGAGCTCTGGTTTGAGGGATTCGGACACACCCTCGGGGATGTCTGGACTCAAACCGAGGGATTAAAAATGTTTTTTTACAAAGAAAATGGTTTTCTAAAATCTAAATTAAGAAATTTTGAGAAAGAACGAGGTGTGTGATGTGTGCGACCGGTCGAGCTCAAGGAAGTTTTCCCCAAGATACCCATACTTGTTATGATAATTTATATGATATATGATTCTGAGAAACTTCATGCTAGATTAGGGCTAAGGATCTAGGAGGATGCCTTGTATGCCTGATATATATGATTCTGACAACTGCATGCTAGATTAGGGCTAAGGATCTAGGAAGGATGCCTTATATGCCTATTATATGAGCTGTATGCTAGGACTATTTAGTCAGCAGTATGATGGCCTGTATAGGTTATGCCTGAATTGGTTACTCAATGCACGAATGCTGCTTTCTTTGTGCTATAAGGGTTCTGGCTAACTTTAACTATCTAGTGAGCGAATATGTAACAGTATTCGCAAGCTAGATAGGGAAGGATAGCAGGGACCCCTTGTGCAGCTGATGGCGGAGAGTAGGTCGGAGGGTGCACTAGGAAAGCCTAGGACGAGATTAGTGGAAAGGGGTATCGGTAAAGGGACTTGGTGAAGCTGACGCAATCCTTGAGGAAAGTACGGATAGATGTGGAAGGTAGTATGGGCCCGTACTACTGGAAGCAGAGGATCCGTACTCGAGTCAAGGAGGGCCGAGATGGAACCAGGAAACTTGGAAAGTGTGTGAGGCCTCTCTAGAACGTGTATGATCCTGACGTTTATGTGTTTATTTCAGTATGGCTATCACGCGACATGGAGCGGGAGGTTCAGGATCTGGGTCAAGATCGGGATCAGGCTCGGGTGCAGGATCCGAGCGGGTTGATGATGGGCTATGCGAGTTCATCGTGTCTGAGATCACGAGGGGCATCCTTGAGGCGACTCCGGTTATTTTCGGGTCGACCAAGGAAGGGATCGTTGAGTTGATGGAGGACCGTCTCCGGGCATTCAAGAGTGATCTGGCGTCCAGCCAGACGGGTACGCGCACACTGTCCGTCAAGGACTTCATGGCGAGTGGTGCGCCAGACTTTCACGGGGTGAAGGACCCCATTGCTGCCAGGAGATGGATCGCAGACATCGAGTCTGCGCAGTTGACGAGCTTCTACCTGGAAGGGTCGAAGGTCCGCTTTGCCGCGGGATGTTTGAGGGATAGAGCTAGAGATTGGTGGGAGCCAGTTGGTGACTCGCTGGGAGCCCCAGCCATCGAGGCTATGACCTGGTCAGACTTTGTAACCAGATTCAGGGCTGAGTTCGCGCCAGCTGTGGAACTTCAGCAGCTGTCCAGGGAGTTCTTGGATATGAGACAAATTACGGAGACTGTGGCGGAGATCACCACCAAGTTCCGGGAGAGGGCTTTATTGGTGCCCCAGTACGCAGGAGATGCAGATATGAGGAGGACCCGCTATCACGACATGTTGAGAGCCAATATCAGGGAGCATGTCAGCTTCTCGGCATGTCCAACCCTGGATTCCATGATTGCCAGGGCGCGGGAGAGGGAGATAGATTTGGAGCACCTCAGGAAGAGGAAGGCAGGGACTGAGTAGGTTACAGGGGTTTCGGGGAAGAAACCCAAAGGATTCGAATCTAGGTCGAAGGGCCAGCAGGGCCGGGACCGCTGTGGGAAATGCGGTCGATCAGATGAGGGAGTTTGCCGCACTGGGTTGGGTTCCGGCTGCGATAAGTTCGACAAGACTGGGCATTTCGGCAGGGATTGTACTGCCCCTGTTTCCACGGTTCAGACATCAGACCTGATTTTCTTTCATTGCAATCAGAGGGGCCATAAAAAGGCCAACTGCCCCAGATTGACAACAGCAGCGGCGGCACCGGCAGTGGCGCCAACTCAGGCGACTGCGAGGGTTATGGATGGCCGGAAGGCCAAGCCAGAGGCTCCAGTAGTGCGGAGCCGAGTATTTCAGCTGACAGCCGAAGAGGCACACGCCGCACCCATTATGGTGACGGGTATGGTTCCTCCTCCTTATTACTTATTTTTATGATTGCTGCGATTTTGATATGTTATTTGTATGCTCTGTTTAGGATCGTTCCATGTGAACGGTATTTGATTCGGGCGCCACCCGATCGTTTGTCTCTCTTGCGCTTAGCAAGAAGTTCCCTGAGTCTTCGGGCATGTTGGATTGCTCTTTAGAGGTTGAGATTGCCGATGACCGATCAGTGCGAGCATCAGCAGTTTTCATAGATTGCGTCCTGAGGTTATTTGAGGAGCGCTACTTGGTAGACCTGGTTCCCATACCTTTGCGGGGAAACAAGGTTATTATTGGTATGGATTGGCTAAGCCCCAATGGGGCGGTGATCGACTACACGTAGTAGTTGGTGCGGATCAGGACCCCAAGTGGGGGAGAGCTGGTGATCCAGGGCGAGAGGCCACAACGAGGACCAGCTTTAAGTTCAGCAGCGAGAGTGAGATGCTACCTACAGCAGGGCTGCGCTGGGTATGTCGCCTATGTTATGGATACCCGAGAGGCGGGTACGGCGATGGTGTGCGATGTTCCGGTGGTGCGAGACTACGCGGATGTGTTCCCAGATGAGCTTCCTGGGATACCTCCGGAGCGACAGGTGGAGTTTCGGATCGACCTAGTCCCTGGTGCGGCTCCAATAGCCAAGGCACCATATCGGTTGGCTCCTCCCAAGATGCAGAAGTTGTCTACGCAGATGCAGGAGCTGCTAGACAAGGGATTCATCAGGCCGAGTAGCTCGCCTTGGGGAGCCCCGATCCTGTTTGTCAAGAAGAAGGACGGGTTGCATCGCATGTGCATAGATTACCGGGAGCTGAACAAGGTAATGGTGAAGAACCGTTATCCACTCCCGAGGATTGATGACCTCTTTGACCAACTACAGGGAGCATCTTGGTTCTCCATGATTGATTTGCATTCAAGTTATCATCAGATGAGGGTCAGAGAGGAGGATGTGCAGAAGACTGCTTTCCGGACACATTATGGTCACTACGAGTTCGTGGTGATGCCCTTCGGGCTCACCAATGCTCCTGTCGCGTTCATGGATCTTATGAACCGCGTGTGCAGACCGATGCTGGATCGGTCCGTGGTAGTTTTCATTGATGATATCTTGGTCTACTCTAAGATGCAGGAGCAGCATGAGGAGCATCTGCGAGAGGTCTTGGACACTCTGAGGAGGGAGAGCTTGTACACCAAGTTCTCCAAGTGTGAGTTCTGGTTGCTCGAGGTGCAGTTTCTTGGGCACCTTGTCAACCAGAACGGTATTCTGGTCGATCTGGCCAAGGTGGAGGCGGTGATGAGATGGGAGATTCCGAAGTCTCCATCTGAGATTCGGAGTTTCCTGGGATTAGCCGGCTACTATTGGAGATTCATCCAGGATTTCTCCAAGATAGCCATACCTTTGACTCGGCTAACAAAGAAGGTCGTAGTCTTTCATTGGGGGCCTGAGAAGTAGGCAGCGTTCGAGACACTGAGACAGAGATTGTGCGAGGCGCCGATCTTAGCCCTGCCAGAGGGCGTAGAGGAATTTGTAGTGTACTGCGACGCGTCTATTTCGGGTTTGGGCGCAGTATTGATGCAGAGAGGGCATGTCATCGCCTACGCCTCGAGGCAGTTGAAGCCCCACGAGGCGAACTACCCGACGCACGATTTGGAGTTGGGGGCAGTTGTCTTCGCCTTCAAGATTTGGCGACACTATCTCTATGGGGTTCGATATACCATTTACACGGACCATAAGAGTTTGAGATACCTCATGGATCAGCCAAATCTGAACATGAGGCAACGTCGGTGGTTAGATGTGGTAAAGGATTATGATTGTGAGATCCTTTACCACCCTGGGAAGGCCAATGTGGTGGCCGATGCGCTTAGTCATAAGGCAGCGCCGATCAGAGACATTTGCATGCGGATGATAGTAGTGACTTCACTGTTGGAGCAGATCCGAGAGGCCCAGCAGGAGGATATGAAGGAGGAACATCGGAAGAGCGAGCGTATAGTAGGTCAGTTTTCCTCCTTCGACTATTATAGCCGAGGGTTATTGACTCTTCACCGTAGGGTGTGGGTCCCCTATCATGGAGGCGTGTGCCAGATATTGATGGGGGAGGCGCACAAATCCAGGTTTTCTATCCATCCCTGAGCGACGAAGATGTATAGAGATCTTCGTCTTGACTATTGGTGGCCTTGCGTGAAGCGGGATATAGCATGGTATGTGGAGCGGTGCTTGACCTGCAGGAAGGTCAAGGCCGAGCACCAGAGGCCACACGGTAGGATGCAGCCGTTGGATATTCCCATGTGGAAATGGGAAGATATTACCATGTATTTCATCACCAAACTTCTCAGGATCGCACGGGGAGTGGATTCCATATGGGTCATCGTGGATCGATTGACCAAGAGTGCCCATTTCATACCGATCTAGGAGAGTATATCAGCCGAGAAGCTGGCCGACATCTACATTCAAGAGGTGGTGGCCCGACACGGAGTGCCAGTCTCCGTGATTTCAGACAGGGATGTGCGGTTCAGTTCCAGATTCTGGAAGAAATTCCATGACGAGTTGGGTACTCGTCTACACTTTAGCACCGCTTTTCACCCGCAGACGGATGGACAGAGTGAGCGGACCATCCAGACTCTGGAGGATATGCTGCGGGCATGTGTGCTACACTTCGGTGGAAGCTGGGATACCTATCTCCCATTAGCTGAGTTCTCCTACAACAACAGCTACCACGCGAGTATCAATCGTCCCCCCTTTGAGATGTTATACGGGAGGAAGTGCAGGACCCCGATATGTTGGGGTGAGGTGGGCCAGAGGGTCATGGGGAGCACCGAAGTGGTGCTCAAGATGACAGAGAGGATTCAGCAAGTTAGGAGCAGGCTTCAGACTGCACAGAGTCGGCAGAAGAGTTACGCCGACAAGCGCCGATCAGACCTGGAGTTCTAGGTCGGGGATATGGTCCTCCTGAAGGTGTCGCCTTGGAAAGGCGTCATTCGATTCAGGAAGCGGGGCAAGTTGGGCCCCTGGTACATTGGACCTTTCAGGGTTGTAGCCCGGGTGGGCAAGGTGGCGTATAGGATGGACCTGCCAGCCGAACTAAGTCAGATTCACAGCACGTTCCACGTCTCCCAGTTATGGAAGTGCCTGGTGGACGACTCAGCGGTGGTACCTTTGGAGGACCTTCAAGTGAATGCCAGCCTGAATTACATCGAGCGACCAGTGGCGATCCTCGACAGGAAGTCGAAGGACCTGAGGAACAAAAGGGTGGAGCTCGTAAAGGTGCAATGGCAGCACCGCAAAGGATCGGAATGGACTTGGGAGCTGGAGGAAGAGATGAGGGAGCACTACCCCGAGCTTTTTCCAGATTCAGCAGCAGACTTCGAGGACGAAGTCAAAAATAAGTAGGGGAGATTTGTAACACCGGGTTTCTGGTATGTATTTTATTTAAGAATTGGATGTATTTTCTCTGGGACTCGACGAGTTGATGGCCCAACTCGTCGAGTAGAGACGAGATCCACGGGATGTTTAAGTGACCTACTCGACGAGTCAGAGACTGACTCGGCGAGTAGGCGCTGTTTGGACAAAACCCTAAATCTGAGGGATTGCACCCTATTTAAATGTCTTAATGCAGCCTCCATCGTCCCTTTATGCTCCCAGAACACCTCATACTGAAACCGTAATTGTTTTGTGAGATCTAAGGCCATTTTTGGTGATTTTGGTGGTTTGTGATCACAAGGAAGAAGGAAAAGCTTGAGGAGCCAAGAGGAAACCAGAAGATTTCGAGTTTGTGCAGCATCTACAGTTCCTTAGAGGTATAAAGCTTATACCTTGTTCATTCATGTTCTAGATCCCTTTTTGGAGTGAATTAGGGCTTTTACGAACCAATTTTAGTGGCCAATCATGAGTGCAAGAATTGGTGGGGGTTAAGACTCCAGATCCAGGGTCCTTAGGGGACTACATGGAGTAAAGTGGCCAACTTTGTAGCCATAAAGAGCCACATGCACCTTTAGACCTCATTTTTGGGTCCATTAAGCTTATACTACCATGCATTCACGTAAAGTTCGTAACTTTACGTGCTAGATCGATCTCAGAAGCCCAAATCTATCTTTTGGATAAGTTTTGTACATCAGAAATCAAGAAATAAGACTTGGACAACATCGACTTGGCGAGCTATTCTTGAAACTTGGCAAGTCCAGGGCTTGAGTCCCCAGTCTGTTGAGGTTCAAAGGGACCCAGTTGAGTGTTAGAAGGGTCTTACAGGGGTCTAGGGAAGTGATTCAACATATTAGACTTAACCATGGACCTGGGAGTCATAGGACTCGGCGAGTGTATGAACAGACTCGGCGAGTCCAAGGCAATCTCCCAACTTTTTGAAGATGAACTCGACGAGTTGTTCATACAAATCGGCGAGTCGCGGACTGGACATGTTCATAGGATGAAGGAGAACTCGACGAGTTGTTCATACAACTCGGCGAGTCGGATGAAGGTTCATTCGATGATATTATAAAAGGGAACTCGTCGAGTCTTTGCTAAACTCGACGAGTAGAGTCGGTAGGGGGTCAGATGAAAGGAAAGGGACTCTACGAGTCGGCGGCTCAACTCGGCGCGTCAGGTCAACTGGAAGTTGACTTTGACCAAGGCTTTGACCTTGACCAGGGGTAAATTAGTCACTTTACCCAAAGATTAGTTAGCAGTGTTTGACTAAGTGTCTTTATGGGAATTGCAGCACGGGAGTTACCAGAGCAGCAGTCAGACATTCCCGATCAACATTTCAGCAGTCAGCCTTACGAGGTGAGTTACCTTCCAGTAGGAGTGGGTCTACGGCCATAATGCCGACCCACTAGTAGGAGTTGTTTGTTCGATGATTGTCTTTGTGATAATTATATGGTGTGTTGTTATCTGATATGGTTTATGTGCTAGGGTGCTATGACATATGTGTTAGTAGTGGCAGGGGTAATATAGCCCCTAGTTACCGGTTGAAGGATACCAAAGGGGTAGATAGTACCCATGTATGCCTAGCAGTATGATTATGATATGTTATTATGTGATAGTGGTAGGGGTGAAATAGTCCCCGGTTACCGGTTGAAAGATACCGAAGGGGTAGACAGAACCTATGCATGAAATGTTGTAATGTGATCAGTATGCTTATGATATGTTATTATGTAATAGTGGTAGGGGTGAAATAGTCCCCGATTACTGGTTGAAAGATACCGAAGGGGTAGACAGAACCCATGCATGATATGTTGTAATGTGATCAGTATGCTTATGATATGTTATTATGTGATAATGGTAGGGGGTGAAATAGTCCCCGATTACCGGTTGAAAGATACCGAAGGGGAGATTAGTTCTCGGTTACCGGTTGAAAGATACCGAAGGGGAGGTTAGCTCCCGGTTACCGGTTGAAAGATACCGAAGGGGAGGTTAGTTGCCAATTACCAGTTCAAAGATACCGAAGGGGAGCCCAACTCCCAGTTATGCAAGACAGATACCGGTTGAAAGATACCGAGGGATAAGCATTATGTTGTATGTGGTTACAGTTTCAGTTTTCGTTTCAAGTACCTGTTCGTCTAAGGGGAAGGAGCCGGCGGTGTAGCAGCGCATCACACACATACATGGTTTCCGCACCGGATTTCTGGGATTGTACTCTGATTTACACTGTTCTTGATTATATGGTTTTGAGACATGACATTATGTTTTTACAAGTAATATGAGATTGATGATGTTTTGGTAAACTGATTTGTGAATTAAGTAATTTAAAAAAACAAAATTTTTGGCCTCGAAATTTGGGGTGTTACATTTAAAGCCCTATTTAAAGGATGTAAAAGCTAGGTTTTCGAAACCTTAATCCTTTTGGAAGATTTTTTGCTCATTTTGAAAGTTCTTGGTGGTTTTATAGGAAGAAGAAGATTTGGTGTCTTGATTCAGCAAACAAGCCTTTCCTTCACTTGTGTGCATCTTCTGGAATCTTTGTAAGTCCTCAAGTTTGTATCGTTTAATCCTTTTCTTCTTAGATCTAGGCTTTATGTCATATTATGGTCCCTTTGATGTGGTTTGTGTGGGTTGAAGAGATAAATTTTGCAACTTTAAGGTTTCTCTATGTCTAAAGAGCATTATATCTCATAGATCTAGGAAATGGTTGTGATTTTAAACCTTGCTTGAATTCTAGGTTATATTGCATATTTTGACCTAAATTTGGGAAAGGACACTCATGGGGTATGCATGTCCATAAAGTTTGCAGTTTTAGGGATCATTAGGGTCTCTAAAGTCCTTCTGGAAGTTTTGGATTGAAGACTTCATGGATTAAGTGTTTAATGGTTTAATCCCATGCATTAAGTTTCCTTTTGGACCTTAGAATTTACATCTAGGCTTAGAATGATGTCTTAAGGGATAAATTTGGAAACTTTATCCATTATGACCCTAGAAAGGACCATATCTAAGCTTCAGAGATCTTAAAATGGGAAGAAAATAGTTTAACCCGTTAAGTTGTGCAGACCCAGTTCCTACGACTTGGTCATTAGGCTGCCATGGCGTGGCGACTGGCAAATCAGCGACTGTTTTGGCGTTTTGTGCCCATGGCGTGGACAAAAGGAGGTCACGACGTGGAGGGTCGCTGTTGGCAATTTTGAGCTTAGCTGCAACGTCCCCATTTTCAACCCAAATTTTACATTTTTATTTATTAACATATATCAGAGTGTGATTACATTGTGTGGAAACATGTTGTGAATGCACGTGTGTACATTCAAACCTTGTCCTTTTTATGAGTCAATGAAGTTTCTGAAAAACATTTATAATCAAATGGGTAAGCACGAAGCTTAGTGAGTTCCCCAAAATATCATATCCCCCAATACATATACAATGCATACACATAAAGGCCTTCCGCATAAAGCTGGTCTGCCCTTGGATTTTAGCATGAAGCTGGTCTGCCCTTTTTGCCTTCAGCATACAACTGGTCCACACCTTGGCCTTTAGCATAATGCTAGTCTTCCAGATTCTATTGGCCTTCAGCACAAGGCTAGTCTGCCCTCAACTCTATATACATATCAACATATAGAAACATTCCACATAACGGACAACTACCTATCCTAGTCTAATTGCCAAAGTATATACTATAGGGTATCTATATCCTAAAATACATAGGATACATTTTGGAGTATAAAATATAGTGATGAGAACTCAAGGTGATCCTACTGGCGATCGAACTGGTGGGTAATGTGCCAAAACAAGTATTAACCTGTAATACCTTAACCTTTTAATCTCTATTATGATCTGGTAATGAAAGCCAAATCCATTACAAATCTAATGAAAACCAAGAGTTCTATCAAATAAGGATCAACCAGGTCGGACAGTTGGGAGGCAGGATCATTTCGGCGTATAGCCTTTTTAAAATCCAACAACCAATCCAACATGACCATTCTAGACACCTCTCTTATAAGTAGATCAAGCAACATTATAACTGGAATTACTGATAAATCCTCTTTATACATTCATAAGAACGACTATGAATAAAAATATAAGCTACACTCAAAGCATAGTAAGTATAGCCTAACTTATAGAGAGTTTCTTATGAATGTAACGAATCAAAAATCACAACAATTTTAAACTTTTCAAAACAACCCATAATCATAAAATGTTTACAAATCATTGTTTCCCAAGTGTTTATCGATATCAGAGATTCCCAAAATCATAAGTCCATAAAACAGGAGGATGTGTATGGTCACGTCTTCGCCTTTCCGCGACCATCAGAAGTACCTAAAAGAATAAGCTAAAATCGTAATCCAAAGCTTAGTGAGTTCCTTCAAAGTACAACCATATAAACATAACAAACAACAACATGCATAAATAAGCCTTCAGCCTAACTGGACCGCCTCACAGGGCCTACAGCCTATCTGGACCACTCTCTGAGCCTTCGACATGACTGGACCGCCTCGTAGGGCCTACAACCTATCCGGTACGCTCTTCGGGCCTTCGGCCTGACTGGACCGCCTCACAGGGACTATAGTCGATCCGAACCTCCCCAGGTATCTTGGCCTTCAGCACAAAGTAGGACCGCCTCAATCCAACCAACTAGAACATGCCAACATATACATTAGAGATAAACATATAACCAGTCAACATACCAACATGCAGATCTACATATCACTACCACATGCTAACATCCTATATACCAGAATACCGATCTAACAGATCACTATAGCATAATAACATACTATCATATAACATGATATTCAATCCAATAGGTCGGCCTTGGTGTCTTCGACCCACAAGTACAGTGAGGAAGACTCACCTCTCAATCTGAACAATAGCTGATGAGGTACTAACTCCGAATCTCAGCTCTAACCGTCACCTATCCATCCAAATGACCAATTCTTAAACACAATCCAAAAATACCCAAAATAACCCTAAGTAAAACTTGGTCAAAATCAGGTAAAAGTCAAAATTACAAAAAGTCAACCAAATCAACCCAACTGAGTACGCCCAGCATACGCGCGTTCTAGCATCAGGGGCTCAAGGGAGTACGCGCAATGTACTCTGAAGTACGCCTAATGTACTCCGCAGTCAACTTTCCCTTTAAGTCATGCTTAATCCATTAAGACTTTTCTCTTTCAAATATAGATCTAGGCGAAAAATAAGACTCTTGGTCATAAAACTCTCCACCTTTATGACTTTGCATGGCTAGGAAAGTCCCACGAGCTAAAATCCTAATTTCTTATTCCATTAAGACAACTTAGGCCATGCATGAGAAGGAACTAGTGTCCAAGATTACATTTTTATGACTTAAGAGGCTCCAAAACCTCAAAAAGGATAATTCAAATGGATTAGAGTAACCCCCACTCATAATACCAAGCTTATGGGACGATAAGAACAAAAAATCAAGCCTAAAAAAGATCTAAGTATAAATTCACCAAGTTCAGAACTTTATACCTCCAAGTGATGTCAAATGATGATGTAATCCTGGATCTAAGGTGCTTCACTCCTCCAAGATGGTCTCTACTTCCTTCTTTTATCTTCAAACGCACAAAACACACACACAAACACACACAGGCTCAAAAATGTTCACAAGGGAGATTAGGGTTTGCAAAAAACGTTTTGAGAGTATGGAGACTGATGAAAGAAACCAGGTTTGAGAGTTAATGAAGAATAAATAAGGTGCAAACCCTAAATATTAGGGTTTGGGACTTCACCCCGTACGCCCAACGTACTCAAATGTATGCCCAGCGTACATGGCTCCGCCCTACAATTCCAAAAATGGCAATATTATCCCCTCCCATCCACAAATCTCACATTTTAAGGACCAAAATGTAATAAATCTCAATATACGGGTCAACAATGAATGTACCTCAAAACAAGATGTTACAATTCTCCCCCACTTGACCTAGTCTTCGTCCCCGAAGTCTTCTATAGTAAATAAATCTTGGTAATGCTCCCGCATATCAACCTCAGGTTCCCAAGTCCACTCGGAGCCTCTTCGATGCTTCCACTGAACCTTTACCAAAGGTATGTCCTTGTTGCGCAAAACTATCATATTTCTCTCCAATATAGCCACCGACCTCTCAATATAATTTAGGTGCTCATCGACCTGAATAGCATCCAAAAGAACCACTTCTTCACCGTCCAACACACACTTATGCAACTGAGAGGCATGGATAGTGTTGTGGAACTGAATAGCTCACTCGGCAAATCCAAATGGTAGGCCACCCTACCTACCCTGGCTATCACATGGAACGATCCAATATACCATGTACCTAATTTCCCCCTCTTCCTAAAGCATATCACACCCTTCCAGGATGAGACCTTCAGTAATAGCATATCGACGACCTGAAATTCCAACTTCGATCGGCGCCTGTCAGCATAACTAATCTGCCGACTTTGAGCTGTTTGCAGTCTCTGTCTAATCTATTGAATAAGCTCCATGGTCAGAAGGACTGCTATGGTCTTTCCCATGACCCTGTGACGAACCTCTCCCCAACTTACCAGGGTACAACATCTCCGACCATACAAGAGCTCAAAAGGTGGGGAACCAATGCTGGAGTGATAGTTGTTGTTGTAAGAAAACTCCGCAAGAGGTAGGTAGGAATCCCAACTCCCACCAAAATCTATAACACAAGCCCGCAACATATCCTCAAGTATCTGGATGGTCCGCTCACTCTAACCGTCGGTCTGTAGGTGATAAGCAATGCTGAAATGTAGCCTCGTGCCTAGTTCCTCGTGGAACTTCGGCCATAAACGGGAAGTGAACTGAAAATATCGGTCTGAAACAATGGAGATCGAAATCCCATGACGAGCGACAATCTACATAACATACACATCACCCAAATTTTCGGCCGAAGAGCTCTCCCGGATGGCCAAAAAGTGGGCACTCTTGGTCAATCGATCCACGATGACCCATATAGCATTGAAAGCCTTGGCAGTCTTTGACAACTTGGTGATGAAATCCATAGTGATATGTTGCCACTTCCACATGGGAACCTCCAAAGGATGCATCTTTCCATGCGACCTCTGATGCTCGGCCTTGACTATCCTACAAGTCAAGCACTTCTTGTGACAACCCGAAAATTTTTGCTTTGTAATGTCAGTACAATCAACCTTGAGTCAGACTCACTCCTGCTATCTTTTAGCACTGATTAGAGTCTGTTTGAGTGTTCTAAGCCTAGTTCATTCAAGGAATGAGTGATAGGAAGTACCTGCTTGAGACACTGTACAACATTCTAGCCTTAAACCCCACCAAAAGGAGTTCACGGCCATAGCACATGAGTTTACGGCCGTAAACTCTCAAGGTTGGCCGTAACCTCCCCCATAAAGTCTCATTCCCTTCACTTTTCCTTCATTCTTACACATTCAGCTCAAGAACACTTGATTTCTCTCTCAAGGATCATCAAGATTTTCATTCCCGATCTTGCAAATGTAAGTGATTCTTCCCTCTAGTTGTTGATTACCCTTCTTACTCATGAATTACCCTTTGATTTCATCCATGGAAATCATCTTTTGGCTAGATCTTCAACTTTTACCAAGAACACCAAGAACACACACTTGTTCTTAGTGGCCGCAAACTCATCTAAGGGCCTCAAAAGTGTGAGTATTCCATCTATCTTCTAGTTAGCCATGTTAAACACTAGATCCTAGCCTTGAAACATCACCAATCTCATCATCAATGAGAGTTTACGGCCAGGAGCATCTCCCTTGGCCGTAAACCCTTGTTTTGGTCATGTTTGGAGCCTTAAACACTTACAGACACTTGCTAACCATTTGAACACTTGAACCTTTGAAACCCCTTGCCTTTAAGACCCAAAATGACACCATTTGGAGAGTTTACGACCATACACTTTTAGTGTGGCCGTAAACACCTCAACACCTCCTAGAAAGTTGGTTTTGCTCATCCTCTTGTAGAGCAATAGTCCCACAAGCTTCCCAAGCATTCAAACACCCTCTTATGCACCTTTTACCATGAGTTTACGACCGTAAACTCCATGGCTGTAATATCATGGCCGTAAACACCATTTCTTGGCCATAAACATCCCTTTGATAAATCACATGTGATTCCATCACTTAGTCCAAGTCCCTAGGGGTGTTTCCTTTCATATAGTTGCTTCTAAACCCTATATTTATACCAATATATGCCATTATATGTCATTTAGGACTCGTTGTGTCTCGGGACTTCATTCGTGGAACTTCTAATCCTTACGCGCATATTCGTTTGAAGCACCCACATAAGGTGAGTTCATACCCCTATAATGAATCTTTTAACTGTTTATAATGCTTTTAAGGGGGGGGGGGGGAGGAATACAAGTTGAACACAATGATAATTGTGTAATTGTTTGTTATAAACAATTTTCAAAATATTGCTTATGTCTTTTATAAGTGATCAAAACATTTCAAAAACTCTTTTAAAGTTATGTTACTTTATAGTTTAACAAAACTCCGTTTTTAAAGTACAAGCATAAATTAGTAGTAAAATGAGTCTTTTCAATAACAGTTCAAGTAAAATACTAGTAAACTATAAGGGGTATAGTTTAGAGGTTCAGTTCATACTAGATGCTAGAACATACTATAAAGAGAAACAGGGAGGTAGATACAATACATGATAACATAAAGAGAAACAGGGAGGTAGATACAGTACACGATAACATAAAGCGAAACAGGGAGGTAGATACAATACTTCAGAACGAACATACTAAGATACTATAACAGAACAAACATACTAAGATGTTATAGCATAAGAACATTATAGGATCTAATTATACCAATGAATCACTAACTCATTGTTCTAAACAAAAGGTGATATTTAAATTGGGTATACATGATCGTATAACTTAAATGTGAGCCTACTTCACGGCTCAACAACTGGTTTGTTGAAGTCGCGTTTGGTTCCCAGAATCTCTTGCAGGGAGAGCGTATAGTATGGGGACTATTCATCACATTATGACCTTAATAAAACAAACATGTTTTAAGGTAATCAGTATTGTAGGATGTCAGTTCATAAGACAACTGAGTACTTATATTTTCCAAATACTTTCATTTTGTGACAGTTCCACTTGAAAGTTAATGCAAACTATTTTCGAGTCAATATAGTTATAAACTAGGGAAAACTTACATCTTTTCAAATGACACACAGAGCAATCGAGTCTAGTACATTCAGTAGATATGGGGCCTATAATGATAACTTTATGATTCATTAGTGTATGTATTCAGGGATATATATGAATCGGGTCCGACAGGTAGTAGGATGTGTGCTTTCCACTTAATTTCCTGTTCCTTGTTTGGTTGTGGGCTTAGAGCAGATTCACCCAGCCTACTATCTATCCGATCTTAGCTATATATATGTTCTGTATACACCAAGTAATCATAAGGGGTACCAGGTATGGGCCAGGTCATAGGACACTAATTCAATGCACCGTTTTCTAGAACAAAACATACTTTTCAAATAAAGAACTTTTGAATACAAAACTAGAAACTTACCAGTAAGGGTTTAATCCATTTTATTAAACAAGTATAACTTAAAAGACCTTAGGTGGTTAATTCTATAATACCTTAGTTTATACATCAAGGTTATATATAATTAATATCCGATAAGTAGTTGGATGTGTGCTTTCCGCCTCATTTCCTGTTCCATGTTTGGTTTTGGGCTTAGGGCAGATTCACACAATTAACTATCTGTTGAATATTAGATTATATATAGCTAGTATAAACTAAGTGATTATAGAAGGAACCACTGTGGTTACCATTATTATTATAAGAAATATGGGTTTTCTTAAAGAATCTTTTCATTAAATATAAAGGAACTATTATAGTTAACTCCGTGAGTACCAAGTGAATACGCCAGGGTTATATACAACGATGACCTAACAAACAATGGGATGTGTGTCTTCCGCCTCATTTCCTGTTCCTTGTTTGGTTGTGGACTTAGGGCAGATACACACAACCGATTGTTTGTTTACTCTGGGTTTTATATAACTTGTATCCATTTAATACTCATAGAAAGGACTGTAGAGTCATTTTTACTTATCTTGCATCAAAGCAGGAAATATAGGATTTCCTAGAGGAACAGGCAAACTTTTCTAAACAGAACTTACTACAACTTACTATAACTTTCTACAACTTTCTTACAACTTACTTACATCACTAAAATCTTATGAACTCACCAGCTTAAATGCTGATCTACGCTTTCAAAATAACTTGTATTCTCAGGAGACCAATAGACAGTTTCGCGCACTGGGATTCAGAAGATGGAGCAGTATAGCTTCATGTCTTTTTGTTATTTGATTTGTATTCTATATTATGTGAATCACATACTTTGTAAACACTTTCTTTCTAATGAAATGGTTGTTTATTACTTTGCTTACTATGTTGCATGTCTTGTGATACTAAACATGACGTCCTCCACCCCAGAATGTTTCCGCCGTTCCGGTTTTGGGGTGTGACAGATTGGTATCAGAGCATTGTTTATTTCCTGCTCCTTGGGAGGTACCAAATCAATGACTACCTGAATCGGGATCGAAGGATCAGAAAAAAAGGGTCCGAATCATAAATTTTGATTCGTTTGTTGATGAGGCGGCACCCGGATTTGAGTTTTCCGTGCGATGGCCCAGGACGAGGCGGTACTTGTGATATTTCGGCTTGGGGGCCTGGTCACTGTGACCCCCTTTGTGAGGAGGCACCCCTTCTCCCGAAGTTACGGGGAACTAAGTATATCAACCGATAAAAGATATACAACTATAAATACAATGGGGCCGAAGTGCTCTGGATAAGAATATATTTTAAATATATAATGATACCTTATAAAAGTATACATACTTGCTTATACATATATACATACTAGAACAAGTATCACGAGAAGAACAGAACATAAGAAGTTAAATGTTGAACACTATGGTCAAACCTGGACAGTTATGTAATCATAGCTAGAATCAATATAGCCTGATCAACTATATTCATTCGAGATGTGACCGACATGTGTTTGGGAGTGATGTGGTGTTTCAACGGTCTTAAAAGTTACCTAATACTAGTCAAGAGAATACTAGATCAAGTACATAGAGTTAGAATACTATAGGAGTATTCTATGATACTATAACGCGATAACAAGTTTAAAACATACCAAGTTCATTACATTAAAATACTATAGGAGTATTTTAGGCACCATATAAATAACTTATGTGATAACTTAAAAGACCCTTACGGATAGTTCTATAATCTTGCAGTGTATACTCCTAAGGTTATATATAATTGAGATTTTATTGACTTAGAATTTGTGATATACGCTTCACTACCTGTTCCTTGTTTGGTTGTGGTTTTGGAGTAGGATCACTTATTCGAAGGTCTATTTAATCTTGAATTATATATAACTTGTTTACATTGTGCAATTATAGGAGGACTCTGTAAGGATCACCCCATAATGTTTCACTTAAATCTAATAGATTAGAGTCCCTTCCATTCTCGCACGACAAACCCAGATAGATGTAACCACTTCCTCATATCAGTCAAAAGAGGAGTCAAGGAGGAACAAGAGCAAGTTCATGAGAAGCTTTCAAAGAAGGATCAACCGAAGTAACCCAAAATGTCTTATGCGTCACACTAATAAATAATAATCTTGTTAACTTAATGAGTTAGTGGAAACACTGCTCACATTATGTGTTAGGATTATTTTCTTACATGCAGCTGGTAACAGTTATTCATGTAACATATATTCATTCGAGGATAGCCATTCCAAATTCATAAAGTTTATAAGGTATAGACTCTTTTATGAATTGTTTCCAGAACCCTGTGGAAGTCAGGACCCGATACACTCAGAACTAGGATAACCTTGTCTTTTCAGTTTTCAGCTTGTGTCCATTTCTTTAGACTTATTCCGTCTCTACTTTGTATTCTTTTAGCAAAGATACCTCCTCGCTGATCAAACAGACGCGCTACTCCGATAACTCCTACTCCACCGCCGCAATTCGATCATGCTGCTCTTCAAGCAGCGATATCCTCCGTAGTGGCAACTGCTCTAGCTCATTTCAGTGAAAGTGGTACCCTCGGATCTGGTAGCGGTACCCACTTAACCAACCCTGGAGTTACTCACGGGCAGCCAAGGGAGTGTTCGTATGAAGACTTCATGAACTGCAAACCCAATTACTTCGATGGAAATGGTGGAGTCATCGCTCTGATGCGATGGTTCGAGAAAACAGATTCGGTCTTCGAAATCTGTTCGTGCCCCGAAGGGAGCAAAGTGAAGTTTGCTGCCTGCACCTTCTCTAACAGAGCCCTGACATGGTGGAGCAGCCATGTTAAGTCACTGACCCTATCCGTGGCTAACTCAATAGGTTGGGAAAACCTAAAAGAGTTGATGCTGGAAGAATACTGCCCCTTGGGCGAAGTTCAAAAGTTGGAACAAGAGCTATGGGAGCTCAAGATGGTCGGCTCAAACATAGTGTCCTACACTGACCGGTTCAGCGACCTAGCAGCTCTATGCCCCGGGATGGTTACCCCAGAGAGCAAGAAGATAAAAAGATACATCTGGGGTCTATCTACCCCGATCCAAGGAGATGTATTGTCTTCTAACCCAGCCACATTCGATAATGCTAAATGCCTGGCCCAGCGAATCATTGACCATGAAGTCTGCCATAGTGTGGAAGTCCCTGTTCCCGAGCCATCGAGGGAAGAGGACAATAGCTAGAAGTTGGGGAACAAGCGAAAGAAGAAGCGAACAACACAGGAACCCCCGCAGGAGGAAGAAATGAGTACTATCTACGCCGCCACAGCACCTGCTACTCCAGTACCTGCCAGTCAATATGCTGGAACCCTCCCGGAGTGTGGAAAGTACAACTATCACCACACCGGAGTATGCCAGGAAATGCAGTGTCTGAACTGCCACAGAAAGGGACACACAGTCCGTTTCTGCAGGGCACCGACACAACCAATCTCCCAAGTCCCCGGAGTTGAAGAAAACCAAGCCTGCCATGGCTGTGGTGAGAATGGACACTACCAGAGGGACTGCTCAATAACAAAGAACTCAGGAGCGGATGGAAAAATTCTGATGATCACCGCAGGAGAATCGACCTTGGAGTCGCCAGCGAGCAGCGGTACATTCTCGAAATAGTAATTACTTTGAAAAATTTATTTATATTTATATAAGATTAAAACTTGGGGATAACACTTAAAAGTAATTATAATAACTCAATTATTGAAATAAGTCACAATATTCAAGAGAACTAAAATATATGTTCAGAGAAGCTATGATGGCTGAGTATGTACATCAGGGTTGTGCATAGCTGAGATGTTGCAGACCTAGAGTGAGTAATTCCGCCTTAATTCCTGTTCCTTGTTTGGTTGTGAATTTGAGGCAGAGTTACTCAGTCGACCGTCCAATTCATCTTGATTATTCATAACTTGTATATTCCAGGCGATCGTAGTGGTACCAAAGAGGATCGTAGTATAAAGTATCAACACTAGTTTTCAAAGCACTTTCGCGGTATGTATGCGCACATCGTGGTACGATACGTAGAAGTGTTAACAACAAGAGGAAAACAGAAAGCACTAGATCCTTTACAAAGAGTACATTTTCGAGCACACTAGGGAAGTACATCATCGTATAACATACATTTCTTTCAAATCGGCCAAACTTTGTTCAGTAGAGGGTCCGTTTCTATCATTCGTCATGAGTTGGCGTGGTTCTCACCATACTAAGTTCATATGATTCTATCGCCGCGACTGTCAAATTCACGAAACCTTCGTCATTCGTAACGACAGTCCGACCTAAACCTCAGTTTTGTCTTTCGTATTCTAAACCCCGAAGTACTCGTTCGAAGAATACCTTGTCCTCCGAAGCCTTGCCGTCGTATGTCCGCAGACCTTTCCGAAATACCACTCGTCCAGCAGACCAAGTTCAAGCACAAATGCTAAGGACGAATATAGTCCACCTATCACTATTAAGTGTATACGCGAGGGTAGTATATGATTACGATTACGCAGATCTAGTATGTGTGTTTCCACCCTATATCCTGTTCCTTGTTTGGTTGTGGACCTGGAGCAGAGTCGCACATCCGACCGTCTAACTAATCCTAATTATATACTACTTGTATACACGAGATAATGATAGATGGACCAAGTATGAATCCTATCATGAACAGTAGGGCAAAGTGCCAGGTCTACGAGTGGGTATTCTGCCAATCAGAGGAGCACAACCCCAGTAGTACTGCTAAGAAAGCTAATTTTGGGACGAAATTCCATCTAACGGGGGGATGATGTGACAACCCCAAAGTTTTTGCTTTGTAATGTCAGTACAATCAACCTTGAGTCAGACTCAGTCCTGCTATCTTTTAGCACTGATTAGAGTCTGTTTGAGTGTTCTAAGCCTAGTTCATTCAAGGAATGAGTGATAGGAAGTACCTGCTTGAGACACTGTACAACATTCTAGCCTTAAACCCCACCAAAAGGAGTTCACGGCCATAGCACATGAGTTTACATCCGTAAACTCAAGGTTGGCCGTAAACTCCCCCATAAAGTCTCATTCCCTTCACTTCTCCTTCATTCTTACACTTTCACCTCAAGAACACTTGATTTCTCTCTCAAGGATCATCGAGATTTTCATTCCCGAACTTCCAAATGTAAGTGATTCTTCCCTCTAGTTGTTGATTACCCTTCTTACTCATGAATCACCCTTTGATTTCATCCATGGAAATCATCTTTTGGCTAGATCTTCAACTTTCACCAAGAACACCAAGAACACACACTTGTTCTTGGTGGCCGCAAACTCATCTAAGGGCCTCAAAAGTGTGAGTATTCCATCTATATTCTAGTTAGCCATGTTAAACACTAGATCCTAGCCTTGAAACATCACCAATCTCATCATCAATGAGAGTTTACGGCCAGGAGCATCTCCCTTGGCCGTAAACCCTTGTTTTGGTCATGTTTGGAGCCTTAAACACTTATAGACACTTGCTAACCATTTGAACACTTGAACCTTTGAAACCCCTTGCCTTTAAGACCCAAAATGACACCATTTGGAGAGTTTACGGCCATACACTTTTAGTGTGGCCGTAAACACCTGAACACCTCCTAGAAAGTTGGTTTTGCTCATCCTCTTGTAGAGCCATAGTCCCACAAGCTTCCCAAGCATTCAAACACCCTCTTATGCATCTTTTACCATGAGTTTACGGTCGTAAACTCCATGGTCGTAATCCCATGGCCGTAAACACCATTTCTTGGCTATAAACATCCCTTTGATAAATCACATGTGATTCCATCACTTAGTCCAAGTCCGTAGGGGTGTTTCCTTTCATATAGTTGCTTCTAAACCCTATATTTATACCAATATATGCCATTATATGTCATTTAGGACTCGTTGTGTCTCGGGACTTCATTCGTGGAACTTCTCATCCTTACGCGCATATTCGTTTGAATCACCCACATAAGGTAAGTTCATACCCCTATAATGAATCTTTTAACGATTTTAAATGCTTTTAAGGGGGGGGGGAATTATAAGGTCCTGAAAACGGATCTTACTAGTGATGAAACAATCAAACAATCAAAGAGAACAAGAATTGGAGTAGAAGTAGAATAGAAACAAGCTTGCACACGCTTTATAACTGAAAAGCGTCGGGTACAACTTGTTTACAGTGACCGTGAACTCTCTAGCATCAACAACTAATAATGACCTACACAACCTCTATTTATAGGGGACATGGGCCGGAAACAGGGTTTACGACCGTAAAGGGGTTTACGGCCGTAAACACACTACACAATCGTAAACACCAAAATAACCTACTATTACATCATAAAGACTCAAAAGAACAATTAAAATAGAAAGCCTAGACTAAACCACTAACTGGACCCTTCAATCTCCCCCTTGGTTTGGTGCTAGCTTGGACTCAATCTTAGTCGACCACCATCACGTCTGACTTCCCCATTTCCCCGTTCCACATCCTCTTGTTAATGATATCGGCAACCATAGACGTATATTCCTTAGCAGCTGGCTCAAAAATATCTTCTGCAACCTTGATCTGATGAAGGTTCAGTTGATGAATATCCCATTTCCCAAACTGAAGCAAATCTCTTTTGTCATATGAACGAATGCATCCATTTTCAAGCTTTATGACAGCAGAGGCTGTAGATTCATCAAATACCCAGTAAAGCATGGACTTTAAAGATCCATCTGGATGATTCTGAAGTACAGGAATCTGTTTTACTTGTTTGGTAGCTGGCCACATCACAGATCGAACAGGATGATTGGTTTTGGGATCAAGTACACTTGGGTATAGTTTAATGATCGACTCTGCAGTCTTCATTGAAGGAAAACCCTTTGCCACTTGATCTTCCAAAAAATGCTTGAATTGTGCTGCCTTGGGATCATTTGAAGGATTTGCAAAAGGAGCTTTTGATAGTTCTGTAAGATCAACCCTGGTCCAGGAGTGGAAATCATGAGCATCTTTATATAGTTTTGTGTTGCCACTTTTGCGTCTCACGATCCACATATTTAAAGTGTCGTGAAAACCCCATGAAACGATCCCTGACCTATCACCATATACATCTCTAAAGAGTTTCTCTCCAAGATCTGTAATACTGATGTTAGGTTGATCCCCAGGAGCATTTTGATCTGAGCTCCTTTTAAACAAAAATTGACCTTTCTCAGCTGCTTTGACCAATTTGGCACGTTTCAGAGCCACCACATTTGGAGCTTGAGCTGGTTCCTTATCAAATTGATCCAAAACTCGAGGAGTTTGAGCAGATGCTGGAACAACGGGGACATCTTGATTAGGGATATAAATTCTAGGCTCATCGACGGACGACTTGAACTTATCTCCAAGTTCTTCTTCCAACTTCTTCTTCAAGTCGTAGTAACTTGCAGTGAGAAGACCGAAATGAGTCTGAAGATCAGTAATTTGCTTAGTCTTTAACACCTTGTCTTCTTCAAGATCAACAACTTGAATCTTGAGCTTGGAGTTTTCAGTTAAAAGATCAGCCACCTGAATGTCAAGCTCAATATTCTTCTGATTAAGCACATTTATTTCCGATTGAAGACCAAGAAGTGTGGGATTATCTCCTCCTGAGTGACCTTCTCCAATAGAAATTCCCTTGGCTCGGGAGGAAGGCATTGAGCTTTGTTCTTGAGCCAAATGCATGGCAAGCCTCTCAGAGGCAAGATCATGATCAGGCCTGGGAGGAAAGAATCCAGCGGGAGTTGAAGAACCACCAGCTTCATAGGTGGTGCTAGGTCCTTCATTGATAGGTCCTGATGAAACAATAGGAGTAGTGGTTGATGGTTGTGTTGGGAGGCCTTGAAGTATATCAGAAACAAGAATTCTCTGTCTGGGATCACGTCTTCGTCTTTTTAGAAGAGGTTGAGAGGTCTGGGTTGTTGTATGATCACTCTGAAGTGGTTTTGTGGTAGGAGAAACAATATCAAGGGGAGGAATCCCTGACACTGTCTCCATAGGAATTGTTGTGTCAACCACTTGTTTGTTAGTAGGAGGCGTTGATTCGAGAACATCTTCCGTTTCCCGTATCTCCGTTGTTGGATGAGCAACATCATGGATATTGTCAAAAAATATGTCGAGGTTCTCATTGGACAAAAGATTTTCATTGCTTCCAAAATTTAAGGAAATATCATCCTTGTCATAGCCAGTAAGATCGAGATCCTCGAATGAATCATGAGTCTCTTCAGTGTTTGCAGATGCAGTTTCCTTAGTTCCTTCACTGTAGTCACTTTGAACAGGCACCGATGTCAGATCATGTTCCTCAGCCACAGATGCATTAGGAACTGTTGTATCTTTTTCTTCATCGTGATCTAACACCATGATAACGTCATCTTCTGAAATCACCCTCTCTGAAGACGTAGGCTCAGAAGATAACTTCTCAGATGATCCATGAGACTCGGATGCTTCGTTCAACTCAGTAAATTTTCCAAACTTCACAAGCGGATACTTTCCTTGGAATACAACCTTTCCCTTGCGATTCTGCTTGATTAGCCCAATAGTATGTGGACCTAGAGACTTCATGTCTAAGGTGTCTCCCTCCTTGACCATCTCGGGGAATTGAATGTCAATGAACATTTGGATAAATCTAGGATACATTAAGAAAGTATCCCGGGTTATTGCGTTGATGTTCACCACGAATTCGTCTAAGATAAACTTCGATAAATTGAAGTCTATCCCTGCAGCAAGTGAAGCAATGGCTCCCATATCCCTCAGTGAGATCTCGTCAGCACCAGACCTTCTGCCAGAAATGCAGCTCACAAAGACATGAGCCAAAAATCTCCAGTACGGTGGCAGAAGCTTCTTCTCGGTAGGAGGAAAGATGCCTTCATAACCCATCTTTTCAAGAATCTTTTGGACGTCTTCGTTCCCAATCTCAGTAGGAAAACCAGATTGATCAACAATTAGCAAAGCTTCTCTGATGAATTGTTTAGTTATCTCAATCTTGCATCCGTTTACGACTTCTTCAACAATAACTGCTCCATCATTATCCCTTTTTATCTTGGCAGTCTTCCAGAATTCCTTGATGATGTTCTGATAAACGACAGGATTCACCGTGATAGCAGAAGCCAAACAACATTCCCTCAGCCTGTGGATCATCGACTTGAACTCTCCATGTGCAACAGGAGGATCCGCCAGTACGATAGCCAAATTGTTCATGTCAGCGAACTTCAAGTTTGCCATTTGATCTGCACTAAAACTGAGCACGTAAGAAAACAAAGATATTTGAACAATTAAGATTTATGTTTTTCTTATTTAATCAATTTAATTTTGGCCCCAAAAATAACTTTGACCAAATGGAGTTTACGGTCAAATTAGGGTTTACGGCCGTAAACCCATGACCGTAAGCTCATGGCCGGAAACGGAGTTTACGGCCGTAAGCTCCAACCGTAAACGCCGAAAATGGTTTTTCTTCGATTGAAGCCTCAAAATCTGTCGATTTGATGATCAAAACACATATTCACGGTCGGTTTTCACATACCTTTGAGATTCACCGAACAATTTCACAAAAAACTAGGAAATTTTTTTCGAGATGAGAGAGAGAGGGAGAGAGTTTACGGCCGGAAATTGAAAAATGAGGAGTGGGACTTGATTTTGGCTGTAAACCCTCCTTATATTCCTTGTTCGATTTTAGCAGTTATCCACACAATGTAAGGCACAGTCCAAATCCCAAAAATTTTCAAAAATAAAACCTTTTGAGAATTAAAAATTAAAATTAAAATTAACATAAACTAAAAATAAAATAAAAATAAAAATAATTTCTAAAATTTAAAATTTAAAATTTTGACAATTATAAAAATAAAATAAAATAAAAATAAAAATAAAAGAAGACTAGATTTATATCAACAAACACTGAATATAATTTTGTGACACTGGGATCAAAGTTGTTAGACAGCCTTAATCCACTTGTCGGTACCTCTACCTTCATGTCTATGTCTGGTCGATCGCCGGTATTGTGATCCACTTAAACACGAAAAATTTGTGATAAATTTGGACAAGCTAAGAAAGACAAGACATTTTTGATCCTTTATTCTTAGATAAATTTCCTAGGGACCATTTAGCTGACGACGACCAGGGATACTGTTGTCCACCTAAATTAAGCAGCGAGATCTACAGACAATCTGTAAGTGTTCAATTTTAATTGTACTAGAACATGTTTCCCGCTTCCTGATATGCTCCAGTAATCAAGGACTTCCAGAATACTCCTTACATCGGGTGAGCAGACAATAATTAAGAGAGAAGATAGATTTAGAATGCATATGTTATACACCTAGGTCGGATCTCTTCCAATCACGCAGAGGGTGAAACATATGACTAACTGAAGTTTTAGAGGGATTGAGAAGAAGAATGATGCATATACTGTGTACCAGGTCGGATTAAAATTCACGCAAAGGAGACAGTATATGGCTAACAGATAGAAAGAATTGCATAGATAGAAGATGCAGAGAGATAGAGTTGCATATGTTACAGTCCAGGTCGGATCTCTCGATCACGCAGAGGAGGCAACATATGACTAACAGACAGAAAGAAAGAAAATAATCTTCTACATACCTAATTTATCGGAATTCCCCAGTCACCCCATCAATATCGAAATTAAGGACAGAATCCGCACATCGAGGAAAAGTTAATCCACAGTTCTAGATACGAGTTTTTTTAATGTGACCAGTAGATTCCCATGTATATCTCCCTGCTCAACCTATCTGAGTGTCGTATTGTCAGGCTAAACGGATTTAACTAGGTCAAGATTTGTCAAGTCTTTGAATTCCTTAAGTTCAACTCTGCCTAGTCAAGTCCATTTAGAGTCTTTCGTGCCTACCAGCGCATTGAATCACCGAGCGTAGATGATTTAGTTTTGGTACGTTACGCAGATTCGGATTGCCTGTTATCACTTGATAATATCACTTCCCAACACATCACCTACAAGCAAAATTATTAGCAACATATTTTTTTGATTTTTTGATTTTTTAATGTTTTTGGATTTTTGAGATTTTCAATTTTTTTTGTTTGGTTTTTGTTTATTTCTCCCCCTAAATTTGTGCATGGGTGAGAATGAAATCACGAAAATGCGCAAATTTAAACTAACCTAACCTAAAACAAAAAATTTAATCCTCAAAACGAATCATTTTCAAAAATCCCACAAGCACATTGAATCGAGCTTTGTTAAAAGGCTTGGTGAACAGATCCGCCACATTATTAGCAGAGGGAACCTGTTCCAGCCGGATGAGCGAACGCTCATAACAGTCTCTGATAAAATGAATTTTGATATCAATGTGCTTGGTTTTGGAATGTTGGACATGATTTTTAGCAATTTGAATCGCAGCCTCATTATCACAGTAGATGGGGGTTTCTAGATAATTCAAACCGTAATCCAACAGCTGATGTTGGATCTAGATAACTTGAGAGCAACACGCAGATGCAACAACGTATTCCGCTTCTGCTGTTGAGGTTGAGACGGTATGCTGTTTCTTGCACGGCCATGACACCAGCCTGTCTCCAAGGAATTGACACCCTCCTGATGTAAATTTCCTGTCAAGCTCACAGCCTCCATAATTATTGTCAGCAAAAGCATATAAATCAAATTCGGAATTTTTCGGATACCAAAGAGCCAATTTTGGGCTGCCTTTAATAAACCGAAAAATTCTTTTGACAGCAATAAGATGTGAAAGTTTAGGATTAGCCTGATAACGTACGCATTGACAAACTGCAAACATGATGTTTGGACAGCTTGCAGTAAGATACATCAACAATCCGATCATCGATCTGTAGTGTGTCTGATCTACGGATTCGCCATCAGTATCTGGATTCAGCAGGGGTCTTTCGGCCATCGGTGTCGATGCAGTTTTTGCGTCTTGAAACCCGAACTTCTCAAGAATATCCTCCACATACTTAGCTTGATGGAGCAGGATTCCGGTTGAATTTTGTTTGACCTGAAGCCCCAGAAACATGGTCATTTCACCCAACGAACTCATCTCAAACCTCTTTTTCATAACGCCTTCAAACTCTTCGCATAGTTGTAGACTGGTATACCCGAAGATAATGTGGTCAACGTAGATCTGGACTAGAATCTGATCATTACCAACATGCTTGATGAATAAAGTTTGATTGATATTGCCACGAGAGTATCCATGATCGAGCAAGTGCTTTGTGAGAGTCGCATACCACGCTCGAGGAGCTTGATGTAACCCATACAACGCCTTGTCCAACTTGTAGACATGATTAGGAAACTTCGAGTTAACGAACCCAGGGGGCTGATCAATGTAGATTTCATCCTTCACCTTGCCATACAAGAAGGCTGTCTTGACATCCATTTGGTAAACCGTGAAGTTCATGTAGGAAGCATATGCAAGGAAGATACGAATAGCCTCCAAGCGAGCTACTGGAGCATAAACCTCAGTATAATCAAGACCCTCGACTTGACGAAACCCGCGAACCACCAATCTTGCTTTATTGCGCACTATAATGCCAGAATCATCCTGCTTGTTTCGATAGACCCAGCGTGTGTCAAGAGACTTTTTGCCCTTTGGTAACTCAACCAATTTCTAAACCCCGAGCTTTTCAAATTGATTTAGCTCTTCATGCATAGCATCTACCCAGCTAGGCTAATTCAAAGCCATTTCAACATTCTTGGGCTCTATTTTAGAGATAAAGAAAGAATAGAGACATGTATTGACATCTCCACTCTGACTTCTGGTTCTAACTCCATCACCCAGCTGACCAATGATGTTTTCAATCGGATGATCGCGTTGAATTCTTGAAGGTATCTCTTGGCTGATATCATTGAGTGAAACGGGAAGAGTGTGAATGTTGAAACCTCCATCATTTACTGATTGTTCCACATTAGATGAATCTGCTACAAACTCATTAGCAATTTCTTCAGGAAAGAGTAGTTCCATAAAAATTGGAGTGACATCGGAAGCATCTCTAGACATGAACTCTCTTTCAACAGGGGTAAGAGGTGTAGCATCAGCATCTGGAGTATCATTTTGAACTGGAGACTCTGGACTACCAAGTGGAACAGATGACTCCCCCTCAGGTGGAGTAGATGACTCCCCCTCAGGCGGTGAAGAGGATACCGTTGGAGGTCTGTAAACAACTTCTTCGTCTTCGTCTTCAGAAACAATCTTCGAACCAGAGGAAGATCCAGATGAACCATCTGAAGACACATTAATGGACTTGAAGAGCGATGTGTAATCAAATAACCAATCAGGACCCACTCGAGCATCTGTCTCATTCTCCTCCAACCAACGCACGTTGAAGGATTCTACAATCTGCTTCGTCTTCTTATTGTAAACCCTATACGCGGTGCGTGCATCATATCCTACGAAATAACAATCATCGGCTTTGGCATTGAACTTCGGGTTGGATTCAGGTAAAAAGGGTGCAAAGGCAGCCAAATACACGGAAATGACTGACTGAAGGCTTATGACTATATAGAATCTCGTACGGTGTCTTCATCTGAGCTTTTTTGATTAAAACACGATTCTGAACGTAGCAAGCAGTGTTAATCGCTTCAGCCCAAAAGAAAACAGGTAACTTAGAGTCACACAGCATCGTCCTTGCGTTGTCTTTTAATGTTCTATTTCTCCTCTCAGCAACACCATTTTGTTGAGGCGTGTGAGCAGAGCTGTATTGACGCACAATTCCCTTTTTTGCGCAAAAATGATCAAGAACTGCATTCTTCAATTCTGTTCCATTATCAGTACGAAGCGCCTTCACCCGGTTGTTGGTTTGGTTCTCAATCATCACGATGAACTTCTTTATCAGATCAGTAACCCCATCTTTGTTGGATAAGAAGAAGACCCACGTAAAACGAGAGAAATCATCGATCACAACCAGACAATACGAGCTTCTGTTGATGCTTAGGACGTTGACCGGACCAAATAAGTCCATATGCAATAACTGGAGCACCTGACTGATTGAGTTAACTTGTTTTGGCAGGTGTGGTTTTCTATGATGTTTTCCCTGGGCACATGACACACACTTCTCAAAAGTTATAAAGTCTCTGACAGGTAAGCCTCGGACCATCTCATTCTTTGCAAGACGATTTAGGTTCTTAGCGTTAGGATGACCGAGTCTTCGGTGCCACAACATTGCGTTCTGTTCTGAGACCTTCGAAAAGAGGCAAGTGACTTGTTCAGGAATGTTGTTGTTCATATCAATAATATACGCATTTCCATCCCGCTTTGATTTGACAAGAATCCACTCTTCTGGGATGATAATGCCTGGCTTGAGAATCATGCACTCTTTGTCGGTGAAATATGTAGAGTAACCTTTGTCACAAATCTGAGACACGCTCAACAAATTGTGTTTTAACTCGGGAGCAAAGTTGATGTTTTCAAAACTCAGCGCTCCATTTGTTACGGTTCCTCTCTGAGTGATCTTGCCACCTTCTCCGCCCGCAAAGGAAACATATCCCCCATTAAAAGATTGAATGTCGCTCAGTTGGGAGATGTCTCCTGTCATATACCGGGAGCAGCCGTTGTCGACGTACCAAGGTCTGACGACATTCCTCCGCAACTGTCCCTGCAAAATGAGCAGGATCATTTAGATTTGGGAACCCAGGTCATCACTGTCCTGGGTTGCCTCTTCACTTTCTCTAATTGATCTTTCAAAATCTTCAATTCTGAATCATCATTTCTAATCTTTTCAGAGGATGCTGATGATTGATTGGAAGTTAATTTGGGCATCCAATGATATTTAGGTTTCCTAACAGTCACAAATGGTTTTGAAATATGTTTCTTATCAGTTTGCATTGAGCTTCTGGAAGTTCTACCAGAAGTGGTTGAAGATCCAGAACTGCTCTTTGACGAAACCGATATTGGCGGAGCCTTGTTCGGTTGGCAAATTGTTTGGGACTTTGTTATGAAAAACCCTTTTATTCTTTTGAAAAACCGCCCTTTTTCTACTTCGATCATCCTTCCAATCATCATCCCGAGAACGAGTTCTTGAGGACTTTCTAGTTAAAGACCTTCCTCTAGATTCGTTCTCTCCTCTTGGTGACATATAATTTACAAAAATCCTATTTTTTTCAATTCCTAGCAATATGACCACCAATACCACAATTAAAACAAATCTGTTGATTATTATTAAAACTGGTACTGCCTGTCTCAGATTTATTTTCTTTACTGACACCCTTACTTTTCCCACAAGAACAATTGTAAGAAACAGGTTGTGAGATAAGTGAGGGTGCATTAGATGGTGTGACCTGTGGAATTGGTGTGTTTTCATTAGAAGCATCACAAACATCAGGATTATCAAATAATTCATCAAACACTTCAAAAAAGTTTAATTCAGAAGGAGCAGATGCGGAAGTATCACAAAAAACATTGTCATTTTTAACATCAGAAACAAAAGGTTTTTCATTGAAAACAAAAACATCAGGTTCAGACTCAGTTTTGTTATCAGAAACAGATCCTTCAACTTCGTGCTTTGACTGATCTAAGGATTGATCTGCAGGGGAAGTAGAAACGTTAGTACTTTCAACATTAATAAATCCTCCTGAAACAAAACCAGATGGCTTGCCATAAACCATGAATGGTTCGTTGGCAATCTCCTCTTTAGTCAAAGGGTGATACTGATATGTATGATTAAAAGGAGGAGGTACATTATCGTATCCTAAACCCTTTTGCTGGTTTCGTTTGAACTGCAGGCAATGGTCAATCATGTTGGCAACTACCTCGCTTGATACATCAAACCTTTTAAAATCAAAATTTGCAGTTTCAAATTCCCTTTTAATGTATCAAGCTCAGTAATTAACTCAACATTCTGTCTCTTGATATAATCATAATTTTCACATTTGTTACTGTAGTCTTCCTGAAGTCTCCTAATGTCCTTTATTTTTGTTTCTAACTGGGCCTTTAGGGGTTTTTTTCCTTTTCTAAGTCTATAGCCCTCATATCTAAGATCCTCTACTTCTCTACGTAATGATTCTATTTCGTCACGAAGAATTTTAACATAATCACTACATGCCTGAGAACAAGAAGGTAAACTTACCTCACTTTTCTTGGGCTCGGAAGTAGAAGATACCATCCGTGCAAACTGCAGCTCCATCATCTTTTCTTCAGGATCAGCTGCAACATTCTTCACGGGAGCATCATCATTTATTTGGACTAGGTGAGTATTTTCAGGTCTTGAAATATTCAGAGCCTGAATCTGGTCCTCCCAGTCAAATGACTGAGCAACCATAGCAGTCTCACCATTGACCACAGCACCTCCACGATTGTTTCCCACTGCAACCATCGTCCTGTCATTGTTCAACCTTCGATCTGGTTTCGGGCACTCACGAGCAAAATGACCTGGCTCGTGACAGTTGAAACATCGTAACTTTCCCTTGTTGAATCCTACCTTTTTATCAGCATTCATCCCCCAGTTATTCTTCCCTGTCTTTTTAGCAAACTGCTTCGCCCTGAATACTGCCATAGCAATTTGCCATGTAATATCCATCTCTTCCACATCTTCTGGATGAATCTGGTCCAGATCAGCAAATGACAACTGAGGTGGAAGCTCTCCAGCTACAAAAGCATTATAGCAGTTAACAAGTCCTGTGGCGAGAGCAAGATTTTCATCACTTTCCTTTGTGTTTGAGGAAGAGGCTACAACTCGCACATTGGAGGAGGGAACAGCTTGTGGAGTGACAAAAGACTGGCTTTGAGAATGAGGCATGGATGACGCAGTAGTAAAGGTTTGAATCTGAGGTTGTTGAACAGCAAATGCTTGACTTGAGGAAGAACTGATTGATGAAAGCGCATTGTTAGAAGAAATTCCAAGATTTGCAGTCGAATACGAGTTTATATGGTTAATCTCTCGCTGTTTATTATCAATATCACAAGCTTTGATGATCGCCATTGTTTCAGCAAGAGTGAGGCGATTCAGATCCTTGGTCTTCTTAATAACAGCTACATTCATGTCCCATGACTTTGGAAGAGCATTCAGTAGCTTTTTATTTATCTCGGACTTGGTCAAGAAGATCCCAGATATGTTCATCTCAGTAGTGAGAGTTGTGAATCGCTGCAGCTGTGCCTCCAGGGTTTCTCCGGGAATGCAGTTAAACATGTTGAATTTCTGTCGCAACATATCCTGGCGGCTTTCCTTCATGTCTTCATTTCCTTCATACATCTTAATCAAGGCTTCCCACAAAGCTTTAGCTGAAGTATACTCTCTGAAACCTTGAGCTATATCAGGAGATAAAGCCATGGTCAGAGTGGCCAAAGCCCTTTCCTGTTCTTCAACTTTCTCAAAATCTTCATCTGTATAGTTCTCAACTGCTTTGTCAATCACTTGTCCTGCAACAGTGATGGTAATTCGGACATGACCCTTGATGATGCTTTTCCAAAGTTTGAACTCTTTCATTTTAATATACTTCTCAATCCGGTATTTCCATTCAGGAAAACCATCTGCAGACAACAGTCTTGGAATACATGTGGTTGTGCCCATGACAGAATCCAGTTCATGATGATGTGTTTAACTTTGAGAATCCATTGATTATTAAATTTTAAATCAAAAATTAAAACAAGAAGAATGTCAAAAATGAGTTTCCGGTCAGATAGTTTACGGCCGTAAACTGAGTTTACGGTCGGATTTCCGGTCTAGTAGTTTACGATCAATAAAGATGCACTGATTATGGTCTTTGAAGATGAGTTTACGGTTATTGAAGATGCTTTGTTTACGGTCCAAGAACAAAGTTTACGGTCTTTGAAGATTCTTGAGTTTACGGCTGTAAACTGAGTTTACGGCCGTAATCACTTGGCAGTAAACTTCCAGAAATTTACGTAAACACGAATTTTATCAGATTCGATCCCTTTTAGCAGTGAAAGTACCAAATCCAATCTTGAACAATGATGAATATTAGTTTAAACGGTCCGAAAACTCGATTGAATGATGCTTTGACACCAGTTTTGCTCTGATACCAATTGTAAGGTCCTGAAAACGGATCTTACCAGTGATCAAACAATCAAACAATCAAAAAGAACACGAATTGGAGTAGAAGTATAATAGAAACAAGCTTGCACACGCCTTATAACTGAAAAACGTCGGGTACAACTTGTTTACAGTGACCGTGAACTCTCTAGCATCAACAACTAATAATGACCTACACAACCTCTATTTATAGGGGACATGGGCCGGAAACAGGGTTTACGGCCGTAAAGGGGTTTACGGCCGTAAACACACTACACAACCGTAAACACCAAAATAACCTACTATTACATCATAAAGACTCAAGAGAACAATTAAAATAGAAAGCCTATACCAAACCACTAAATGGACCCTTCAGGAATACAAGTTGAAGACAATGATAATTGTGTAATTGTTTGTTATAAACATTTTTCAAAATATTTCTTATGTCTTTTATAAGTGATCAAAACATTTCAAAAAGTCTTTTAAAGTTATGTTACTTTATAGTTTAACAAAACTCCGTTTTTAAAGTACAAGCATAACTTAGTAGTAAAATGAGTCTTTTCAATAACAGTTCAAGTAAAATACTAGTAAACTATAAGGGGTATAGTTTAGAGGTTCAGTTCATACTAGATGCTAGAACATACTATAAAGAGAAACAGGTAGGTAGATACAATACATGATAACATAAAGAGAAACAGGGAGGTAGATACAATACATGATAACATAAAGCGAAACAGGGAGGTAGATACAATACTTCAGAACGAACATACTAAGATATTATAACAGAACGAACATACTAAGATGCTATAGCATAAGAACATTATAGGATCTAATTATACCAATGAATCACTAACTCATTGTTCTAAACAAAAGGTGATAGTTAAATTGGGTATACATGATCGTATAACTTAAATGTGAGCCTACTTCACGGCTCAGCAACTGGTTTGCTGAAGTCGCGTTTGGTTCCCAGAATCTCTTGCAGGGAGAGCGTATAGTATGGGGACTATTCATAACATTATGACCTTAATAAAACAAACATGTTTTAAGGTAATTAGTACTGTAGGATGTCAGTTCATAAGACAACTGAGTACTTATATTTTCCAAATACTTTCATTTTGTGACACTTCCACTTGAAAGTTAATGCAAACTATTTTCGAGTCAAGATAGTTATAAACTAGGGAAAACTTACATCTTTTCAAACGACACACAGAACAATCGAGTCTAGTACATTCAGTAGATAGGGGGCCTATAATGCTAACTTTATGATTCCTTAGTGTATGCATTCAGGGATATATATTAATCGGGTCCGACAGGTAGTAGGATGTCTGCTTTCCCCTTAATTTCATGTTCCTTGTTTGGTTGTGGGCTTAGAGCAGATTCACCCAGCCTACTATCTATCCGATCTTAGCTATATATATGTTCCGTATACACCAAGTAATCATAAGGGGTACCAGGTATGGGCCAGGTCATAGGACACTAATTCAATGCACCGTTTTCTAGTACAAAACATACTTTTCAAATAAAGAACTTTTGAATACAAAACTAGAAACTTACGAGTAAAGGGTTTAATCCATTTTATTAAACAAGTATAACTTAAAAGACCTTAGGCGGTTAATTCTATAATACCTTAGTTTATACATCAAGGTTATATATAATTAATATCCGATAAGTAGTTGGATGTGTGCTTTCCGCCTCATTTCCTGTTCCTTGTTTGGTTGTGGGCTGAGGGCAGATTCACACAATTAACTATCTGTTCGATGTTAGATTATATATAGCTAGTATAAACTAAGTGATTATAGAAGGAACCACTGTGGTTACCATTATTATAATAAGAAATAAGGGTTTTCTTAAAATAATCTTTTCATTAAATATAAAGGAACTATTACAGTTAACTCCGTGAGTACCAAGTGAATACGCCAAGGTTATATACAACGATGACCTAACAAACAATGGGATGTGTGTCTTCCGCCTCATTTCCTGTTCCTTGTTTGGTTGTGGACTTAGGGTAGATACACACAACCGATTGTCTGTTTACTTTGGGTTTTATATAACTTGTATCCATTTAATACTCATAGAAAGGACTGTAGAGTCATTTTTACTTATCTTGCATCAAAGCAGGAAATATAGGATTTCCTGGAGGAACAGGCAAAATTTTCTAAACAGAACTTACTACAACTTGCTATAACTTTCTACAACTTTCTTACAACTTACTTACATCACTAAAATCTTATGAACTCACCAGCTTAAATGTTGATCTACGCTTTCAAAATAACTTGTATTCTCAGGAGACCAGTAGATAGTTTCGCGCACTGGGATTCAGAAGATGGAGCAGTATAGCTTCATGTCTTTTTGTTATTTGCTTTGTATTCTATATTATGTGAATCACATACTTTCTAATGAAATGGTTTTTTATTACTTTGCTTACTATGTTGCATGTCTTGTGATACTAAACATCACGTCCTCCACCCGAGAACGTTTCCGTCGTTCCGGTTTTGGGGTGTGACACTTCTCAACATACTAGGCTATCTCCCTCTTCATACACGACCACCAGTAACTCAATCTCAAATCCCGATACATCTTGGTGGCTCCTGGGTGTACAGAAAAAAAAAGACTTATGAGCCTCCTCCAACACCATATGCCTGATCCCACTAGAAACTGGAACCCAAATCCAACCGCACCGGGTCAACATCCCTCGACTATCGGTGACAAACCTGTCGATCTTGCCTCCAATCCTATCTTGTTTCTAGTTCTCCTTCCTAAATCCCTCGGCCTATGCCTCTATGATCAAACCCAAAGCTAGAGAATCAACGGATATCGTCACACACATCTCTCCCACCGAAGATCCAGCCGACTTACGGCTCAATGCATCCTCTACCACATTCGCTTTACCCGGATGGTAAAGGATCTCTCATTAATAATTCTTGACCACATCCAGCCACCTACGCTGCCTCATGTTCAGGTAGGGATGAGAGTGGGTCCAAAACTGGACCGGTAGACCCGGACCCGGAAAACCCGGGAACCAGTTAACGAGATTTTTTAGGACCGGAAACCGGACCGGTATATAGGAATCGGTTCCGGTTCGGTTCCGGGTAAGGTACCGGGTAAAGTGGGTCTAGAACCGGAAAACCCAGAAATATCAAAGTGGGTCGAATGGAACCGGGTAAAGTGGGTCTAAAACCGAAAAACCCGAGGAACCGGGTAAAGTGGGTCGAATGCATGTTTTAAAATTTCACAAAATACAAAAATAAAGCTGAGAAAAAAAAATTCGCAGCTTTGATATCGAAACTTTGGGAGACTATAAATCAATGAATATGAAACCAAAAATGACAAAATTATAGTCTAAAATCATGTACAAACTCTATACTACACTTTGGAAAAAACCGCATGCTATTCCGATTTCAAACGAATTAAATATGCATGTTTTAAATCTATCACGAAATACAAAGAAAGCTGAAAAACATAAAATTTTTAGCTTTGATATCCCGACTTTGAGAGACTATAAGTCAATGAATAAACACCCAAAAATAACAAAATTGTAGTCTAAAATCATGTACAAACTATAAACTACACTCTGAAAAAACGTCATGCCAATCCGACTTCAAACGAATGAGATATGCATGTTTTAAAACTATCACAGAATATAAAAAAAGTTGAAAAACATAAAATTTCCAGCTTTGATATCCCAACTTTGAGAGACTATAAGTCAATGAATATAAACCCAAAAATGACAAAATTATAGTCTGAAATCATTTAAAAACTATAAACTATATTATGGAAAAAACCTCATGCCAATCTGACTTTAAAGGAATGAGATATGCATGTTTTAAAACTATCACAGAATACAAAAAAAAAGCTGAAAAACATAAAATTTCCAGCTTTGATATCCCGACTTTGAGAGACTATAAATCAATGAATATAAACCCAAAAATGACAAAATTATAGTCTAAAATCATGTAAAAACTATAAACTATACTATGGAAAAAACCTCATGCCAATCCGACTTCAAACGAATGAGATATGCATGTTTTAAACTTTCCATAGAAACCGGTTCCTAAAACCGGTTCCGGCCCCTAAAACCGGTTCCGGTTCCTAACACGGTTCTGGTTCTTAAACCCGGTTTACCCGGACCCGAAGGACCCGAAACTCGGATTACCCGGAACCCGGATAGATCCATTCTTTATACCCGGGACCCGGATCGGTTTTACATATTCCAGTTCTAATCGTTCCAGTCCCGGTCCGATTCCGGTTCCGGTCCGGTTTTCCGGTTCTAAATCTCATCCCTATGTTCAGGTTCGGCTGGTCCATAAGATATCACAAACTCTTGTGATCCATTTAAATGGTAAAATGGACCCCATAAAGATAATGCCACCAAATCTTGAGGGAAAACACCACTGCCCCAACTCCAAGTCATTTGTAGGATAATGCACATCATGTGGATTCAGTTGTCGAGATGCATAAAAAATCACTCGTCCCCTATGCCTAAGGACTTCCGCCACACCAGTGATGGATGCATCACAAAATACCACGAAATCCTCGACACCCTATGGAAGGGTCAACATCGGGGCCTCACATAACCTCTGTCACAGCGTCTCAAAAGTAACATGTTGCTCAGGGCTCCATCAGAAATCCACTCCCTCGTTAGACGAGTGAGGGGTACTGCGACCTTGGAGAAGTTCTTAATAAATCTCTGATAGTATCCCGCCAAACCGAAGAAACTCCTGATCTCTGAGGGAGATTTTGGAAGCTCTCACTACATCACGGCCTCAATCTTAGCCAGATCGACCAAAATCTTGTCTTGGTTAACGAGATGTCCCAGGAACTAGACCTCTCGTAACCAAAACTCACACTTTGAGAGCTTGGCATACAACCGTTCCCGCCTCAATACTCCCAAAAGCTCTCGAAGGTACTCCTCGTGTTGATCTTTGGTCTTGGAATACACCAATATATCATTAATGAACACAATAATAGATCGGTTGAGCATCGGCCTGGACACCCGATTCATCAAATCCATATTCATTGATGGCGCATTGGTGAGTCCAAATGGCGTCACCACGAACTCGTAGCGCCCATAACGAGTCCGGAACGCGGCCTTCTCCACTTCCTCCTCTCTCACTCTCACCTGATGATATCCGGACCTCAGATCGATATTGGAGAACCAAGCTGCACCCTGCAACTAATAAAAGAGGTCATCAATCTGCAGAAGGGGATAACGGTTCTTCACAATTAACTTGTTCAACTCTCGGTAATCAATACACATCCGATGTGAACCATCCTTCTTCTTGACGAACAAAATCGGCGCTCCCATGACGAATTGCTCGTTATGATGAACTGCTTGCCCAACAGCTCTTGAAGCTGATAGGACAACTCTTGCATCTCGGGTGGTGCTAAACGGTACGACGACTTGGCAATTGGGGCCGCACCTGGCACTAGATCAATCCTGAACTCAACCTGTCTCTTGGGAGGCACACCGGGTAACTCCTCCGAAAATACATCGACAAACTCCCTAACAACTGGCACATCTTAAACCGAGACCTGCTTCCCAAACTGGGTATCAATAATATAAGCAAGATAACCCATACACCCGTACTGAGCATACTGCCAAGCCCTGGCCGCAGAACAAAACCCTGAACCAAAGCTGGTACCCTCTCTATAGATAACCAATTCTCCCTGACTTGGGGTTCGAACTACTACTCGCTGGCCCTCACAGTCTATCATAGCACCAAACCTGCTCAGGCAATCCATACCCACTATCACGTATACTTCCATCATGGGGATAGGGATCAAATCTATCGGATAAGGCACCCCGAAGATCTTCAATACATAACCCTGATACACTCTGGATGCAGAAACCCCGTGTTTGTTAGCGATAGAAACCCACAACGTACACTCTAACTCACCAAGGGGCAAACCAAAATCTCTACTAAAAGATAGAGATTCGAAGGACCGACTCGCGCCCGAGTCAAATAACACAAGAGCAGGCAAAAAATTCACTAAGAATGTACCTATTCGAAACATAAATATAAGCATACCATAAAAGAATCGACAGAACAATAAATAGAAACATACCAGTCACGACGTCTGGTGCTGCTCTGGCCTCCTCGACAGTGAGCTGAAACGCACGGCCCCAAGCCCTCGGGGGCTCCGCCCTCCACTAGCGCCCACCAATGATCATCATAGTGGTTGGCGTCGGGGCCTGCACTGTCTTGGCGGCAATCAATGGACAATTGACCTTCACATGGCCAACCTAATCACAGTGGTAACAAATCCTGGTACTTGAAACTGGGGCCGGCTGGCGACAGTCCCTCGCATAGTGCCCCTCCTTACCACATTTGTGGCATCCATAAGTAAATCAACAAGGGTCCTCATGAACCTTGTCACACTTACCACAAGTGCGACCCCTATGACTCCCATATCTCACATCAACAGCCTTAAGCCGCTTCTCCGCAGGTTGTGACTGCACAGGGGCTTGCCTCTGCTCCCTCATCTGGAGCTCCATCTTAATCTCATGCCGCCCCATGGCCTCCTGCAAATCAAGAAGTGAATTATAGCGCTTAGTAGACAGATTCTGACGGATATCCGTCTTGAGCATGCTCAAGTACCGGGTCATCTGAGCTTGTTCAGATGCAGCAAACTCAGGGAACGACATAACTCTCTCTAAAAACATATTGATGATCTTCGTCATCAACTGGGTCCCCTGCCTCAGATCCAAATACTCTTAGGCCAGCCTCTTCCGCTCCACCAATGGAACATATCTCGAGCGGAACATCTCAGAGAACTGCTTCCATGATATTGCAACTCGCTACTCTGGGGTGTATGAATTAGTAACCAGTCTCCACCAATCTTTCGCTCCAGACCGAAGAATGTTCAGAGCGCACTTGACCTTCTGGTCAACTGGGCAAGAGCATGTAAAGAAACATACCTTAACATCTGACAGCCACCTCATGCCAATGATCGGATCCTGAACCCCGTCAAGCACTAAGGGCTTCATACTGTCGAAGTCCCGGTACTAGAAAGCCCTCCCATCGCCAATCCCTGCAACAGCAACGACTACGGTGACTGCAGTATTAGGAGCCTCTGAAATTGCATTTTATCGGTCATCAAAGAACTCCATCATGGCGGTCTTGATAGACCCAAACAACTCCGGTATCTGTGCCTGGACAATAGAAACAACCTCCTCATGGATAATCTGCCTAACCCGGTCCTTAGTCAATCCCGGCCCATCCTGGTCACCCGCTCCTAATCCGGATCCCCTCGTGAACACCATACTGAAAATAAACCAGAGAGATATCAGATAAAATGCATATCATACCATAGGAACCTTTCCTCAACAAAACCCTAGGGGTTATGACTTCCCTGCTACACGTACGGGTCCTGTGTTTCTAGTAGTACATGCCCATTCTACCTTCCGCACCTACACGTATTTGTCTCAGAAGATCATCACAACAACCCTAATAGTACTCACTAGAATACACATACACCCTATTCTTACTTCCTAGAGAAAGGCTAGACATCCCTTGACCAGTCAGCTAACCCCACATAACTCATCCATGAAACTTCCACCAACTCTGCAGCACTCGTGTATGCTAATCATACATAACACTGGATCGTATAGACAGTCGAATACTTGAACCAAACAAAGAACATGAAATAAGGCTAAATTAAACATTCTCAGGCTATAAAATCTTAGTTATGTACAATTTTGATGCATAAACTAATCAACTACAGTAATCATGTAAATTTCATATATGGAAGAACCCTAGGCTATCATACATCATATAATCAGGCAATTCATATCATGCAATTCCTGAAGATCCCTAGCCTATCACTAGCATGTTGTTCTAACATATCATAATATCAAATAACAGTATGGTAACTTAGGGTATACTTACTGGCTCCAACTGATCATACACATCACATTCTTTCTTGATTATTTTTGAAAACCATTTTGGAAATCATTTTTAAAACCCTTGCAGTTCCTTAGTTTGAGATTGGATTCATACTGATGTTCCTCTATTTTATTCAAACCAAGGATCTGATACCAACTTGTAACGACTCAAAAATACAACAACTTTAAACTTTTCAAAACAACCCGTAATCATAAAATGTTTGCAAATCATTTTTTCCAAAGTGTTTATCAATATCAGAGTATCCCACAATCATAAGTCCATAAAACAGGAGGATGTGTATGGTCACGCCTTTGTCTTTCCGCGATCATCAGAAGTACCTGAAACAAAAAACTAAAACCGTAAGCCAAAGCTAAGTGACTTCCCCCAAAGTACCACCACATAAACATAACAAACAACAACATGCATAAATGAGCCTTTATCATGACTGGACCACCTTGCAAGGCTTACAGCCTATCCGGACAACTCTCCGAGCCTTTGACATGACTGGACCACCTCGTAGGGCCTACAGCCTATCCGGACTACTCTCCGGGCCTTCAGACTGACTGGACCACCTAACATGGCCTACAGTCTTTCTGGACTGCCCCAGGTATCTTGTCCTTCAGCACAAAGCAGGACCGCCTCAACAGACAAACAAGCAGATCTATAGATCACTATCGTATGCTAACATCATATATACCAGGATACCGATCTAACAGATCTCTACAACATAATAACATACTATCATATAACAGGATACTCAATACAATGGGCCGACCTTGGTGTCTTCGAGACACAAGTATAGTGAGGAAGACTCGCATCTCAATCTGAACAATAGTTGATGACGTCCTGACTCCGAATCTCAACTCTAACTGTCACCTATCCATCCAAATGACCAATTCTCAAACACAATCCAAAAATACCCAAAATATCCCTAAGTAAAACTTGGTCAAATTTAGGTAAAAGTCAAAATTCCAAAAAAACAACCGATTCAACCCAGTTGAGTATGCCCATTGTACGTGCATTCTTTCATCGGGGGCTCAAGGGAGTACGCACAACGTACTCTGAAGTACGCCTAACGTATTTCACAACCAACTTTGCCTTTAAGTCATGCTTAATCCATTCAGACTTTTTCCTTTCAAATACAGATCTAGGCTCAAAACAAGGCTCTTAGTCATAAAGTTTCCAGCTTTACGACTTTCCATGGCTAGGCAAGTCCCAAGAGCTAAAAACCTAACTTCTTATTCCATTAAGACAACTTAGGCCATGCATGAGAAGAAACAAGTGTCCTAGTTTACATTTTTATGACTCAAGCGGTTCCTAAACCTATGAAAGGTCAACTCAAATGGATTAGAGTAACCCCCACTCATAATACAAAGCTTATGGGACCAAAAGAACATAAAATCAAGCCCAAAACAAGATCTAAGCATAAATTCACCAAGTTCAGAACTTTATACCTCCAAGTGATGTCAAATGATGATGTGATCCTGGATCTTAGGTGCTTCACTCCTCCAAGATGGTCTCTACTTCCTTCTTTCTTCTTCAAAGGCACAAAAAACACACATACAAGCTCAAAAATGCTCACAAGATAGATTAGGGTTTCAAAAAACGTTTTGAGAGGATGGAGGCTGATGAAAGGAACTAGGTTTGAGAGTTAATGAAGAATAAATAGAGTCCAAACCCTAAATATTAGGGTTTAGGACTCCACCCCATACGCCTAGCGTACATGGCTCCGCCCCACAATTCCAAAAATGGCAATATAAGCCCCTCCCATCCACAATCTCACATTTCAAGGACCAAAATGTAATAAATCTCAATATAAGGGTAAAAAATGAAAGTACCTCAAAACAAGATGTTACAATGAAAACAGGAATTATGTGGGAAGAACTCTGATCTGTGAGCTTCTAATCACCAATTATCTAACACCACAGGGGTTTTCTAAAGACTAAAGCTAAGGGAAATCTATAGCTAAAGCAGCAAGAAATTCTAGAGAGAAAGAGAGAGAGAGAGAGAGAGAGAAAGAGAGAGAGAGAAAGAGAGTAGTGAGAATGGTATGGAGGGAAAGAATGGGAACTATATTCTTTATATAACCAAATTCGGGATGCGCGCCACGTACAAGGTCGGGTGTGTGCCGCGCACCTGGTTAGGGTGCTGACATGGCGTTGTTTGGGTGGTGACACGTGCTAGAAAACTGGTGGAGTTTCGGTGCGTGCCGCACATCTGGTCTGTGCGTGCGGATGCCCACGAAGATTTCTGGTTTCTTAACAATTTCATATCTTCTCTGCACGAGCTCCATTTTTGATAGTTTTTATATCCACACGTAGCTATCGATGAGATCTACAACTTTCATTAAGACTCTGTCGGCTAATTTAGAATTTATTTTTAAAGTTATATTTTTAACAGACTTAGATTGTTAAAGCCCGTACAAAAATTATAACTCTATTATATGAATTCCGTTCTCAACTGTCTTTATACCGAAGGAATCATATGGACGAGATTTTCAACTCTCTTTTAGATTGTTTTTCCTAACAATCGTCTTAGTTCTATTTTGGTTTCTGTGTCTGCACTGCTCCGCTGAAGTTTTGGAAAATTATAACTTCTTCATGCGAAGTCAGATTTGGGTGTTCTCTATATGGATGCTTTCGGTTTAACGACTACTACGACTTTTGTTTAGATTCCTAAGGCTAATAAGCAACTAATCTAATATTCACTTTTTACGATACGCTGAATTGTGTCGGTTTAATCGTGAAACTTCAAAGAAGCATAACTTCTCCATACGAAGTCAAATTGAAGCGTTCTTTTTATCTACGAAAATCGTATTGATGTTTCCTACATATTTATAATGATTACTTTATCTCAAAAGTAATACATATCTACCTCGAATATTATAAACGACATTTATATTGAATTCTATTGGAATGCGAAAATCAGGTGTTACAACTCTCCCCCACTGATTAAGATTTTGTTCCCAAAATCCTATTATTAATGCACCTTAGGATAATGCCTACCTACTAACTTACATGGGTTTCACTAAGATCTAGCCGAAGTTGGTGCATCGAATTCTTCCTCTTGCATTCATTTAGCCATAGTACTTTGTTTTCTCACTTAGACATACTTCCAAACTTCTCGCGAAATCTTCCAAAACCAGGAACTCGTCGGTCTGGACTTCCAAAATCTTATGTTCTTCGATGGACGATCGCCTTCGAACATGAAATATCGACACATTTGACTTGTTATGAAGTGATGAACTATGAAAATTTATCTACGACACCTTAACGACATCCAATTTTAGGAACATGCCTCTAAAAGGCTTATGTCAAATCCTTAAAATACACACAGATCTATATTACCAACGAAATTCCAATGTAGTTTAGGTGTTCCAACATCCTGAATTTTAACCAAAATTACTATAACAGGTTTAGTTGCTTGAAAACACTAAAACCAATACTCTAATATCCATGACAGGCGCATTATAAGGCTTTCTTATCTTCCAACCTACTAGATTATAATGAATTCTAGGTCACCAATAACCTTCTCGCAAGGCTCTAATTATTCTTCCTATATCAAGGTATAACTATTGTTCGACCAATTTGTTCTTATGCCTGATCACGATATGTCATGACCCTATACACTAGTAGTATTTCGATTCCAGATCGTTCTTGTCGTCATCCTCATTTGGCCTGAAGACTTACTATCGACCCCTTTATGGTCTTAAAGACTCTCAACCATTATCGGACCATCCTTAAAAGGAGCTCAATCTTCATCCTTTCTTGATATCTACTTATCATAATAGATTTTTGCTATTTAAACTTTCGAGGCTCAACCAATTGGAGGTCTTTAATCTATGTTTTCGGAATACCTAAGTCTATTCGTCATCCTAAATTATCCTACAAATGTTATCCTTGATACTACTTTTATATTATTCTTATGCTTATTGTCTAAAGGAATATTTAAATCAAATACGTATCTCACCCTGAAGACCAATGGCACATAAGCAGTTGCACTCGATGGTCTATCTAATGCGACTCTTAAATTAAATGAACATGTCTATACTAATCGCTTATGATCCTTTTGTGTTCTCTATCACCAACCGAAAACTTTCATACTAAAAGCTTGAACAACTCCTCGACAATATTCTACCGCCTTATTACAATTTTAATCCTCTTAGGAAATCCTTAAATCTTTTCCTTGTAGGTCTATCTTTTATTGACATCTGGCGAGGCGTCTTTACAACTGAATCTCCAACAACTACTACTGGTTATGCAGTTTAATGTTGAATCACTCCTACAACTTAAACAAACGTGTCTATACTAATCAATTACGATCCTTTTTGTATTCTCTATTGCCAATCGAAACATTTCATCCTAAAAATTTGGACAGCTCCTCGACAATATTCTACTGCCTTATTACAGTTCTAATCCTCTTAGGAAATCCTTAAATCTTTTCGTTGTAGGTCTATCTTTTATTGACATCTTGCGAGGCGTCTTTACAACTGAATCTCCAACAACTACTACTACTTACGCAGTGTAACGTCGGGTCACTCCTAAAATTGAACTCTTGTAAATTTATGCCAGGGACTCGTAGTTAATCTTAACTGCTACTGATAACATCAAGACTGCTTGGTTGAACTTGGATCAGCAACTTAATCAATCCTATTATGTATACTACTGTTACATCTGTAACATTTGGATAGTTCTACCGCCTCTCATGGTCCTTCCTGAATGACCCTCTTCAAGGTGACTCTATATGCGTATTTAGATGATGCATTGAAACGTTCGTACTACGAAAATACTTTCTCCTTGAACTTGATCCTATGGCTTCTGTCCCTTGGCATAGGGAAACTAGGACCTTACTACGTGCTTAATTAAGCATTCTAATTCCAATATATCCCTTGTGTAACACCCTGTTCCGAATCGTATCCTAATTCAGGGTTGTTACCCGAAGATCGGTTAACATAAGTCTTAGGGCCTTTGGGAAAGTGAGATTTAGACCCATTGGGTGTGGGTAATGTAAGTTAGATGATTCGTATGTCCGGTTTGTGATTTGGAGCCCAAGGGTATAACCTTAAAGTGGCAATTTGGTTTTTTATAAATATTGGATTTTAGTTCGGGAGTTTTAAGGCAAGGATGAGTTGATAGAAGTGTAGAGCTTCTCGTTACCTTTCCGTGGATATATGTGTAACAACCCCTCTGGCACGTATCACAATATTATGCGCTTTGGGCCACTCGGCACAAGAACTTCCCACGGGGTCACCCATCCCGCTACTACTCCCGCCCATGCACGCTTAACTGCAGAGTTCTTATTGGATCTGCTGCCCTCACGACTTTAAAACGCGTTTTGACAAGGAACGTATCCACACCCCTTATCAGGAAAAGTTTCGTTCTCCTTCCAAGCCGATGTAGGATCAGGTGCAACTAATATTGTGCGCATTGGGCTACTCCGCACGAGGACTTCCCACAGGGTCACCCATACCGATACTACTCCCACCCATGCACACTTAACTACAGAGTTCTTATGGGATCTGCTGTCCTCATGACTTTAAAACCCGTTGTGACAAGGAAGGTATCCACACCCCTTATAAGGAAATGTTTCGTTCTCCTTCCCAGCCGATGTGGGATCAAGTGCAGCTAACCTGCCCGCCTTCACCCCCCATTATAGGTTTCGACGTCCCCATCAAACACATCGACTCGTGCCCTGGCTCTGATACCATTTGTAACATCCCGTCCGGCACGTATCACAATACTGTCCAGGGGGTCACCCATCCCGGTACTACTCCCACCCAAGCACGCTTAACTATAGAGTTCTTATTGGATCTGTTGCCCTCACGACTTTAAAATGCGTTGTGACAAGGAAGGTATCCACACCCCTTATAAGGAAATGTTTCGTTCTCCTTCCAAGCTGATGTGGGATCAGGTGCAACTAATATTGTGCGCTTTGGGCCACTAGGCACGAGGACTTCCCACGGGGTCATCCATCCTAGTACTACACCCGCCCATTCACGCTTAACTGCAGAGCTCGTATGGGATCTGCTGTCCTCATGACTTTAAAACCCTTTGTGACAAGGAAGGTATCTACACCCCTTATAAGGAAATGTTTCGTTCTCCTTCCAAGCCGATGTGGGATCAGGTGCAGCTAACCTGCCCGCCTTCACCCCCCCCATTATAGGTTTCGATGTCCGTCGAACACGTCGACCCGTGCCCTGGCTCTGATACCATTTGTAACATCCCCTCTGGCACGTATGTGACATCCCCTAATTTCTCGGCCAGAAAAGACCGATTTAATTTATGCTTTTTAAAATAAAATCAGAGAAATCTTTTTAAAGATGTTGCGGAATTGGTCCCCAAAACAAAACATGATAAAAGTTTACCAAAACCTTTCTTTAAGAAATGTATAGTTTCATTTCATATCAAAACCTCGGGATGTCATGTTCCGATACAGATCAAAAGCATAAACAAGACATCATAAGCCTTACAACAGTTATTTACAACTACTGGCCTATAATCAAAAATCTCTCATCGTCCTCCGACTATGCTCGGGGTCCACTACCAGTAACATAAAAAGCTGAGTGGGTCAGGCTTGGGAGCCTGGTGAGCATATAGGGTTTTCAACCCACAATAATAATAAACTTATTAAGTTCACCAATCAACAATAACCCTGATTATCCATTCCTGTTGTCCTCACTTTACGTCCCTAAACACCTACCACAAGGGACCTATCCTAAGGAATATCATCGGGATGGACACTACTGCTAAGGGGACTCCTCAGCCATACATGTCCTAAAGCCAACCATGAGGGGGATGAAGTACTCCAATGAACATTTAGTTCATCAACACCTACAAGTTTCGAACTTGCTAGTGTGCCACTGGACTGTCTAGAAAGGTCCGTGGTCGTCATCTATACTCTGTTAGACGACTTCAACAACAACAAAAACAACATCAAGGCCTCTCATCATTTTAACACCCACCGACTATTTCGTCTACCCACGTTCTACCCAACATATTTGTAGGTAAAATACATATACAGTTTAAAACTTGTATAAAACATCTATTCAACAGTCACCTCAAATAAGCAATTAATATATTTACACATAGCACGTATTTTAAGGTAAATACTTCATATCTATGTGTAAAGTGAAAGTAACTACACACTCACATGTTTTGATGAAAATCAGGCAGCAATCCGTTTCCTAAAACGATCGTTTCGAATAAAACCGGGAGTTTTATTGAGAAACCGGGCTCTGCGAAAGTCGGGCTTCAAAACCAAAAAGATAAATTTTCCGGGCTTCTCGGGCACTTCCTGGCGTATTCCGGGGGTTATAATTGATACCGGGGCTTTTGGGGATATTAGAATGAAAGAAATATGGGTTTAGGGGCTAAAAGTGACAAGATTTCAAAATATCCCCGGGAGGTCTCGCACCCTCCTATTTATAGGGGTCGAGGCTGCTGATCCAAGGGCTGAGAAGCCTCCACGCGTCAGCAGATCCGAAGGCTCGCAGGTGGCTCGCACGTGGGCTGCGCATGCGAGGGGCTCGGTGGCATGTTCTAATTGGACCGAAGTCCGGGTCCGAGGAGGGGGGGGGGGTCCGTGGCGCCATGCGAAGGCTCGGACACGAGGAAAGGGGCACGCGTCGGATTTTCAGTGGACCGCTTCGGATGACTCAGCGGTTTTGGACACGTGGCACATTCTAAGAGAGGGTGAGGTGGCCGAAGTCCACCTATGCGAAATTCATCGGTTTTGGCAATTTTTCTCAATTTTCGCGCCAAAACTTCTAAAATCCATAACTTTCGCATACGAGCTCCGTTTTTGACGTTCTTTATATGCACGCGTAGGTAAAATTACGCTCTACAACTTTCGTTTAGACTTCGTCGGCTAATTTTGACTTTAATTTTTATATTATTATTTTTAACAGACCGGGACAGGAAATCCGTTAAAAATTCATAACTTCTTCATCCGACATCCGTTTTCGTCTGTTTTTTTACCGTTGTGCTACTATTGACGAGAACTTCGATTCTCGTTTAGGTCGTGTTGGCTAAAAATCACTCGATCTAAAATTCGAGTTTTTAGGTGTCTACTGCTAAGCTGAAACTTCGAAAAATCATAACTTCCTCATACGAAGTCAGATTTGGGCGTTCTTTTTATACCTACTCTCGGTTTAACGAAAACTACGAGTTTCGTTTAGATCACTAAGGCTAAAAAGTAGTTTATCAAAAAGTCACTTTTTACGACATTCGGCACCGTGCGGTTTTGTCGTGAAACTTCGACAGGTCATAACTTCTTCGTTATAACTCGGATTTTCGTATTCTTTATATATCCGTAATCCTTGTCACGACCACTACAACTTTCTTAATAGATATCGGCTTTATCTAATATTTATTTTCGACGCTCATTTTTATTCTTAATTAATTAACTCCTAGTAATTAAGCATAAAACACATAATATTCACATAATTCCTTTTCATTTCTTCTAAATGAGTTACAAAGTTTAACCTAGACTATCATATCAATATTAATTCCTAGCCTAGAAACACGGGCATTACAACGTATCACAATATTGTCCGCTTTGGGCCACTCGGCACGAGGACTTCCCAGGAGGTCACCCGTCCTGGTACTACTCCCGCCCAAGCACGCTTCACTGTAGAGTTCTTATTGGATCTGCTGCCCTCACGGCTTTAAAACGCATTGTGACAAGGAAGGTATCCACACCCCTTATAAGGAAATGTTCTATTCTTCTTCCAAGTTGATGTGAGATCAGGTGCAACTAATATTGTGCGCTTTGGGCCACTCGGCACGAGGACTTCCCACGGGGTCATCCACCCCGGTACTACTCCCGCCCATCATCCACCCCGGTAGTACTCCCGCCCACTCGGCACGAGGGCTTCCCACGGGGTCATCCATCCCAGTACTACTCCCACCCATTCATGCTTAACTGCAGAGTTCTTATGGGATCTGCTGCCCTCATGACTTTAAAACCCGTTGTGACAAGGAAGGTATCCAGACCCCTTATAAGGAAATGTTTCGTTCTCCTTCTAGGATGATGAGGGATCAAGTGCAACTAATATTGAACGCTTTGGGCCACTATGAACGAGGACTTCCCACGGGGTCATCCATCCCTGTACTACTCCCGCCCATGCACGCTTAACTGTAGAGCTCTTATGGGATCTGTTGCCCTCATGACTATAAAACCCGTTGTGACAAGGAAGGTATCCACACCCCTTATAAGGAAATGTTTCGTTCTCCTTCCAAGCCGATGTGGGATGAGGTACAGCTAACCTACCCGCCTTCACCCCCCATTATAGGTTTCGACGTCCGTTGAACACATCGACCCGTGCCCTGGCTCTGATACCATTTGTAACATCCCCTCCGGCACGAGGACTTACCAGAAGGTCACCCGTCCCGGTACTACTCCCGCCCAAGCACCCTTAACTGTAGAGTTCTTATTGGATCTGCTGCCATCACAGTTTTAAAACGCGTTGTGACAAGGAAGGTAGCCACACCCCTTATAAGAAAATGTTTCGTTCTTCTTCCAAGCTGATGTGAGATCAGGTGCAACTACTATTGTGCGCTTTGGGCCACTCGGCACAAGGACTTACCACGGGGTCATCCATCCCTGTACTACTCCCGCCCATACACGCTTAACTGCAGAGCTCTTATGAGATCTGCTGCCCTCATGACTTTAAAACTCGTTGTGACAAGGAAGATATCCACACCCCTTATAAGGAAATGTTTCGTTCTTCTTCCAACCTGATGTGGGATCAGGTGCAACTAATATTGTGAGCTTTGGGTCACTCGGAACGAGGACTTCGCATGGGGTCATCCATCCCGGTGCTACTCCCGCCCATGCATGATTAACTGCAGAGCTCTTATGGGATGTGCTGCCCTAATGACTTTAAAACCCGTGATGACAAGGAAGGTATCCACACCCCTTATAAGGAAATGTTTCGTTCTTCTTCCATGTTGATGTGAGATCAGGTGCAACTAATATTGTGGGCTTTGGGCTATTCGGCACGAGGACTTCCCATGGGGTCATCCATCCCAGTACTACTCCCGCCCATGCACACTTAACTGCAGAGTTCTTATGGGATCTGCTGCCCTCATGACTTTAAAACTCGTTGTGACAAGGAAGGTATCAACACCCCTTATAAAGAAATGTTTCATTCTCCTTCCAAGCTGATGTGGGATCAGGTGCAACTAATATTGTGCGCTTTGGGCCACTTGGCACGAGGACTTCCCACGGGGTCATCCATCCCTGTACTACTCCCGCCCATGCACGCTTAACTGCAGAACTCGTATGAGATCTGTTGCCCTCATGACTTTAAAACCCTTTGTGACAAGGAAGGTATCCACACCTCTTATAAGGAAATGTTTCATTCTCCTTCCAAGCTGATGTGGGATCAGGTGCAGCTAACGTGCCCGCCTTCACCCCCCATTATAGGTTTCGACGTCCGTCGAACACATCGACCCGTGCCCTGGCTTTGATACCATTTGTAACATCCCTTCCGGCACGTATCATAATATTGTCCAGTTTGGGCCACTCGGCAAGAGAACTTCCCAGGAGGTCACCCATCCCGGTACTACTACCGCCCAAGCACGCTTAACTATAGAGTTCTTATTGGATCTGCTCCCCTCACGGCTTTTAAAACGCATTGTGACAAGGAAGGTATCCACCCCTTATAAGGAATGTTTCGTTCTTCTTCCAAGCTGATGTGAGATCTGGTACAACTAATATTGTGTGCTTTGGGGTACTCGGCACGAGGGCTTCCCACGGGGTCATCCATCCCAGTACTACTCCCACCCATGCATGCTTAACTGTAGAGTTCTTATGGGATCTGCTGCCCTCATGACTTTAAAACCCGTTGTGACAAGGAAGGTATCCACACCCCTTATAAGGAAATGTTTCGTTCTCCTTCCAAGCTGATGTGGGATCAGGTGCAACTCATATTGTGCGCTTTGGGTCACTCGGAACGAGGACTTCGCATGGGGTCATCCATCCCGGTACTACTCCCACCCATGCACGCTTAACTGCAGAGCTCTTATGGGATCTGCTGCCCTCATGACTTTAAAACCCGTGATGACAAGGAAGGTATCCACACCCCTTATAAGGAAATGTTTCGTTCTTCTTCCAAGCTGATGTGAGATCAGGTGCAACTAATATTGTGCGCTTTGGGCCACTCGGCACGAGGACTTCCCACGGGGTCATCCGTCCCAATACTACTCCCGCCCATGCACGCTTAACTGCAGAGTTCTTATGGGATCTACTGCCCTCGTGACTTTAAAACTCGTTGTGACAAGGAAGGTATCAACACCCCTTATAAGGAAATGTTTGATTCTCCTTCCAAGCTGATGTGGGATCAGGTGCAACTAATATTGTACGCTTTGAGACACTCGGCACGAGGACTTCCCACGGGGTGTTCCATCCCTGTACTACTCCCGCCCATGCACGCTTAATTGCAGAGCTCTTATGAGATCTGTTGCCCTCATGACTTTAAAACCCGTTGGGACAAGGAAGGTATCCACACCCCTTATAAGGAAATGTTTCGTTCTCCTTCCAAGCCGATGTGGGATCAGGTGCAGCTAACCTGCCCGCCTTCTGTTGGATTAGTGTCTAAGCCCGTAGCTATATTTGGTAAGTACTTGACCCGGTTGTGCATGGTCCTTTTGGGTTGCCTTCACCATAGCAACTTGACAGGTTGATTTATATAGAGAGAAGAGATATTATTATATTAATATGTTATAAGAATAATATATTAAAGGAATAATAATATTATTTAATTAATATTAGTCATAAATTAATTAGGAATTAATTTGGTGACTAAAAGAGGTTAATTGACTAAAGGGGCTTAAACTGTCAAATGTGTGATAGTTGTGCTTTTGGGCTATGAATCCTTATGGATATTAGGGTGGCCGAATTTTAGGGTTAAGATATCTTAAATTCGTCCAAGCCTCATATCTAGAAGGATCCTTGGATTGCTTAGGGCCTAAGTTATTCAATTAGGGTTAAGGATGTAACCCTAGTAGCTCATAATATAAATAGACCCTATGGGTGAGGGAAATCGGCCACTCTTGTAAGATTGAAACCCTAGAGCCGATTTTCTCATCTCCTCTCTCTCTCTCCAAATCATCCTCTTGCTAGTTGGTGTTTGTAAGCCATTAGAGGAGTGACAATTGTGACTCTAAGCTCCAAGAACAAGAAGATTCAAGCAAGCAACTTAAGGTATTCTTCTAGATCTGATTTCATGTGTTATGATTCAATTGTTATCTCTAGATCTAGCATTGTAAGCCTTGGAAACATTGCATGTTCAATTACAGAAACCTAGATCCAAGCATTAGGGTTTGCATGTGCACATAGGAAAGTTCTTATGGCTCAAACCCATCAGTGGTATCAGAGACTTGATTGATTTCTATTGAATTGATGCTTTGGTTGATTGCTTTTTGCATGAAAAAATCGTTTTTTGCGCCCCTAACTGATGAACTCGGCGAGTTCAAGCGTCAGTTAGAGTAGATTTCGGGATTTATTGCTGTTTTGCTTGAGGATACTTGCCTTAATTGTTTTGGGTCATTAAAATCCGAATTTTATCATATGTTTGAGTATATCCTTGACCAAACAAAAGATAATTACCATTTGATTGAATAATAATTTCCTTATATGATAATAATTGATTATTTGAATTAAATTGGTAAATTGTCTTGCAAGTAATATTGACTAGGTCAAATTTAGATAATCATTAAATTAATTAGTTGATTTATATTATTTGCTATTTGATCCTTTATGTTTTGAAAAGTTCAAAACTTGCCCTCAAGTTTTGAAATATAAGTTTTGTGATTAAAAGTTTAATTTGAATAATTTAAATTTCAAACACTAGAATTTTACAAGTTTTAAAATTCAACCCTATACTTATAATATTATAAGATTAATATATATATATATATATATATATATATATATATATATATATATATATATATATATATATATATATATAACTTAAATGCTAGTCTTACCGTTAGTAGGACTCATTCACGAAGCCAATCTATAAGGGGGGTATAAGGTTATGGCCTATAAAATGGCCGTTTAATGGGTGTCCATTCTCACCCACCGCTTCCTTGATTGGTGGAGGGTCGTTAGCCGAACGGGTAGGATCGAGCAAACCTTTCCTCATTTAAAATATAATGAATCTATATTAAGTAACTAAATGTTTTTACAAAATTCCCAATCTTAGTTACTTTAGGCAAAAGTGAATTGATGTAATTCCATGAAATTACACTTTGTACCCTTGCTAAGACGTTAATGAAGCGTGTGTGGTTAACCGGCACATTAATTGGGTTCTAAGCAAAGGTGGCAAAGGGTGACTCGTTGTTTGTTATAGTTCAATGGAGCGTGTGTGGTTAACCAGCACATTGAATAGGTAACTGTAACAATGAGGGCACCATGTACATTTGCATGGTTATTCACACCCACTTTGTGATCCTCGGCATCCCTGTCACAAACGAGAGGGGCATATCGAGATTTAAACATGCCATTGAAAAGTTCAATGTATCTCAAAAGATGTAGGAGTTTTCAATACATTTAAAACCTAATTTCTTTTCGTTTTTCATGGTGGAGAATTAGTGAATCGACATTCACTTGCCTTCAAGTTATTTACTTATTAGATTACGGCATCCCTCTTCTAATTAGTGAATAATGTTGTTGGTTCCTAGCCCTAATTTTTCATTTGGGTGATTAATTTGGGAAATTCATTTCTAATCAACTTTGTTCTTTTTTCCATTTCAGATGTCGAACGCAAACAACAACGCTTCTGGGTCCAACTCCTCTGGTTCATTCTTACTCATGAACTTGTGTGGGAAAGTGATTTTCGATGGAACCAATTTCAGTAATTGGATCCGCAACGTTCGCATGGTCACTCGCTACGAGGACAAAGAGTATGTCCTCGACGAGAAGCTTAAGGAGATTGACATTGAAACTGCTATTGCCGATGAGATCGCAGCCTACGAGGCCCACGAGCGTGATGTCACGAAAGTCCATTGCATCATGCTCGCGACTATGACTGCTGAACTTCAAAAGTCCTATGAGGACAAGTACCCCTACGAGATGCATCAGGATCTGCTGGAACGCTACCACCAGAGCGCCAGGCAAGAAAGGTATGAGATCATCACTTTGATGATCACTACCAAAATGGGAAATGGAGAGTCTCTTACTGCCCATCTGTAAAAGATGCAGAGATATGTTGATCGCCTGCTGAAGTTGAATGTGAACTTCGATGAAGAACTAGCAATTGACATTATCCTTCACTCATTGACTTCCTGCTATAGCCAGTTCCGCATGACCTATCACATGAATAAGGAAGAAGTATCCTTGAGCAAGCTGCAGGGCTTGTTGAGGACTGCTGAGAGCAACCTCAAGGATAAATCTGTTGCATCACCTCCCACTCCAGCTGCTGCCCCTGTCTTGGCAATAGGGCAAGGGAAGGGTAAGAAGAGGAAGGCCTCCTCAAGGAGCCACCACAAGGGAAAGTCTCAAGATGGCACCTCTTCTAGTGGAACCAAAGTTGGTTCTGCTAAACCCAACTCAAACCCCAAGGAGGCAGAGTGCCACCACTGCCACAAGATAGGGCATTGGAAGAGAAGCTGCCCAGAATATCTGCAGGCCATCAAGGATGTAAAGATCAAGCCATCTTTCGCAGGTATTTACACAATTAAATCTAATAGTTTGTCACATGCTACTTCTTGGGTTCTTGATACAGGATGTGGTTTTCACATATGTTCTGATTTGCAGGGACTAAGAAGAAATAGGGATGTGGAGCGTGGAAGGATGAATCTGATCATGGGAAACAGAAGATCGTCGCCTGTGACCAAGATTGGAGTTTATTCCTTAGTGCTTAGTAATGGTTTAGATTTAAATTTGAATAATTGTTGCTATTCGCCAGATATGGCTAGAAACATCATTTTATTTCATGGTTTATATAAACAAGGCTTTAGATATTCATTTGATAATGAAAAGGGTTCTATTTATGCTTATTTTAATAATGTTTTATATTTTGAAGCATTGCCTTGTAATGGAATATATGAAACTGTGATGGTTGTAGACAACGTAGGAAATGATGTATTATGTGTGGAGTCTTCCAATAGTATGGATAGAGCATGCTTGTGGCATTGTCGTCTTGGACATGTCAATAAGAAACTCATAGCCCAACTCCAAAAGGATGGAGTGTTGGAGTCACTCGACCTTAGGGACGATGACGTATGCGAGTCTTGTTTACTTGGAAAGATGACCAAGTCACCCTTCACTGGCACTTGTGCGAGGGGTGAGGGTTTATTGGATCTCATACATACAGATGTATGTGGACCCTTTAGATCCACCACAAGGGACGCAAATCGCTTCTATGTGACTTTCACAGATGATTATAGCAGATATGGGTATATCTACTTGATCAAGCACAAGTCAGAAACCTTTGAAAAGTTCAAAGAGTTTAAACAAGAAGTGGAGAATCAATTGGGCAGGAAAATCAAGATGCTTCGATCTGATCGAGGTGGAGAGTACCTAAGTCTTGAATTCCACGACTACCTCAAGGAATATGGAATAGTTTCACAATTGACGCCACCTAGGACACCACAATTGAATGGTGTAGCTGAGAGGCGTAATCGAACCTTGCTAGACATGATTCGTTCCATGATGAGTCATGCTTCACTACCTATCTCTTTCTGGGGGTATGCCTTAGAGACTACCGGCCATATCCTTAACTTCGTACCTACGAAGAAGGTTGCCAAAACACCTCACGAGATGTGGACAGGGAAGGCTCCCTCGTTAGCACATATCAAGGTTTGGGGTTGCGAGGTTTTCGTAAGACGGGAAACTCACGACAAGCTCGAACCTCGTAGTGAGCGATGTATTTTCATCGGCTACCCACAGAAATTCTTTGTATATCTCTTCTACAGACCGAGTGACAATGTTGTCTTCGTTGCGAGGAGAGGGGTTTTCCTAGAGCGAGAACTCATAAGCCAAGGAGACAGTGGGAGGCAGATCGATCTTGAAGAGCTTCAAGAATCGAGCAATGAAGGAACCTCTAACACTGGCGCTCAACCCGAGGAGGAAACTCCAGTTGAACCGATTGACGAATCCTTACCTCTTAGACGTTCCGAAAGAGTTAGTGTTCCACCCCAGTTTTATGGTTTTCATATTACTATGGAAGGGGATACGTTCATTAGTGATAGTACACTGGTGAATATGGACGAACCTAACAGCTATAAGGAAGCCATGGCAGGCCCAGAGTCTGCAAAGTGGAAAGAGGCTATGGATAGCGAGATCCAATCCATGTATGACAACCAAGTTTGGAATTTGGTTGACAATGTACCAGGTCGTAAGACAGTCGGGTGCAAGTGGATCTTCAAGAAGAAGACTGACGTGGATGGAAACGTGCACACTTATAAGGCGCGATTAGTTGCGAAGGGTTTCACTCAAACTCTTGGAGTTGACTACGACGAAACCTTCTCACCAGTTGCGAAGATAAAGTATATCAGGGTGATGCTGGCCATTGCTACATTTCATGACTATGAAATATGGCAAATGGATGTCAAAACCGCTTTCCTTAATGGGAAGTTGGCTGAGGATGTTTACATGGCTCAGCCAGAGGGTTTTGTCAATGCGAAGCATCCCAATAGAGTGTGTAAGCTTGAGAAGTCTATTTATGGACTTAAGCAAGTGTCTCGCAGATGGAATCTTTGTTACGACGAGAAGGTCAAAGAGTTTGGTTTTCTGCGAAGCGAAGATGAGTCTTGTGTATATGTCAAAGCCAGTGGGAGTGTAGTAAGCTTCCTCGTATTGTATGTCGATGACATACTACTTATAGGAAACGACATCCCGAAACTGCAGGAGGTTAAGTCCTGGCTCGGGAAGTGCTTCGCTATGAAGGACCTCGGAGAGGCTTCCTATATTCTGGGAATAAGGATTGTGAGAGACAGAAGTAAGAGACTAATAGGACTTAGTCAGAACACTTACTTGGACAAGGTACTAAAACGTTTTAGTATGGAGAATTCAAAGAAAGGGGAGTTACCAATCCAAAGTAATGCCAAGTTGAGTAAGACTCAGAGTCCGAGTACTGAAGTCGAGATAGCAGAAATGAGCCGAGTACCTTACGCTTCCGCAGTCGGCTCGATCATGTACGCTATGACTTGCACTCGCCGTGATGTGGCCTTCGCTTTGAGCATGGTCAGCAGATATCAAGGGAACCCTGGCAGAGCGCATTGGATCGCAGTCAAGAACATTCTTAAGTACCTTCGGAGGACCAAGGAATGGTTTCTAGTCCTCGGTGGGAGTGATGACTTAAAGGTAGGAGGGTACAGCGACGCCAGTTTTCAGACCGACAGGGATAACTATCGTTCGCAGTCGGGCTGGGTCTTTACCGTCAATGGAGGAGCAGTAACTTGGAAGAGTTCCAAGCAGGAAACTGTAACTGATTGAACGTGTGAATCAGAGTACATTGTAGCAAGTGAAGCGTCAAAGGAGGCAATATGGTTGAAAAACTTCATTGGAGACCTTGGAGTTGTGCCAGCCATAAAGGAGCCCATGGAGATTTTCTGTGATAATGAAGGAGCGGTTGCCTTGACCAAGGAACCAAGAGATCACGGTAGATCTCGACATATCGACAGAAAATATCACTTTATTCGACATCGGGTGGAAGAAGGACTCCTCGTAGTGAAGAGGGTATCGTCAGAAGATAACCCAGCAGATCCGCTTACGAAGGGACTGAGCAGGGTTAAGCATTTGCAGCACGCTAGGAGCATTGGGCTAAAGGACGATATTAGTTTAGATTAGATAGTTTGGAAACATGTAATATATAAGTTGTTATTAACATTTGATGATTAAATAAAGGAGTATTATTTATTAGTAATGTTATTGTCTTATGTTAATATTTTACCTATTGTTTCATTTTGCATGTTTTGACTTCCTGAATAATTAAGTTATTTGATAATAATCGAATTATTCGAATGGTCCACAGTCGTTCATATGTTGGAAGTAGATATGAATGAAGACTGTCATGAATTGGTGTGTAGATTGTCTAAAGTGTATTAGACATAGCAAAGGTTTGCTACAACGTTCATGAGTGCTTATGAACTTGATTTGAGCATTGGAATAAACCCACACTTGTTGGAATCACTTCATGGAATTTATCACGAGTGATCGCAAGATGGTAATATCATATGGTCTTAAAACGTAGATATATGGTTTATTGTTTGTTAATTGGTTATGCATTGATAATGCGCAAACGCATCAGTAACTTGATGTTATAAAACGCATTGTTGTGTGTGATTTGATTAGTGGATAGTAGATGCATATAAGTCGAAGTTTATCTGTTCCTTTTATCCTAAGAGGGTAAAAGCGATATCAGGGCCCCTCGATGATTTGGTTTGACTTATGTGTCGGGCCCGGTCAGGACTGAATTGATGTGTTCAATTAAGTTATATGTCAAATGAATCTGAGATCGAGAAACAAATTGCAGGACAATAAGTATGACCATGTTCCATGTAATTGTCCGCACGATATCTAGAACAGAGGATTATACGATCCCTTATCTGAAGGACAGGATACTGATAAGATCAGAGTTTGACAGCGTCTTTAAGAGCTACGATTGCTAATCGGATTGTGTTTGCATCTATAGTTACTAGACTTATCCAAGTGGGAGACTGTTGGATTAGTGTCTAAGCCCGTAACTATATTTGGTAAGTACTTGACCCGGTTGTGCATGGTCCTTTTGGGTTGCCTTCACCATAGCAACTTGACAGGTTGATTTATATAGAGAGAAGAGATATTATTATATTAATATGTTATAAGAATAATATATTAAAGGAATAATAATATTATTTAATTAATATTAGTCATAAATTAATTAGGAATTAATTTGGTGACTAAAAGAGATTAATTGAATAAAGGGGCTTAAACTGTCAAATGTGTGATAGTTGTGTTTTTGGGCTATGAATCCTTATGGATATTAGGGTGGCCGAATTTTAGGGTTAGGATATCTTAAATTCGTCCAAGCCTCATATCTAGAAGGATCCTTGGATTGCTTAGGGCCTAAGTTATTCAATTAGGGTTAAGGATGTAACCCTAGTAGCTCAAAGTATAAATAGACCCTATGGGTGAGAGAAATCGGCCACTCTTGTAAGATTGAAACCCTAGAGCCGATTTTCTCATCTCCTCTATCTCTCTCCAAATCATCCTCTTGTTAGTTGGTGTTTGTAAGCCATTAGAGGAGTGACAATTGTGACTCTAAGCTCCAAGAACAAGAAGATTCAAGCAAGCAACTTAAGGTATTCTTCTAGATCTGATTTCATGTGTTATGATTCAATTGTTATCTCTAGATCTAGCATTGTAAGCGTTGGAAACATTGCATGTTCAATTAGAGAAACCTAGATCCAAGCATTAGGGTTTGCATGTGCACATAGGAAAGTTCTTATGGCTCAAACCCATCACCTTCACCCCCCATTATAGGTTTCGACGTCCGTCGAACACATCAACCCGTGCCCTGGCTCTGATACCATTCGTAACATCCCCTCCGGCACGTATCATAATATTGTCCGCCTTGGGCCACTCTTCACGAGGACTTCCCAGGAGGTCACCAATCCCGGTACTACTCCCACCCAAGCACGCTTAACTATAGAGTTCTTATTGGATCTGTTGCCCTCACGACTTTAAAATGCGTTGTGACAAGGAAGGTTTAATGCCCGTGTTTCTAGGCTAGGCATTAATATTGATATGATAGTCTAGGTTAACCATTGTAACTCATTTTGAAGAAATGAAAAGGAATTATGTAAATATTATGTGTTTTATGTGTTTTATGCTTAATTACTAGGAGTTAATTAATTAAGAATAAAAATAAGCGTCGAAAATAAATATTAGATAAGTCGATATCTATTAAGAAAGTTGTAGGATTACGTATATATAAAGAATACCAAAATCCGAGTTATAACGAAGAAGTTATGACCTGTCAAAGTTTCACGACAAAACCGGCACGGTGCCGAATGTCGTAAAAAGTGAGTTTTTGATAAACTACTTTTTAGCCTTAGTGATCTAAACGAAACTCGTAGTGTTCGTTAAACCGAGAGTAGGTATAAAAAGAACGCCCAAATCTGACTTCGTATGAGGAAGTTATGATTTTTCGAAGTTTCAGCTTAGCAGTAGACACCTAAAAACTCGAATTTTAGATCGAGTGATTTTTAGCCGACACGACCTAAACGAGAATCGAAGGTCTCGTCAATAGTAGCACAATGGTAAAAAGACAGACGAAAACGGACGTCGGATGAAGAAGTTATGAATTTTTAACGGATTTCCTGTCCCGGTCTGTTAAAAATAATAATATAAAAATTAAATTCAAAATTAGCCGACGAAATCTAAACGAAAGTTGTAGAGCGTAATTTTACCTACGCGTGTATATAAAGAACGTCAAAAACGAAGCTCGTATGCGAAAGTTATGGATTTTAGAAGTTTTGGCGCGAAAATCGAGAAAATTTGCCAAAACCAAGGAATTTCGCATAGGTGGACTTCGGCCACCTCACCCTCGCTTAGAATGTGCCACGTGTCAAAAACCGCTGATTCATCCGAAGCGGTCCACTGAAAATCCGACGCGTGCCCCTTTCCTCGTGTCCGAGCCTTCGCATGGCGCCACGGACCCCCCCCCCCCCTCCTCGGACCCGGACTTCGGTCCAATTAGAACATGCCACCGAGCCCCTCGCATGCGCAGCCCACGTGCGAGCCACCTGCGAGCCTTCGGATCAGCTGATGCGTGGAGGCTTCTCAGCCCTTGGATCAGCAGCCTCGGCCCCTATAAATAGGAGGGTGCGAGACCTCCCGGGGATATTTTGAAAACTTGTCACTTTTAGCCCCTAAACCCATATTTCTTTCATTCTAATATCCCCCAAACCCCGGTATCAATTATAACCCCCGGAATACGCCACGAAGTGCCCGAGAAGCCCGGAAAATTTATCTTTTCGGTTTCGAAGCCCGACTTTCGCAGAGCCCGGTTTCTCAATAAAACTCCCGGTTTTATTCGAAACGATCGTTTTAGGAAACGAATTGCTGCCCGATTTTCATCAAAACATGTGAGTGTGTAGTTACTTTCACTTTACACATAGATATGAAGTATTTACCTTATAATACGTGCTATGTGTAAATATATTAATTGCTTATTTGAGGTGACTGTTGAATAGATGTTTCATACAAGTTTTAAACTGTATATGTATTTTATCTACAAATATGTTGGGTAGAACATGGGTAGACGAATTAGTCGATGGGTGTTAAAATGATGGGAGGCCTCGATGTTGTTGTTGTTGTTGTTGTTGAAGTCGTCTAACGGATTATAGATGACGACCACAGACCTTTCTAGACAGTCCAGTGGCATACTAGCAGGTTCGTAACTTGTAGGTGTTGATGAACTAAATGTTTATTTAAGTACTCCATCCCCCTCATGGTTGCCTTTAGGACGTGTATGGCTGAGGAGTCCCCTTAGCAGTAGTGTCCATCCCGATGATATTCCTTAGGATAGGTCCCTTGTGATAGGTGTTTAGGGACATAAAGTGAGGACAACGAGAATGGGTAATCAAGGTTATTGTTGATTGGTGAACTTAATAAGTTTATTATTATTGTGGGTTGAAAACCCTATATGCTCACTAGGCTCCCAAGCCTGACCCACTCAGCTTTTTATGTTACAGGTAGTGGACCCCGAGCATAGTCAGAGGACGATGAGAGATTTTTTATTATAGGCCAGTAGTTGTAAATAATTGTTGTAAGGCTTATAATGTGTTGTTTATGCTTTTGATCTGTATCGGAACATGACATCCCGAGGTTTTGATATGAAATGAAACTATACATTTTCTTAAAGAAAGGTTTTGATAAACTTTTATCATGTTTTGTTTTGGGGACCAATTCCGCAACATCTTTTAAAAATATTTCTCTGATTTTATTTTAAAAAACATAAATTAAATCGGTCTTTTCTGGCCGAGAAATTAGGGGATGTGACAGTTGGTATCAGAGCATTAGTTTAAGCGAACTAAGAAATTGTAGGATTTCTAGACTTAAACTTAGAATGCTAAGTGATGATGGTGAGATGAGTGTCTACCATATTTTAGACACGAGCACTAGTTTATTTTAGGAAAGGTGCCTAAAATCTTTTATGTGTTAAATGCTATATGTTTGCCATATATGCCATTATTTGTTCGGATCTATGGTCTATTGCCGACCGGATCTGGAAACCCTATGTGTGTAGCATTCTAAGCGTATGATTACGAGATTAGAACTAACATGTAAACGTTTCGGAGTGATAAGGGAATTGAAATATCTGACAAGGATAAAGACCTAAATTCGCCTTATTCGGTATATAGATTATAATGGCAAGAACTCGAAGTGGAGCAGGAAATGCAAACAGAAACCAACAACCTCAACCTCAAGTGGTGGAACAGGTGCCGATAGTAGGAGCTGCACCCGAACCCATCACCATGGCTGGAGTACGAACTATGATTCAGACCATGATGGATGAACAGAGGGAGGAATTGAGGCAAATGTTGCTGAACAACAGGGATGAACCTTCAGTTCCTGTTGAACAACGTGAATTGAATGACGATCGATATGAAGAAGGAAACAACGGTAGATCGGTTGGTCATAGTGAACCGCTTGTGGTAGGGAGAAATAACCACGAGGTTAGAGTGGAGAGAAATGGGTGCAAGTATAAGGACTTTATGACTTGCAAGCCATCGACCTTCACTGGAAAAGAAGATCCCGTCGGAGTAATGGACTGGATCTCGGAAATGGAATTGGCTTTCATGACTTGTGATTGCCAAGGCAAGTTACAAACCACCTTTGCAGTGCGCCAGTTCAGGGGTAGTGTTGCTTGTTGGTGGAACACTTTGGGGAAAACCCTAAGCCCTAATGAGCCACTGCAACTGACTTGGGCAGAGTTCTTGGTGCACTTCAAGCGCAAGTACTGCTCGGCCCAAAACGTACTTGAGTTAGAAAACCAATTTCTAACGTTGAAGAAGGGGAGTATGACCGTTGACGAATATACGAATAACTTCACAGACAAAATGGAGTTTGCTTTGCGTATTGTTCCAGATCAGTTGGCGAAAATTAACAGGTATGCAAAGGGACTTCCATGGGAGTATGCGGTGCCAGTACGTCAGGCACTTACTTTGGAGGCAGCTATCTGGGCTGCCAAGTCTGTTGAAGATATGATAAAGGGGAGAGCCGCTATCAAGGTTGAAGTTGGCGAAAAGAGAAAGTTTGAAGGAACTTCAGGTTCGAATAAAAAGAACAAGTTCTCGAAGACTGGTTCGAGAAAATTCGGAGGAGGAGCCGAAGCCAAGTGGTGTGACAAGTGCAAGAAGAAACATGCTGGGAAGTACAGCGTGGAACTCACTTGTTACAAGTATGGAAAGCCAAGGCATTATGCCAATAAGTGCACCTTCACTAATAACGTCTGTTATGGGTGCCATGAAGAAGGGCATATTTTGAGGGATTGCCCGAAGAAGAAGGACACAGCAAAACCCAATCTTCCACCAAAGCCGAAGGCGACAGCCTTTCAGATGACACTTGAAGCTGCGAAAGAAGAAGCCGATGTTGCTTCAGGTACCTTTCTCGTAAATGAATTGCCTGCCCAAATTTTTTTTGATTCTGGAGCCAATTACTCCTTTATTTCGCATGAATTTGGTAGAAAACTAGCTTTGCCTGTAGATAGACTAGTTAATACTATAATATTCGAGATTGCTAGTGGCAAGTTTGTACCTGTTAGCCATTGTATGAAAAACATCCTCATTGACATGGATCGGAATAAGTTCCACGAGGAATTATTGCCTATCGAGTTAAATGGTTTCGACATAGTTTTAGGAATGGATTGGCTTAGCGCCAATGATGCCGAAATATTGTGTAGGAAGAAGATAGTAAAAGTAAACCTGCTAGGGAAGGAGTCGTTTATGGTGTATGGAGACAAACGCAGAGTAAACTCTGGAATCATTTCCCTAATGAAAGCCAGAAAGTGTTTGGCCAAGGGGTGTACATCATATCTAGCGTTCGTGATCGATGTTAAGAAGGAAAAGAAGGAGGTGCAGAATATTCCGGTGGTGTGTGATTATCCGGAAGTCTTTCCCGAAGATCTTCCCGGATTGCCCCCTGATCGACAAGTAGAATTTCGTATCGACTTGTTACCATGAACGACGCCGATAGCAAAAGCACCGTATCGATTAGCACCAACAGAGATAAAAGAACTTATGACACAACTTCAGGAGTTATTGGACAAAGGTTTCATTCGACCTAGTTCATCACCCTGGGGAGCCCCTGTGTTATTTGTAAAGAAGAAAGACGGGAGCATGAGAATGTGCATCGATTACAGAGAGCTGAATAAAGCAACAATAAAGAACAAGTACCCGTTGCCGAGGATCGATGACCTGTTCGACCAGTTGCAAGGTTCGAGCTATTTCTCGAAGATCGATCTTCGGTCCGGATACCATCAACTAAAGGTGAGAGAGCAGGATATCGAAAAGACTGCGTTTAGAACAAGATATGGACACTATGAATTTTTGGTTATGTCGTTCGGACTAACCAATGCCCCAGCAGCTTTCATGGATTTGATGAACAGGGTTTGTAAACCATACCTTGATAAATCCGTAATAGTATTCATAGACGATATCTTGATCTATTCGAAAAGCAAGTAGGAGCATGAAAAGCATCTGCGCGAAGTGCTAGAAGTTCTGAAAAAGGAGAAGTTGTATGCAAATTTCTCCAAATGTGAATTTTGGATTCAAGAAGTCCAATTTTTAGGTCATGTGGTTAACCAAGAAGGAATAATGGTTGACCCAGCAAAGATTGAAGCTGCAATGAAGTGGGAACAACCAAAAAGTCCTACCGAGATTCGAAGCTTTTTAGGATTAGCCGGATATTATCGCCGATTTATCCAAGGCTTTTCTTCGATCGCTACTCCATTAACAGCTTTGACCCACAAATGAGCTACTTATGCTTGGAATGAGAAGCATAAGGAAGCCTTTGAAAAGTTAAAGAAGAGATTGTGTGAAGCACCAATTCTTTCGTTACCTGAAGGAGTTGATGACTTCGCAGTCTATAATGATTCCTATGGAGTTGGGTTAGGATGTGTTCTGACCCAAAGGGATAAAGTGATCGCGTATGCATCGAGGCAATTGAAAGAGCATGAAAAGAACTATCCCACTCATGATCTGGAGTTGGCAGCGGTAGTATTCGTCTTAAAGATATGGAGGCATTATCTTTATGGTACTAAATGCAAACTTTTCACTGATCATAAGAGTCTTCAATATCTCTTTAATCAGAAGGAATTGAACATGAGGCAACGGCGCTGGCTAGAGTTACTCAAGGACTACGACTGTGAGATACTTTACCACCCCGGTAAAGCAAATGTTGTTGCTGATGCTCTCAGTCGAAAGGTAAATCTTGAAAAGAAAAGGCCAAGAGCGTTGAGAATTGAAGTTGTCTCTATAATTGTGGAAAGTATAAAGAAAGCTCAGGAGGAAGCTTTAGAGAAAAATGACCGGAAGGAGGAACTTTTGGGTAAAACATTGGTGTTTGATACAAACGGTCAAAGACTGAAGGTATTCAAAGATAGGATTTGGGTACCTAAGACGGGAGGAGTAAGAGATCTTCTGATGAAGAAGCTCACAAGACCATGTACTCGATTCATCCCGGCAGTACAAAAATGTATAGGGATCTAAAACCCTATTACTGGTGGCCGACGATGAAGCTCGATGTTGCTAAGTATGTGGACGAGTGTGTAACTTGTGCTAGGGTTAAGGCACAACATCAGAAACCGTATGGGAGTTTAGAACCTTTACCTGTACCCATGGGTAAATGGGAGGACATCACCATGGATTTTGTGACTAAACTGCCCAGAACAAGGAACGGTCACGACATGATTTGGGTGGTCGTTGATCGCTTCACTAAGAGTGCGCATTTCATAGCCGCTAACGAGAAATGGTCTATGGATAAACTTGCGAATTCTTACATGAAGGAAATTATGAGGCTTCACGGTGTTCCGTTAACGATTGTATCCAATCGTGACAGTCGTTTTACCTCAAGGTTTTGGAGAAGTCTACAAGAGGAATTGGGTACCAAGTTGTGTTTGAGTACAGCTTACCATCCTCAAACCGATGGTCAAAGAGAACGAACGATTCAAACATTGGAGGATATGCTGAGAGCATGTACCCTAGAATTCCAAGGAAACTGGGATGAACACTTACCTCTAGTAGAATTTTCCTATAATAATAGTTTCCACTCAAGCATCAAGATGGCACCTTATCACGCTTTGTATGAGGAAAAGTGTCGAACGCCGTCATGTTGGCTGGAAGCTGGGGAAAAGCAGTTTATGGGACCTAAAATAATCCATCAAACTGCTAAAAAGTTGAAAGTGATAAGGGAAAGGATGTTAGCAGCTCAAGATCGACAAAATAGTTATGCTGACAAGAAAAGACAACCGATATCCTTCGAAGTTGGAGATTCGGTTTTACTTCAAGTATCGCCGTAAAAGGGACTTATAAGATTTGGTAAAAGGGGAAAGTTGAGTCCAAGGTTTATTGGACCATTTAAAGTTCTTCATAGGATCGGGAATCAAGCTTACAAGCTAGAATTACCGGAAGAACTGGAGGGTATTCATAACACCTTTCATGTGTGTTATTTGAGAAATTTCACGGGAGATGTGCCCGACATAATTCCCATTTCTGAATTAAGGTTGGATGAAAACAAGAGGTTGATTGAAGAACCTGAGGCAATCGTTGACCGTAAGACTAAGAAGTTGCAACGCAAGATGGTCGATTTAGTGCTTGTGCGTTGGAAACATACGAATGGGCCAAATCTCACCTAGGAAACGGAGAGTGACATGATGAGTCGCTACCCGCAGTTGTTTGGTGATATGTGATTCCGGGGACGTAATCATCCAAAGGGGGAGAGAATTGTAATGCCCGTGTTTCTAGGCTAGGAATTAATATTGATATGATAGTCTAGGTTAACCTTTGTAACTCATTTTGAAGAAATGAAAAGGAATTATGTGAATATTATGTGTTTTATGTGTTTTATGCTTAATTACTAGGAGTTAATTAATTAAGAACAAAAATGAGCGTCGAAAATAAATATCAGATAAAGCCGATATCTATTAAGAAATTTGTAGTGGTCGTGACAAGGATTACGGATATATAAAGAATACCAAAATCCGAGTTATAACGAAGAAGTTATGACCTGTCGAAGTTTCACAACAAAACCGGCACGGTGCCGAATGTCGTAAAAAGTGAGTTTTTGATAAACTACTTTTTATCCTTAGTGATCTAAACGAAACTCGTAGTGTTCGTTAAACCGAGTAGGTATAAAAAGAACGCCCAAATCTGACTTCGTATGAGGAAGTTATGATTTTTCGAAGTTTCAGCTTAGCAGGAGACAGCTAAATACTCGAATTTTAGATCGAGTGATTTTTAGCCGACACGACCTAAACGATAATCGAAGGTCTCGTCAATAGTAGCACAACGTTAAAAAGACAGACGAAAACGGACGTCGAATGAAGAAGTTATGAATTTTTAACGGATTTCCTGTCCCGGTCTGTTAAAAATAATAATATAAAAATTAAAGTCAAAATTAGCCGACGAAGTCTAAACAAAAGTTGTAGAGCGTAATTTTACCTACGCATGCATATAAAGAACGTCAAAAACGGAGCTCGTATGCGAAAGTTATGGATTTTAGAAGTTTTGGCGCGAAAATCGAGAAATTTTGCCAAAACCGAGGAATTTCGCATAGGTGGACTTCGGCCACCTCACCCTCGCTTAGAATGTGCCATGTGTCCGAAACCGCTGATTCATCCAAAGCGGTCCACTGAAAATCCGACGCGTGCCCCTTTCCTCGTGTCCGAGCTTTCGCATGGCGCCACGGACCCCCCCCCCCCCCCAATCCGCGGACCCGGACTTCGGTCCAATCAGAACATGCCACCGAGCCCCTCGCATGCGCAACCCACATGTGAACCACCTGCGAGCCTTCGGATCTGCTGACGAATGGAGGCTTCTCAGCCCCCGGATCAGCAGCCTCAGCCCCTATAAATAGGAGGGTGCGAGACCTCCCGGGGATATTTTGAAAACTTGTCACTTTTAGCCCCTAAACCCATATTTCTTTCATTCTAATATCCCCCAAAGCCCCTTTATCAATTATAACCCCCGGAATACGCCACGAAGTGCCCAAGAAGCCCGGAAAATTTATCTTTTCGGTTTCGAAGCCTGACCTTCGCAGAGCCCGGTTTCTCAATAATACTCCCGGTTTTATTAGAAACGATCGTTTTAGGAAACGAATTGCTGCCCGATTTTCATCAAAACATGTGAGTGTGTAGTTACTTTCACTTTACACATAGATATGAAGTATTTACCTTAAAATACGTGCTATGTGTAAATATATTAATTGCTTATTTGAGGTGACTGTTGAATAGATGTTTTATACAAGTTTTAAACAGTATATGTATTTTATCTACAAATATGTTGGGTAGAACATGGGTAGACGAAATAGTCGATGGGTGTTAAAATGATGAGAGGCCTCGATGTTGTTGTTGTTGTTGTTGAAGTCGTCTAACGGAGTATAGATGACGACCACGGACCTTTCTAGACAGTCCAGTGGCACACTAGCAGGTTCGCAACTTGTAGGTGTTGATGAACTAAATGTTCATTGGAGTACTCCATCCCCCTCATAGTTGCCTTTAGGACATGTATGGCTGAGGAGTCCCCTTAGCAGTAGTGTCCATCCCGATGATATTCCTTAGGATAGGTCCCTTGTGATAGGTGTTTAGGGACGTAAAGTGAGGACAACGGGAATGGGTAATCAGGGTTATTGTTGATTGGTGAACTTAATAAGTTTATTATTATTGTGGGTTGAAAACCCTATATGCTCACCAGGCTCCCAAGCCTGACCCACTCAGCTTTTTATGTTACATGTAGTGGACCCTGAGCATAGTCGGAGGACGATGAGAGATTTTTGATTATAGGCCAGTAGTTGTAAATAACTGTTGTAAGGCTTATAATGTCTTGTTTATGCTTTTGATCTGTATCGGAGCATGACATCCCGAGGTTTTGATAAGAAATGAAACTATACATTTCTTAAACAAATGTTTTGATAAACTTTTATCATGTTTTGTTTTGGGGACCAACTCTGCAACATCTTTTAAAAAGATATCTCTGATTTTATTTTAAAAAGCATAAATTAAATCGGTCTTTTCTGGCCAAGAAATTAGGGGATGTTACAGAAGGTATCCACACCCCTTATAAGGAAATGTTTCGTTTTTCTTCCAAGCTGATGTGAGATCATGTACAACTAATATTGTGCACTTTGGGGTACTCCGCACGAGGACTTCCCAAGGGGTCATCCATCCCTATACTACTCCCGCCCATGCACGCTTAACTGCAGAGCTCTTATAAGATCTGCTGCCCTCATGACTTTAAAACTCGTTGTGACAAGGAAGGTTTCCACACCCCTTATAAGGAAATGTTTCGTTCTCCTTCCAAGCTGATGTGGGATCAGGTGCAACTAATATTGTGCGCTTTGGGTCACTCGGAATGAGGACTTCGCACGGGGTCATCCATCCCGGTACTACTCCCACCCACGCATGCTTAACTGCAGAGTTCTTATGGGATCTGCTGCCCTCATGACTTTAAAACCCATTGTGACAAGGAAGGTATCCACACCCCTTATAAGGAAATGTTTCATTCTCCTTCCAAGCTGATGTGGGATCAGGTGCAACTAATATTGTGCGCTTTGGGTCACTCGGAACGAGGACTTCCCACGGGGTCATCCATCCCGGTACTACTCCCGCCCATGCACGCTTAACTGAAGAGCTCTTATGGGATCTGCTGCCCTCATGACTTTAAAACACGTGATGACAAGGAAGGTATCCACACCCCTTATAAGGAAATGTTTCGTGTTCCTTCCAAGCCGATATGGGATCAGGTGCAGCTAACATGCCAGCCTTCACCCCCCATTATAGGTTTCGACGTCCGTCGAACACATCGACTCGTGCCCTGGCTCTGATAACATTTGTAACATCCCCTCCGACACTTATCACAATATTGTCCGCTTTGGGCCACTCGAAACGAGGACTTCCCAGGACGTCACTCGTCCTGGTACTACTCCCGCCCAAGCACGCTTCACTATAGAGTTCTTATTGGATCTGCTGCCCTCACGGCTTTAAAACGCGTTGTGACAAGGAAGGTATCCACACCCCTTATAAGGAAATGTTTCGTTCTTCTTCCAAGCTGATGTGAGATCAGGTGCAACTAATATTGTACCCTTGGGTCCACTCGGCACGAGGACTTCCCACGGGGTTATCCATCCTGGTACTACTCCGGCCCATGCACGCTTAACTGTAGAGTTCTTATGCGATCTACTGCCCTAATGACTTTAAAACCCGTTGTGACAAGGAAGGTATCCAGACCCCTTATAAGGAAATGTTTCGTTCTCCTTCCAAGCTGATGTGGGATCAAGTGCAACTAATATTGTAAGCTTTGGGCCATTCGGCACGAGGACTTCCCATGGGGTCATCCATCCTTGTACTACTCCCGCCCATGCATGCTTAACTGCAGAGCTCTTATGGGATCTTCTGCCCTCATGACTTTAAAACCCGTTGTGACAAGGAAGGTATCCACACCCCTTATAAGGAAATGTTTCGTTCTCCTTCCATGCCGATGTGGGATCAGGTACCGCTAATCTGCCCGCCAACACCCCCCATTATAGGTTTCGACGTCCGTTGAACACATCGACTCGTGCCCTGGCTCTAATACCATTTGTAACATCCCCTCCGGCACGTATCATAATATTGTCCCCTGTGGGCCACTCGACTCGAGGACCTCCCAGAAGGTCACTCGTCCCGGTACTAATCCCGCCCAAGCACGCTTAACTGTAGAGTTCTTATTGGATCTGCTGCCATCACGGCTTTAAAACGCGTTGTGACAAGGAAGGTATCCACACCCCTTATAAGAAAATGTTTCGTTCTTCTTCCAAGATGATGTGAGATCAGGTGCAACTAATATTGTGCGCTTTGGACACTCAGCACGAGGACTTCCCACGGGGTCATCCATCCCAGTACTACTCCCGCCCATGCACGCTTAACTGCAGAGTTCTTATGGGATCTACTGCCCTCATGACTTTAAAACCTATTGTAACAAGGAAGGTATCAACACCCCTTATAAGGAAATGTTTCATTCTCCTTGCAACATGATGTGGGATCAGGTGGAACTAATATTGTGCGCTTTGGGCCACTCGACACGAGGACTTCCCACGGGGTCATCCAACCTTGTACTACTCCCGCCCATGCACGCTTAACTGCAAAGCTCTTATGAGATCTGCTTCCTCATGACTTTAAAACCAAATGTGACAAGGAAGGTATCCACACCCCTTATAACGAAATGTTTGGTTCTCCATCCAAGCCGATATGGGATCAAGTGCAGCTAACCTCCCGCCTTCACCCCCCCCCCCCATTATAGGTTTCGACGTCCGTCGAACACAGCGACCCGTGCCGTGGCTCTGATACCATTTGTAACATCCCCTCCGGCACGTATCATAATATTGTCCGCTTTGGGCCACTCGGCACGAGGACTTCCCAGGAGGTCACCCATCCCGGTACTACTCCCGCCCAAGCACGCTTAACTGTAGAGTTCTTATTGGATCTGCTGCCCTCACGACTTTAAAACGCATTGTGACAAGGAAGGTATCCGCACCCCTTATAAGGAAATGTTCCTTTCTTCTTCCAAGCTGATGTGAGATCAGGTGCAACTAACATTGTGCGCTTTGGTCCACTCGACACGAGGACTTCCAACGGGGTGATCCATCCCGGTACTACTCCGGCCCATGCACGCTTAACTGCAGAGTTCTTATGGGATCTGTTGCCCTCATGACTTTAAAACCCGTTGTGACAAGGAAGGTATCCAGACCCCTTATAAGGAAATGTTTCGTTCTCCTTCCAAGCTGATGTGGGATCAAGTGCAACTAATATTGTATGCTTTGGGCCACTCGGCATGAGGACTTCCCATGGGGTCATCCATCCCTGTACTACTCCCGCCCATGCATGCTTAACTGCAGAGCTCTTATGGGATCTTCTGCCCTCATGACTTTAAAACCCGTTGTGACAAGGAAGGTATCCACACCCCTTATAAGGAAATGTTTCGTTCTCCTTCCAAGCCGATGTGGGATCAGGTGCCGCTAACCTGCCCATCTTCACCCCCCATTATAGGTTTCGACATCCGTTGAACACATTGACCCGTGCCCTGGCTCTAATACCATTTGTAACATCCCCTCCGGCACGTATCACAATATTGTCCCCTGTGGGCCACTCGGCTCGAGGACTTCCCAGAAGGTCACTCGTCCCAGTACTACTCCCGCCCAAGCACACTTAACTGTAGAGTTCTTATTGGATCTGCTGCCATCACGGCTTTAAAACGCGTTGTGACAAGCAAGGTATCCACACCCCTTATAAGAAAATGTTTCGTTCTTCTTCCAAGATGATGTGAGATCAGGTGCAACTAATATTGTGCGCTTTGGGCCACTCGGCACGAGGACTTCCCACGGGGTCATCCATCCCAGTACTACTCCCGCCCATGCACGCTTAACTGTAGAGTTCTTATGGGATCTGCTGCCCTCATGACTTTAAAACCCGTTGTAACAAGGAATGTATCAACACCCCTTATAAGGAAATGCTTCATTCTCCTTGCAAGCTGATGTGGGATCAGGTGGAACTAATATTGTGTGCTTTGGGCCACTCGACACGAGGACTTCCCACGGGGTCATCCATCCCTGTACTACTCCCGCCCATGCACGCTTAACTGCAGAGCTCTTATGAGATCTGCTTCCTCATGACTTTAAAACTCATTGTGACAAGGAAGGTATCCACACCCCTCATAAGGAAATGTTTGGTTCTCCATCCAAGCGGATATGGGATCAGGTGCAGCTAACATGCCCGCCTTTACCCCCCATTATAGGTTTCGACGTCCGTCGAACACATCGACCCGTGCCCTGGCTCTGATACCATTTGTAACATCCCCTCCGGCACGTATCATAATATTGTCCGCTTTGGGCCACTCGGCACGAGGACTTCCCAGGAGGTCACCCATCCCGGTACTACTCCTGCCCAAGCACGCTTAACTGTAGAGTTATTAATAGATCTGCTGCACTCACGGCTTTAAAACGCGTTGTAACAAGGAAGGTATCCACACCCCTTATAAGGAAATGTTTCGTTCTTCTTCCAAGCTGATGTGAGATCAGGTGCAACTAATATTGTGTGCTTTGGGGCACTCGGCACGAGGACTTCCCACAGGGTCATCCATCCCACTACTACTCCCGCCCATGCACGCTTAACTGCAGAGTTCTTATGGGATCTGCTGCCCTCATGACTTTAAAACCCGTTGTGACAAGGAAGGTATCCACACCCCTTATATGGAAATGTTTCGTTCTCCTTCCAAGATGATGTGGGATCAGGTGCAACTAATATTGTGCGCTTTGGGCCACTCGGCATGAGGACTTCCCACGGGGTCATCCATCCTGGTACTACTCCCGCCCATGCACGCTTAACTGCAGAGCTCTTGTGGGATCTGCTGCCCTCATGACTTTAAAACCCGTTATGACAAGGAAGGTATCCACACCCCTTATAAGGAAATGTTTGGTTCTCCTTCCAAGCCGATATGGGATCAGGTGCAGCTAGTCTGCCCGCCTTCACCCCCCATTATAGGTTTCGACATCCATCTAACACATCGACCCGTGCCCTGGCTCTGATACCATTTGTAACATCCCCTCCGGCACGTATCATATTATTGTCTGCTTTGGGCCACTCGGCACGAGGACTTCCCAGGAGGTCACCCATCCCGGTACTGTTGGGTTTTGCGCATTCTAACACTCCTAAGTGTACATGCAACCCTAAATACCTTGGATCTATGTTTTCTCTATTATACATGCAAATATGAATATTCCAAGGTATTACCCTATCTAGCATACAATCCTTGATACTTGGGTAATATAACAAGTTAGAATACATAGCTTTTAATGAAGCTTGAAATCTTGAACTTTAAGAGCTTAGCCCCAATAGTGTGGAAGCCTCAAGTGGAATCACAAATCACCAAAACACCTTGGATGACTTTAGAGAATATGGATACTTGGCTCACACTTATGAAATCGGTTATTGCCCTCTTTAGTGTATCCACACTCGCCACTAGCCTAATTTCATGAACCATAAGACCCTTTATATATTGTGGAGGATTAGGGTTAAACACTAATACCCATGACCTTTCATTTCCTAGGATCCATGGGTTAAATCTCCATGGACTATCCATGAAGACTTAGCCCAACCTAAATGAACTTGGCCCACTACACATATATATCTAAGAGTCCATATTTAATTAGTTCCTTTTGATCACTTAATTAATTATAAATTAATTCTTGATCAATACTAATTAAATAATATGATTATATATTAATATATTAGAACTTATAATATATTAATATAAATAATAAATATACTATTCTCAAAAGACTATCCATATATATTGTGCCGGTGAAGTGCAACCCAAATGGAGTATGGCGGGTCGGGTCAAGTACATACCAAATATAGTTATGGACTTAGAAATTAATCCAACATTCTCCCACTTGGATAAGTCTAAAACTATTATTGAGTATGACTTCAAAAACCAACTGGCAATCGTAGCTCTTAAAGCCGCTGTCGAACTCTGATCTTGTCAACGAACTCTGACCTGTGTCAATGACTTGTCCATTAGATAAGGGATCATATATTCCTCCATTCTAGATATCATATGGACTGAGACATGGATTATAATGAGTCTCTCTGTCCATTTGTTGTTTCCCGATTTTCGATTTATGACGACTGACTGATTGAACAAATCAAATCAGTCCTGGCTTGGCCAAGCACTCACATGTGTCATCACTAAATCATCGAGGGGCCCACAGATATCGCTTTTATCCCGAAGGTAAAAGGAATGGATAAACTTCGACTCATATGGCTTGTTCTACTACTTGTTGAATCATACACAAAGGCACGTTTTGTAACATCGAGTTACCAATGCGGTTTCGTGCAATCAATGTACAACCAACTCATAGTAACAACTCATATCTCTAAGTTTGAAGAATATAAGATATTATTGTCTCATGATCACTCGTGATAAAATCCATGAAGTGATTCAAATGAGCGCGGGTTGAATCTAATACTCAGAACTTATGAGCAATCATGAGTGTTGTAGCACAACTTTGTCCACCAACTTGGACCTCTACAAGCCAACCCATGACAGTATTGATTCATATCTACTTCCAACATATGACCGACTGTGGATGGTTTGAATAACTTAGTCTTTCCGGAAGAATAACCTAGTTATTATGGAAGTCAAAACATGCAAAGTGAAACACAAGAATAAATGAATCAAATATGGTATCAACCCCTATGAATATAAATAGACCACTTTTATTTATCACCATACTGATTACTCATTATTCATTGTTTCGGTTTTATCAACTTTATACTTGAATTAAAAACACTAGTTGTCCCTTGCTCCAAGCATGTACACTATGTTTTTCTAAACAATAGCTTTGCCATACACCAAGTATGCACTCTATGTTTATCTATGATCCTTTTTCTTTGTGAACTAGATCAATTGAACATAATTTCAATGATTCTCTTTTCACACTCCCAAATCCTTGTCGTAAATGTAAGAATTCCTAACATTTATCGAAATCTGTTTAGATTTTAAACTTATATGCATTGTTCCTCTTGTAATGATTATGCACAAAGCCACAAAGACTTGGCAACAATCATTACAGAGTATTCTAATGGAGAGCAATTCCATGGAAACGATGTCTCAAACTCAAAGCGCATTGCTTTGAACATGCTTCTTGTATTAAGTTTCTTTAACCTTACACATATTGCTTCCACCTATGAAGACAACTCTATATTCCCATTTTGACTACCCCTTCTGAACAAGAGTTGCCTCTTTCCAGACTATGTCAATATGGTCCTTCCAATATTAACAGTATACTTCCAATTGTCCTTGAGCAACCAATCTTTGGTAAACCTTAGATTGTCCTCGACAATTGCTTAATCACTTTAGTCATATCCAATTCTAGACCTTTTCCTCTTAATGCCCCAAGGCATTTAGAAAATTTAGAAAGGATAAACATTATAGCACATGTAATCGATCTTGTACCCAAAGCAAATGGGACACGATTCATGATGTCTCACATAAAGACATGATTGTAGACCAGTGTTTTGCTACAATATTTTTATTTGCCATGTTTCCAAAATTTGACTACGAAGAGGGATGCCGTAATCATAATCGAATTTTGAGAACACAATATATAGAGTTTTTCCTTATGTTGAACCAAATCAACATGAAATTCATATATATATTCTTGACTAAAGATGATTAAAATCTCAATCTAAGCTTAAAATCTCACTCTAAGCCTTTTAGAATTGACATGAAGTATAATTTCCTCTCCCTTAATTACAGCAAAACAACTTTTTCAATCCCTGCAGCCTCACGAATTGAAACTTTTGTTTTCTATAATTAACATTGCTAACTTGCAACACTAACAATAATTATCATGCTCCCACTAACATGATGATTATTAGCATAACACTTATGCTCCCACTAGCTTTAACATGTACTCAGAAATCAGCTGGACTTCTAGAAATCCATACTTTATTGACTTTCTTACCAAAGTTTAGATTTCTGATACGAGATGCTTTGATAAAACTTTATCAAAATCATACACCTTTCCTTAGGTAGCATGCATGTGTGTCTAAACAATTTCAGAACTATGAAAAGGGATGCCGTAATCATAGTCTCAATTGTTTAGACCTTTTGCCATCTGCTTCAAATCTACTTGGTGGAAGTGTTTCCTCACCATCATTTTCATGAATCGGAGAGAAACCTTATGACCCTTAGATTTTATGGTGTATGTGTTCTTATCCATGTGAATCGTCAAAACCATAGTCACAAGACAAGGATAATGACAAATCCAAACTCATATGGACTGAACTTATGCAATCTTAACTTATTGCCACCTGGCAGTACAGGGCCTGCCATTGCTTCCAAGTTGTTATGCAACCAATTGAGAACTTTTAGAACTCCTATGCAAAGCCAACTTTAACTGGAATGGGCACAAAATATGTCAACACGATAGGTTATAAACCTCAAGTCGTGTGCTAGTGAAGAACCTCAGGTTTTATTCTTGATTAGTTCTTGAAATTCTTTTTAGGATCTTTAAGACTCCCACTATCCTCTTGACATATAAGACTATCTTGCCAAATATTCAAGAGATAGTGCGGATTCTTTATCAAGACAAACACTTCACACAATTGGCCTTAGTTGGTCTTTGTTTTATCCAAAACATCACAACTTACCAATTTCAAATGTACAAGAGCAGGACACTTTTACTCTTACATTTGACAAGTGTTTTAAACCTTTCTTTAAGATATGTCACTCAACTTATAATCTTGGAGTATGACTCTAAGAATTGTTTTGGAACGAAGTATGACTCATCTTCCTGATCTAACCATTTCAACAATTCATGACTCCTCTTCTTAGTCATAAGAATGCACTAAGATGACCTTTAGAGGACTAATTGTGATATGATTTCTAAATCATTAAGATGATCACAAACATGATCCTAAAGTACTCTCCCATCTTTTCTGATTTGAGAAACTTTTATCTTTCTGCCTAATTTGATTCTTCCCATTCGTTATGCCATACATTGAGACTTTTCCAATGTTTCAGAATTATACTTAAACTTGTAAGTATAACCATATTTACTAAACTTTAGTAAATCAAATAGTCTTAACGAGCGTTGTGGTGGACATGACCAGTGCACAAGAATGTGTACTCGATCCCTTTAGTCCTTCACTTGACTCACACATCCATGTGAACAAGTAATTAGTCTTGATTTTCCAATGCTTGAATGTTCTCATTCATCATACTATTCAACTTGCATGATTCCAAGTTTCGGTCCAATTGAAACTTGGGTGATGAGGAACTTTCCTGATTTGGTAAATTTAGACACTACCACAAATGAAAGAATCAAATCCATTTTCCAATATTGATGTCAGTGTAATCATATAAGCAACAATTTTCCACAAATGCCATTGTAAGGATACTTCAAATAAATAAAATTAAACAATTTTCTTTTATTTTAAAACTTTGCGGAAAAACTTATCCTCACAATCCACATGGAAAATTGTTGTTATCTATTCCTTAGCAATATATCATAACTTCTTAAGCAACTGCTCAAAATTCTGATGCGATCGAAATCCACCTTCGCGATCAGAATCAGCATATACTTCCTTTAAGATTTCTCTCTATTCTTTGATTCTTAAAACATCAACATGTGACCCAGTCACATCATGTAATGAGGATCTCAGAATAGAACTTAACAAAGTTAGATAATGGGCTCTACCTGATGTAGAGTCAAACTTATTGACTTTAACATCCTTAGGTAAATTTGGCAGCTTTGCAATCAACGCCCCTTCCTTTGGCAAAATAAACATATGGACCCTTTGGTAATGGGACTATCTCAGACTTAGCCTTTCTCTTTACCATTTGGTCAATCGGGTTGACTATGGCCAATCCCTTTCCATTGGGAAGAGAATGCTTTTTCTGGATTTCCAGTGTCACCATTGTCACTGTCCATAAAGTTTTTGGGAAGTTGATCTTCTAATCAAATTTGCTTTACTATCGTTCCAAATCATTGCTGATTCAGCAGCACCAAGCAAATAGATATGATCATTAAGGTTCATGTCATAGTCTGTTTCATAGTAGTCCCAAAGGAACTCACTGTGTGACTTAGAAAGTGATTGAACATCCAACTTTCTCAAGACTTTGACACCCAACTCTCCCGGCTTGTCAATATGTGACTTCATCTCTAAGATGTGATCACACATAGACCTTGTTTGCCATTAGGGCTTGAGTGACCTTGAACTTGTGGGTTAGGGAGAATAATTGGAGGAGGTGGAGGAAGAGAAGTATGACTTCCATGAGCCAAACTCGGGAAGTCATATTCATTAGGAAAGCTTGGTTTGGGAAGATCATTGTTGTCTAAACCGGACATCAACAATGAGAGAAATTCACGTAAAGTTGATTTAAGTCCTTAATATAACACCCAATATGATATATTAAGGCTAGGGCCCAACAAACTATTTTATAACTTGGAAGAGGGATGCCGTAATCCAAGCTATAAAATATTTGAAGGTAGGTGAATGACGATTCACCAATTTCCACCAAGATAAACGAAATGTATTATTAGGTTTTAATTGGTTTTGAAACTCCTAGATTCTTTTGAGATTCATTGAACTTTTCAATGACATGTTTCAATCTCGAGTTTGCCCTTCAGGTTTTGTGACTGGGATGCCGAGGATCACAAAACAAGGTGTGAAGTAACCATGCAAATATACTTGGTACCCTTAATATTTACCCCTCAATCGATGTGCCGGTTAACCACACACGCTCCAACGATGCTATGATAAACATTAAGTTACCCTTTGCCTACCTTGTTAAGTCCAGGTTAGTGTGCCGGTTAACCACACACGCTCCACTAACAGCTTAAACAAAGTGCAAAGTGTAATTTCATGGATTAGCACCTTATTCACATTTTCCTAAGTAACTAAGATTGGGAATTTATAAGTGTTTAGTTACTTAGTATTTATCATTATACTTATAATGAAGGGAGAATTATAGTCATTGTCCTACCTGTTCGGCTAACGACCCTCCACCGGTCAAGGAAGCGGTGAGTGAGAGTGGACACCCATTAAACTGTCATTTTATAGGCAGTAACCTTATACCCCCCTTATAGACCGGCTTCGTGAATGAGGCCTACTAATGGTAAGACGACTTGCTCTTATACATATAATATATTAAACTTTTAATATTATTATAGTATAAGGGTGTATTTTAGACATTTAAAAGACTTGGTGGTTTAATCTATTAATTAAACTAGACTTTTAATTTAATTAAACTCAAACCATATATTTATGGATTAATAATATTCTTTTAATTAAACGCTTTAATTAACTATTAATAAAGTCCATAAGAGTTAATTTGAACTATTCAACAAAACATCATAATTCCAATTATTAAACTCAAATTTAAAACCATTTAATTAATTGTTTAAGTTATGAACCCAAGAGTTTTAGAATTCAATTCTTTTTTTCATAAAAAGCTTTTCTCAAATTCCAAAACTTGAGGGCAAGTTTTGTAATTCTTGAAAACCTTTGGATTCCATAACTTATGGAATTAATGGTGTTTTATGATGAAACTTTCCATGTTCCATAACTTAAGAACAAGTTATGGAATTCTTTAAAACATTAACACCAAATTTTATAACTCCATAAAAACTTTGAATCAAATTTTTTTTTTTTTAAAAAAAAACTTTCATATCCATAACTTATAGAAGTTTCAAAAACCCTTAAGATCACTACTTTAAAAAAAAAACTTTTGAGCTCCAAAATTTTATGACAAAATATGTAACTCCTTAAAACATTTAGATCAAACTTTTAAAACTAATAAAATAATCATATCATTTTATCTTTTACTAAATTTGACCTAATTCAACTCATATAACAAATGATTCAAATTTTACAAATAATTCGTTTTTCACAAAACAAATAATTATCTTAAAATTTGACAAACCTCATGTTTTTTTTCCTTTTTTTTTCAACTTGAAAATAAAACATTTGCATCAATATAACAGAAAACAACCCATGGCTCTGATACCACTGTTGGGTTTTGCGCATTCTAACACTCCTAAGTGTACATGCAACCCTAAATACCTTGGATCTATGTTTTCTCTATTATACATGCAAATATGAATATTCCAAGGTATTACCTATCTAGCATACAATCCTTGATACTTGGGTAATATAACAAGTTAGAATACATACCTTTTAATGAAGCTTGAAATCTTGAACTTTAAGAGCTTAGCCCCAATAGTGTGGAAGCCTCAAGTGGAATCACAAATCACCAAAACACCTTGGAAGACTTTAGAGAATATGGATACTTGGCTCACACTTATGAAATCGGTTATTGCCCTCTTTAGTGTATCCACACTCGCCACTAGCCTAATTTCATGAACCATAAGACCCTTTATATACTGTGGAGGATTAGGGTTAAACCCTAATACCCATGACCTTTCATTTCCTAGGATCCATGGATTAAATCTCCATGGACTATCCATGAAGACTTAGCCCAACCTAAATGAACTTGGCCCACTACACATATACATCTAAGAGTCCATATTTAATTAGTTCCTTTTGATCACTTAATTAATTATAAATTAATTCTTGATCAATACTAATTAAATAATATGATTATATATTAATATATTAGAACTTATAATATATTAATATAAATCATAAATATACTATTCTCAAAAGACTATCCATATAAATTGTGCCGGTGAAGTGCAACCCAAATGGACCATGCCGGGTCGGGTCAAGTACATACCAAATATAGTTATGGACTTAGACATTAATCCAACAGGTACTACTCCCGCCCAAGCACGCTTAAGTGTAGAGTTATTATTGGATATGCTGCACTCACGGCTTTAAAACGCGTTGTAACAAGGAATGTATCCACACCCCTTATAAGGAAATGTTTCGTTCTTCTTCCAAGCTGATGTGAGATCAGGTGCAACTAATATTGTGTTCTTTGGGGCACTCGGCACGAGGACTTCCCACAGGGTCATCCATCCCACTACTACTCCCGCCCATGCACGCTTAACTGTAGAGTTCTTATGGGATCTGCTGCCCTCATGACTTTAAAACCCGTTGTGACAAGCAAGGTAGCCACACCCCTTATAAGGAAATGTTTCTTTCTCCTTCCAAGATGATGTGGGATCAGGTGCAACTAATATTGTGCGCTTTGGGCCACTCCGCACGAGGACTTCCCACGGGGTCATGCATCCTCGTACTACTCCCGCCCATGCACGCTTAACTACAGAGCTCTTATGGGATCTGCTGCCCTCATGACTTTAAAACCCGTAATGAAAAGGAAGGTATCCACACCCCTTATAAGGAAATGTTTCGTTCTCCTTCCAAGCCGATATGGGATCAGGTGCAGCTAACCTGCCCACCTTCACCCCCTCATTATAGGTTTCAACGTCCGTCGAACACATCGACCCGTACCCTAGCTCTGATACCATTTGTAACATCCCCTCCGGCACATATCACAATATTCTCCGCTTTGGGCCACTCGACACGAGAGCTTCCCAGGGGTTCACCCATTCCGGTACTACTCCCGCCCAAGCACGCTTAATTGTAGAGTTCTTATTGGATTTGTAACATCCCCCTCTGGCACGTATCACAGTATTGTTCGTTTTGGGACACTCGACACGAGGACTTCCCAGGGGGTCACCCATCCCGATACTACTGCTGCCCAAGCATGCTTAACTGCAGATTTCTTATGGGATCTGTTGCCCTCATGACTTTAAAACGCGTTGTGACAAGGAAGGTATCCACACCCCTTATAAGGAAATGTTTTGTTCTCCTTCCAAGCCGATGTGGGATCAGGTGCAACTAACCTGCCCGCCTTCACCCCTCATTATATGTTTCGACGTCCCCGTCAAACACATCGACCCGTGCCCTGGATCGGATACCATTTGTAACATCCCCCTCTGGCACGTATCACAATATTGTCCGTTTTGGGACACTCGACACGAGGACGTCCCAGGGAGTCACCCATCCCGATACTACTCCCGCCCGAGCATGCTTAACTGGAGAGTTCTTATGGGATCTGTTGCCCTCACGACTTTAAAACACATTGTGACAAGGAAGGTATCCACACCCCTTATAAGGAAATGTTTCGTTCTCCTTCCCAGCCGATGTGGAATCAAGTGCAACCCACGAAAACAAAAATTTTGCACGAAACTCTCACGATACCCGACTCGAGATCTTACCCATAAAGCAACCCGACATTAAACTCGTGAATCGAGATCCATAAATCTGTACTTACATTACACCCAACGCTTCTGATAACGATAGTCCTTGCTAGACCGAGATATAAAGGTTCCTAAACTAACACTGAGACTACCACTATCGCATCTGGCCCAACCACCAGGACCCCAATAGTCTAAATAACAAGGCTACCCAGCCTATAAACCTCTCTGCGTTACTCACTGACCACCACTTGATCCTGCGACTCAAGATCCAAATCCTTGACTCAACGGTTTCGAACAGGTTCCACCTATATTTTCCAAAATCACACGGGCCTCGTCCACGGGTCTCACCCAAAATTGGGGTGCATAGGCCCGGGTCCACCTCGAACCCCAATGGTCCTCAACCCTATACAGAGAATTACTCCTCGGCAGACCTGGCTGGCGTGCCTACGGCACAACTGATTTCCCTTATACCCTTAAGGCCATCGCCACGCCCGTCTACTTCTGTCAGGGTTCCCAGTCGCGCCTCTTCTTCGCCATCTTTCTACCCATCATCCACATCCGCCGCCGCTCGTGCGATCCTTCTCCTATGCTCCGGTCAACATCCACTCCGAGGGAGGCTATTGTGTGTGTTTTAGCTCGTGTGTCGCAATTCAGGAATCTTTCATCCAGCAACTATAGTTTTATCCTCGGGACTTCAGCAGTGCGAGGTGAGTTACCTTCCCTGTATCAGTGGGTCGAAGGCACCAATGCCGGCCCACTAGTTGTTGTTTATAGTAAAGATGATTGTCTTTGTGATAATTTTCTGGTATGACACTATCTATTGTGATTTATGTGCTTATTGTCTATGTTATTATGTGGTAGTGGTAGGGGTGAAATAGACCCCGTAACCGGTTAAAATAAACCGGAGAGTAGGTCAGGCACCCAGATATGCCTGACAGGGTAGGTCGGGCACCCAGATATGCCTGACAGTATGTTTATGTATGTTATTATGTGGTAGTGGTAGGGGTGAAATAGACCCCGTAACCGGTTGAAATAGACCGAAGGGTAGGTCGGACACCTAGATATGCCTAACAGGGTAGGTCGAGCACCCAGATATGCTTGACAGGGTAGGTCGGGCACCCATATATGCCTGACAGTATGTTTGTGTTGTATATGGTATGTTGGGGGAACTCATTAAGCTTTGTGCTTATGGTTTTCAGTTTGTGTTTCAGGTACTTCGGTTTTCAAACAAGGGAGCTCCGGATGATTGCAGGGCACGCACCACATGTTTCTGCATTTCATAATTTACTCTGATTTGAAATGATACTCATACACTTTCTTTGTTAAAATTGTATGGATAATGTTTGGAGCATTGTTTTTATTTGATTAAAAATGAAATTTTATGGCCTTATTTTTGGGACGCTTTAATATGGATCGTCGAAATCGGACTTAGAACGAATAAGATATGGTATTCGGAAGTTTGAAGGATAAAGGGCCAGCCTAGTACACGGGGCTAACTTGGGAGGTACGTTGGGCGTACTAGGCAAAGACGTCGCAGGTGCTCCTTAGAGTATGTTGGGCGTAGCAGAGTTACGCGAGGCATACTTCAGTCAGACCCAAACACTAGTTTAGGGTCTTGAACCCTATTTAAGCTCCTTAACTCAACACCAAACCCTATTATCTTCAGCCTCCATCCCTTTAAACCCTAGACTCGAAACCCTAGTCCCTATTGGTGTGGTTCTTGAGCTTTTGGTGGTATTTCAGGCATTTTGGTGATCATTAAAGAAGAAGGAGCTTCTTGGAGAAGTGCGGGATTGTTTGAAGCTTTTGGATCTAGGCTATGTGTATCTTGATCTATATTCTGGAGGTATAAAGTTTTGTATCTTGATGACTCTAGGTGTTAGATCTAGTTTAAGGAGTATTTTGGGTTCATTTAGGTCCTTAGAGTCATCCTTGTGAGTAGGAGCTACTCCAAGAGCTTAGAATGCTGGATTTTGACATTTGGGAGGTCCCTTGTTCATGAAAATGTCATCTTGATGAATTATTTTGGACCATGCATGAGTTTGGGTGCTTATTATGGATTTTATTAAGGTTTTGGTCCCTTTAAGGGTGGGTATGTGGGGCGTACCCTTCTACGACTTTTACCTTGTGCTTCGAGGGTGGTTTGTTCATCTACGACTTTTGTTCATCTACGACTTTTACCTTGTGCTTCGAGGGTGGGTATGTGGGGCGTACCCTTCTGGTACGCGGTGCGTACTCCCCAGCATGACGATTTTTGGGCCTTTTAAGGTTTGGGCCTTGTTGGTCCATTGGACTTCTGACTTTGGGCCATGGATATACTAAGGGTTTTCTTAGAATTATATCCATGTTGGCTTTTATGCACCAATTAGGAATATGGGCCATATTGGGCGTTGGGATGCCTTTTAGGAAATTGGGCTTTTTGAGCAAATGGCATGGGCCCTGGTTTTCGTGCCAAGTACGAAAAGGGTAAAAAGGTCTTTTACCCTTTAGGAAGTTGGATTATGGAGTGGGCCTCGGATTTTGGGTTATCGAGTTAATTATTAATTAAGGTTGTATTTATTGTTAGCTGGTGCGAGGTTATCCGGTTCAGCGACCCGAGCAGTTACTTGATTATCAGCGGATTGAGTTGAGTCTTCCTTTATAATATCTATGGGTCGAAGGAACCAATGCTGACCCACTAGTTTATGATGTAGTGTGATGATTGTCATTGTGATAATTGTCAGTTATGCCTGTATTTGCTTGATGATTATGTGCTTTTTGTGATGATATTATGTAGTAGTTGTTGGGGGTGAAATAGACCTTGTATCCGGTTGAAATAGACCGAAGGGGATTTCAAGCACCCACATATGCTTGATAGTATCCGGTTGAAATTGACCGAAGAGGTAGACAAGCCAGATATGCTTGATACTATCCGGTTGAAATAGACCGAAGGGGTAGGCAAGCACCCAGATATGCTTGCTAGTATGTTGTTTAGTATGTGGTGTTTGAGGAACTCACTAAGCTTTGTGCTTACGGTTTTATGGTTATGGTTTTAGTTACTTCCGGTTCGAAAGGCAAGGGTCCAGCTTGATCGCAACACATCCAACCATGTTTCCGCAATGTGATGATTTTGAGACTGTACTCCGATGACTGTTTTATTATCAAATACTTTTGAATGTTTGAATAAAATATATTTGGTATTTTTTTAAATTAAAAATGAAATTTGTACCTCGTAATTTTTGGGACGTTACACCTTGAGTACTCTACGCTTTCTATGGCAAACCACACCACTTATTGAATTCCTGATCCTCTACTGTGAGGATATAGTATTCGTCTATGAAGGTACGAACCTATTAGACGCTTGGAAGGAAATTCTAACCTTTCCTTAAGAAACAAGAAAGTCATAGCCTATGGGTAATCTAACAGAAGACTTCTTTCTTTTGTTACCCGCTTAACGAAAACGAGACTAACAACTTCTACCTACTCGTGTGCTACTCTCCTGGACCTTGATGTCAAAATGAAAAGTCGAACTACTTTTCGTACTTTCTCCTTAAGGGTTGGTTCTCCCCCTCTTAGGTTCGGACCACCATCTACTGCTACTTGTAACTTTAGCTAGCTCAGCCTATGTCACATGTGCCTCCTTTTGACTTTGAAGAAACTCATGGTTGTCATTTTCAATTGGATAAGGTCGAGACAAGCACAATGTTTGTCTACAAATGCACTAACACACAAGAATGAGAAAGGGATTTTATTACATAATAAAATTTTACAAGAAATAACAATGATTTATTGGTTACATGCTAATACATACGCATAGAAAATAGACATAACCACATATTATTAAACGCTCCCATCAGTATCGCTTATTCTTCCTTAATAGGAAACAACACAACTTTTCCATTGGTTGTAGGCTCCTTTTCTCCCAAGAATTTGTTGAATATCCTATAGGTTGCAGGTGCTAGAGCCTTCATTGCTCTTTTTGGTCTTTAGAGTAGGACATTCGACCTTGATATGGCCCCTTTGATTACAGTGGAAACAAATGTACATCCCCCACGTTACTTGCTTACAGTCTCGTTGGAAATGTCCTTCCTCGCCTCACTTGTAGCATAACGAAGCACATAAATCCCCTCATGTGATCTTCTACACTTGTTACACCGAGGACCTCTCTATCCTCCGGATCTTAAACTTGTGTGCTTAACTCTTTTGGTTATCGTTAGCATAGTTGGGTATTGTGCCTGCTTCCTCTTTCGTAGTTGTGTTGCTATACCAAGTTCTCCTTCTTGAGTAATCCTAACAACTGTATTAACAATTTTAATGGCCATGATTAGTTCCTTGAACCTATTTACCAACCTGTCAGTGATCCGTCCCACAACATTGGTTATTTCTTCTAGTAACGTTTGCGATACTTCCATAGCAATCCAATTGTGTAACGATGCCTTGTCTGACCCAATCTTGGGGTTTTCTGCTTCCTGGTATGTAGTTGACATTCTATTAATATAAACAGAACCTGTTACCACCTATTATGATACCTTTTGTTACAAAGGGTTCCTAAAGAACTAAGACACCTCTCATCTATCTTATCCTTCTCGTACTAATAATTCGATTCTTTCTCCTGGTTGGTCGAGATATGACCATGCTATAACAACTGGCTGAATGGTCACATTCTAATGACCTCCAATTTTGTGATGAAAAGGATTTATAATGAACTAGACTATTGTCACTTTGAGGGAAACACTTAACATATAACACACCTTCCTTCATGTTCTAATGTGGTACACCCACATCATGGTAGGTAGCAATTATTATTGTTCGTTTAGCTCCAACGAAGACTGTAATTATTTTGTCGATCATTTTGATCGCTTCCTTCTTAAATCTTATAACTAAAGTCGGACACAATATCAAGCTTACTTCACATATTAATCTTTGTCGGACTTGATTCGTTATGACCACTAAGGTCTTAATAACATGCATTTTCTTAGTCATCAGTAAATGATGGTAAAGACTCATACATAAAAATAAACTCAAATACAAGTGCCTTAGTAACCTTGTGACTCTTCCTTATCCAAGTGCGAGTTATGTGCTTCGGGTAGTATAGGCGTCTACTACCTTTCACACCTACTCACACTTGTCCCAAAAATTGTATCTAATTTTCAAAGCCACTTCCAATCCTACACCCGATAACCGCTAACCATATATGTACATACGATAGGTTTTCCTAGGCTCCTACTAGGATTTTGCATCCCTATCGATGTCCAACCTTATGAATATATGCTCTATCAAGCATATATTGAACTTCCTAGACTCTCATTCTAAGATTCTTTTCCACTTTATCCTACTATTAGCTGAGGAAGAACTTCTACCAATATTAACTATATATTGGAGGAATATAATAGTCTATTGACTGAAAGATCTGACACTACAACGGTTGGACTCAGACGAGAGCTGCGTAATAGCGCCAGTTTAAGCAATCTAAAACTATTTAGTTCTGGGAGCATGCAACCTAATGTATTTGTCAAATAACTAATTAACATTAGTATAGTTTCTAGGCAGCAAATAACAAGCAAATCTATAAGGCATCTTAATTATTAGGTAATTCTATTTGGTAATTCCTGAAAAGATCTCTTGCCTACATACTAGCATGTAAATTTTAACATTTCACTTATTAGTAATCATAACAAATATATATATATATATATATATATATATATATATATATATATATATATATATATATATATATATATATATATATATATATATATATATATATATATATATTGGGAATCACTACGCATCACATTCTTTCCTTTTTGTTCTTTTAATGAAAATATTTTAATTACTCAGATCCATAGTTTGAGTCTCGACTTACGCAAGTGTTCATCCAGTTCGCTCAAACCATGGCTCTGATACCAACTTCTAACGTCCTGATTTTCATCCCAAAATTTTCATTTTTATTTATCAAAATATATCAGAGTTTAATTACATTATGAGGAAACATGTTGCGAACGCGCGTGTGTACAGTCAAACCTTGCCCTTCTTAGAAGTCAATGAAGTACATGAAAAACATTTATAATCAACTGAGTAAGCATGAAGTGTAGTAATTTCCCCAAAATATCATATCTCATAATACATATACAATGCATATACATAATGGCCTTCAGCATAAAGCTGGTCCGCCCTTGGCCTTCAACACGAAGCTAGTCCGCCCTTTTTTCCTTCAGCATATAGTTGTTCCATACCTTGGTCTTTAGAATAATGCTAGTCCACTAGAGTCTGTTGTCCTTTAGCACAAGAATGGACCGCCCTCAACTCCATATATACATATCAACATATAGCAACAGTCCACATAACATGCAACTAAATATCCTAGTCTAATTGACTAAGTTCATACTATATGTATCTATATCCTAACATACAGAGGATATATACTGGAGTATACAATATAGTGAGGAGAACTTACCAAGGCAATTTCTCAGACGATCGAAAGCTATCTGGGTGTTGCTACTAGCGATCTAACTGGTGGGTAATGTTTCGAACAAGTATTAACCTATAATACTCTAACCTATTAATCTATATGATGATCTAGTCATGAAAGCCAGATCCATCACCAATCCCAATGAATACCGAGAGCTCTATCAAATAAGGATCAGTCAGGTTGGACTGTTGGGAGGCATGGTCATTTCGGCATATAGCCTTTCTGAAATCCAATAACCAAGCCAACGTGACCATTCTAGACACCTCACCCGTAAGTAAATCAATAATCATTATAACTAGAATTACTGATAAATCCTCTTTATACATTCATAATAATGACTATGAATATAAATATAAATATAAGCTACACTTAAAGCATAGTAAGTATAGCCTAACTTACAATTAGTTTCTCACGAAACCGGGAATTATGCGGGCAGAATCCTGGTCCGGGAGCTTCTATTCACCAGCTACCTAACACCGCAGGGCTTCACCAAAGACTAAACCAAGGGAAATCTCGAGCTAAAGTAGCAAGAAATTCGAGAGAGAGAGAGAGAGAGTAGTGAGAATGGTGTGGAGGGAAAGAATGGGATCTGCAACCTTTATATAGCCAATTTTGGGATGCACACCACACACATGATCGGTGCGCCCCGCACACTTGGTCAAGGGTGCTGATGTGACATCGTATAGGTGGTGATACGTGTTGGAAAACTGGTGGAGTGTCGGTGCGCGCCGCGCATCTGGTCTGTATGCCTGGCTACGCGAGAAGATTTCTGATTTCATAAAAATTACGTATCTTCTCCGTACGAGATTTGTTTTTGACGGGTTTTATATCCACGCATAGCTATCGACAAAATCTACAATTTTCATTTAGACTCTATCGGCTAATTTTGAATTTAATTTTAAAACTATATTTTTAATAGGCTTAGATTCTTAAAGCCCATATAAATATCATAACTCTCTCATATGAATTTTGTTCCCGACTGTCTTTATACCGACGGAATCATATGGACAATATCTTCAACTCTCTTTTAGATTGTTTTTCCTAACAATTGACCGATTTATGTTTCGGTTTTGTGCCCGCACTGTTACACTGAAGCTTTGAAAAATCATAACTTCCTCATGCAAATCAGATTTGGACGTTCTCTATATGCATGCTCTCGGTCAAACGACTGCTAGGAATTTAGTTACTTAGACTAATAAGAAACCCATATAATATTCACTTTTTACGGTACGCTAAGCCGTGTCGGTTTAATCGCGAAACTTCGAAGAAGCATAACTTCTCCATACGAAGTCGGATTAGGGCGTTCTATATATCTACGGAAATCGTATTGGCGTTTCCCACATGATAATAATGATTAATTTAGCTCAAAAGTAATACATCCCTACTTTGAATTTTATAAACGACGATTTATATTGAATTCTATTGGAATGCAAAAATGGGGTGTTACATTAGCTTTGACTGTTGACTTTTGACTCGTTGACTTTTAGTCAAATTTCTAGTTTTACAAAGATAGCCTTAGAGTTTATCTAGTGTGGTTATCTAGGTGGCATTCAACACCTATTTCCTAGTTGTGCGAGCCATTGACTTTTTACTTCATTAGCGAGGAGAGTCTTCCCACTATATTGTACGATGCTAACTGTCTTTGTGACTTTTGCATGCATATGTTAGGATGGGCCCATTTATTGTATGTTGGGTTAGGCCCATTTATTATATGTTGGGTTGAGCCCATTTATTATTGAGCTAGACCCATTTATTACTAGGTCAGGACCATTTATTATTGGGTTGGGCCCATTTATTGTATGTTGGGCTGGACCTATTTGCCGGTTTGTTTTTATTTTGGGGAACTCAATAAGCTTTGTGCTGAATGTTTTGTCGTTTAACATTGTCAGGTACTTCACGTTCAAAAGGGAAGGGTTTAGCATGATCACACAATAACCCCTTATGGTTTCCGCATCGATGATCACTTTACTCTGATGTTTTTAATACATTTGTTTTATGGTGGTTTTGAGACAAATGATGCATGGTTTTGATTATTTTAAAAATGAAAAAATTTATCATTATTTTTGGGATGGTACATAACCACAGTCTTTCATATATTAGACCAAAAGACCCACCCGAGAGCGAACAATCAGACAGTCGAGCAAATGACCCACCCGAGAGCCAACAATCACACAAGAACACCATAATCATGTATTAGACCAAAAGTTCTCAGGCTATCCATTTTAAACTACATAGAACCCAAGCTATCACTATCACATAGTCATGTATCATGAGCACATAACAACATACTAGCATATCCATAACCTTAGTAAAAGCCTTCCATAGTTACCTAGCCATTGACCATTTCTCATTTAAGTCCTTTGTTGGTCACTCATACATAATCTTGATACCTGGTCTACCCCAGTTACCCTAACCAACATAACCCTTAACAGTACCATTCGATCAACAGGAAAGACCCTACCAGTCTAGCATACAATGCCACTAAGTGTCCCATACCGCATATATATATATATATATATATATATATATATATATATATATATATATATATATATATATATATATATATATATATATATAAAGAGTTATATGAGCCACCAACATAATTGTTCTCTAGCAGTAGTGCAACACCTCTATCCTATCATGCAAAGGACATACAATTTGTTACGTGGCATAGTGAGAAACTCACATGACCAGTAGACCCGAAGAAGCACAGTCGCACTCTAACTCCTTGCATAGCTTAAACCCACGAACCTACTAATCACCAAAGGAGATGAATCCTTAGTCAACAACCTAAATCCTTCAAGTTTAACCCCAAAGTTAAATTGGTCAAAATATTTTGGTCAATGGTCCACAAAGTCAATGGTCAACGTAGTTAACGTCAACGTCACATCATGACGTCCTATGCGTCACGTCGTGAGAGAACAAGGAAAAAATAGTCATGATTTTTAGCACTGTCACGTCGTGACTTTAGGGAGAAGGCCAAAACCTTCATTAATTGCTTAATTCCCTCAGACCAAGGCCCATGACTTTAGATCTAGTTCCTTTCACTAACTTAATGGATAAGGTTTCCAACTTTATCCATTAGGACTCCATCCCAATGCTAGGTCTACAACCCTAAGTCCATAAATTCCTTAATATGACCCTAACTTGCTCATGGAACTCAAAATAGCTCCAAACATGAATCTTTTCTCATTATCAGAAACCTAAGGACCATTTGAGAGTCACCACAAGATCTAGAGTTCCTCAAATTCCAAGAACATTCATTGAAGGGACCAAAAACATCTAAATGAGCCCAAACTTTAAACAAGAAGGTCAAGGATCAAGATGTGAACTTTATAATACCTCCAATAACTCTAAAATCTAAAGTGAATTAGGGATCCAAGCCAACTACTTCCTTCCTTGCACCACAATGAACTTCCTCCTTCTTCAAGTCTAATCAAAAGCCAAGAACAAGGCCTCCATTCAATCAAAGAAGCTCATAGACATGAAATGGGGATAGGGTTTCATTGGTAGAGTTTGGAGGTTGATAAGGATACATATGTCATGAGTTAATGGCTTTAAATACGGAAGAAACCATAAAAATTCATAGGCTTGGCTACAACTTCTGTTATGTCATGACACACCATTCATCACGTAGTGACAATCTTTCCAAACACGTGATCTTTAATCCTCATGCCACGTCGTGACACCCTTCATGCCATGTCGTGGCATATGGTTTTCCTCAAAAACCATGCCTTTTACTCCTTTATGCCACCCACTGATCCAATCTGGGAAACGGGTGTTACATTTATTTCTTATATAACTATTTATATTTTCATTAAAATCTACTAGGTCCCATCATTCCACCCAAATGTACCCCTCTCCACTTACACTCATTTCCTAGTTCTATTTGTCTTCTCCTGTAATATGGACTCCAACAAGACCACACAACAAATACAATCATACCAAATAAGATAAAAAAAATGTTAATTGACCACACTACTTTCAAGTACTTTCAAGCCCTTTGACTTATAACTCATATACTCTATTCAAACCATTCAAACCAAATAGAATAAAAACGTAGTCACAATGCTCCATTCAGACCAAATAGATTTAAAATACAGTGAGATGACACTCCATTCATGTAACGTCCCAAAAATTACAATAAATTTAAACTTTTGAAAACATTTATATTTATAATAAAAACCATTAAATCCATTAATTAACCAAAAACTTTAAGTTTCAAGTATTCATATAACATTTCAAAATCAAAACATACTTTCAATAATGTTAATCCATTTATAATTCAAAACAACAATGAAAAACTAAGTGTTAAAATCCCATATCAAGAGTCTGTGACAACGACCCAATCTTCAAGCACGCCAGTGTACAGTAAAGATAAACCCTAATTCATATCTAATGTGCCTTTAATAATAGTTTTATAAACGAAAGGGTAAGCACGAAGATTAGTTAATTCCAACACAACATAACAATATAAGTATTACACACTACTCCTACATTCCATGCCATCAACAAATATGCAAACATCCATATAACATATAAACATTAAGATCATACATCCCATGTCTATTTGGGAACACATCCCAAACAACACCCAAATAAGGACTCAACATTCAGCCGTCGAATCCATGGACCCAACGTTTCCGCCTTTAGTCCCTCTGACTCAGCACAATCACCTTCAGTAATTCTGACTCAGCGCAAGGCCTTTAGCCAATCGACTCGGTATTCAGCTGTCGAGCCCAAACATATCATGCATATACACTACACATAACATATAAGAAAATCAAACATAGCTCATGCAAGAAGTATTACTTTAACTACAATTCATATAGTTCCTAGTCTCATCCGACCTAACAGTAGGAAAATTAATACCTTAGGCTTATGAAGCGAGGAACTCAACTCAAATAGTCAACCACCCTTCAAGTAGCCCAAAATGCCCCTTCATACCAATTCAAAATTCAACTTCCTAATAATGGTCAAAAGAGTTAAGTTATGGTCATTTGATATCTCAAAAGCACAAATGGCTCAAGGCTTAATTTTTCCAGATTTATACATGAAAGTTATGGTCTGATCAGGACCTGTTTTCCACACTTAAACATCTGATTTTTCAAAACTGTTTTACATGCATGAAGATCAAGTCCTTAGTTTTAAAAGTAGTACTCACACACCTCTATAATATTTTCCATAACGTTTGGCGGTTTTTACAAAACTGCCTTGCAAAACAGTACATTCCGGACCAGTTTGGGTAAATGGTCGATTTCATCCTAGTTATGGGCAAATATGGATTTCGGTCAAAACTAATAAAATAAACATGACTAAAATATGCAATTTTGGACTATGGTTTCGACTAAAAAGGGTTTTCCATGACCGAGATATGATCTGTAAAAGATCTGGACAGATTAGGGCATTTCCAAAAATTCACAACTTTGGCTATTTAGGGTTAAATGGATTCTTAACCCATTAAGACCTAACCAAAATGACTTATAATCTGGAAAAAAGATTCATTAATAGTAGAGACACAACATTCAGTCCAAGTAACAATTCCAACTTCTATTTTGATTCAATGTAGGTAGTTATAACGAGGATAATGTAATGGTCATTGTTATAATAGGAACAACATCAAACGAGGGTTTATCTTGTAGTATTCCAACACTCAACACCACAAATGACTTGACCAATTTTGGAATGACACCACCCACTGCCATCATGGCAGTGGTGGCCGGCGGTGGATGCCACCACAATGGTGGAGGTTGTGGTGATGATTTCACATAGAATAAAGAAAAGAAGAAGGATTTTTAAGACGCCATGACTTACTAGGGAATATAACCCATAATCCTTGACTGATCATGCACTTAGAACTCGTTCCAAACACTCCTTTTGGCTGTCCACTTCCTTGCTCCTGCAGTGTGACACCAGTCAAATTTTGGTCAAAAATAAATTGATTAATAATCATAATTGGGATGAAGCAAGTGGTAGAGTTTGTAACAAGGTTTCCAAAAACATAAAGAACACTGAAATCCGAGTTATAACGAAGAAGTTATGACCAATCGAAAATCCGCGACAAAACCGGCAAAACATTGTTCAGTGTAAAAAGCGAATTTTCGATAAAAGGCTTTTTAGCCTTAACAATCTAAATGAAATTTGTAGAATATGTTAAACCGAGAACGTTCAAAAAAGAACGTCAAAATCTGACTTCGTATGAGGAAGTTATGATTTTTCTAAGTTTCGGTTTAACAATAGACAGCTAAAAATTCGAAATATAAATCGATCGATATTTAGCCGACGCAACTTAAACGAGAATCGAAGGTCTTGTCAAAAGTAGCACAACGGTAAAAAGACAGACGAAAACGGACGTCGGATGAAGAAGTTATGAATTTTTAACGGATTTCCTGTCCCGGTCTGTTAAAAATAATAATATTAAAAATAAAGTCAAAACAAGCCGACGAAGTCTAAACGAAAGTCGTATAGTATGATTTTACCTACGCGTGCATATAAAGAACGCCAAAAACGGAGCTCCTATGCGAAAGTTAGGATTTTCACAAGTTTTTGGCACAAAAATCAAGAAAATGTTGAAAACCGGGAAATTTCGCATGAGTCACTCTTCGGACACGTCACCCTTCGCATGCAGCCTCCACGTGTTCGCTTCTCATTGGAGCGCAGCCTCGCGTGGCATCTCCTGATTGGTCCGAAGTCATCATCCTTCTTTCCCATTGGACCGAAGTTCCGTCCACTTAAAAACCTCGATCTGTCTGAAGCACGTGCCTCGCACCGGGTCCTAAATCCGCACCGCCTTAGACTTCGCACGTGGCCTTCGCAAGAGCTACCGCGTGTCCTGCTGACTCACCTTCTCCTCGCCAGGTGTCCGAACCCTCGCCAGGTGGCTGCTGACTCGCCTCCTTCGGCCGAACCCTCGCACCCCTATATAAAGGGTGCGAGCCTTCTCGGATTTGAAGGATTTTTCACCCAAAAATCACATTTTCACTCCCTAGACTTTCTCACGACCCCCGAAGGCCCCGGTATCATGTCTAAAGCCCGAAGCAAGCCCCAGAGCCCCGGAATTCTCGAGAAGTTATCCTCTCTCCAGTCGAAACTCTGCCCGATTTGAGTCGGTTTCTCGTCAAACAAACTCTTTTCCGGGAAACGAAACGTTGCCCGAATCACAGCTTATCAAAGTGAGTTCATACCCCTATAATATACCTTTTTAAATGGTTTTATATGCTTTTTAGGGGGGACTACAAGTTTAACACAATAATAAATTGTGTTAATAACTGTATGTGATAATAATCACACAAAGTGTTTCCGTATGCTTTTAAGAATTACCAAATACTTTCAAAATGACTTGAAGCCATGTTAAATCTTTAAAGTTATGTAAACTCCGTTAAATTCTTTGAAAAATGTTTTATAAGCTATTTCAAAGTATAAATGCCAAAATCATGTTTATATATGTATAAATATATAAATAAGATTTGAAGGGCTTAGGACTAATGAATTATCTTATTTCCTTTTCCTTGTTTGGATGTGGAATTAAGGTTGTATTATTTGTCCGAAGGTCGTTTCCTTCTTAATTATATATATTATACATATATGAGTATAAAAGGTTACTCCTTTTAGTATCATCACCTTTGTATCAGGCTGAGCAAAGGTGTTCATCCATGAGAAATCATGCTAATCAGATAGAACATATAAATTATAATAGGTATAATTTATGATTCAAAACTAAATATACAAGTATGATTCACGACTGTATACTTTCCAAGGAAATTACCAAAACTCATTCAACTATACCAAGATATGTATAATACCTTTAATATACGAACAACATATTAAAGAAGTAAAGATACATGATATCGGGTTAGCATTAGCAAAGGTACTATACAGAGTACCAGAGTTAGCAAACACGAGGTAATAATACATCATACAGGGTTTGCATTAGCAAAGGTACTATACAGAGTACCAGAGTTAGCAAACACGAGGTAATAATACATCATACCGGGTTTGCATTAGCAAAGGTACTATACAGAGTACCAGAGTTAGCAAACACGAGGTAATAATACATCATATCGGGTTTGCATTAACCAAGGGTACGATATAAAGTACCAGAGTTAGCAATCACAGGGTAATAATAATACATCGTAAATCTCCTTGAAACAATAAATTTTTGAGACCCTTCACGGTGTACTTATCTAAGTATGACTTTTAAGTCCTCACATATTAACCAGAATCTCTTGTAGGGAGAGCGTGAATTTGTGTATAGATCTATATGGGACTGACAATCCCGCACCTCTACTGTTCGCTACAGTTTGGCCGGCAGGCCTAGGGTGTCAAATACCATTACCATTCCGACGCCTGAAGAACGTCGCAGCAGGCATATCAGTCATATTAGTATGGTTAATAGAATTCACATGAATAAAACAACGAGTGAATTACCAAGTAATATAATTTTCTTAAAACAGTAAGGAAAGAGAATTACATCCCGACCAAATATACCTTCTGTAGTTTTTACTTACAGTAAAAGCTACGTATCATGAAATCAAGTATTATACTTCTGGTTTTGAACATTTAAAACCACAAGACAGTATTATGGATAATACAATATTTTCCAGGATTAATAATAAGGTTTTTACTATAGAACAGATAAAACTAAGAACACTTTTACAAATGAAACGGTTTATGGGATTAAACCACTTTTACAAATGAAACGGTTTATGGAATTAAACTACTTATCAAATGGAACTTAGTCATTCAATCTCTGTAAACTAGTATAACATAGAAGACCTTTAGTGGTTAATTCTATAATTCCTTAGTTATTACATCAGAGTTGTACATAAGTAATATCCGATTGACAGTGAAATGTGTGACTTCTGCCTTACTTCTTGTTCCTTGTTTGGTTGTGGGCTTAGGGCAGATACACCCATTTGACTATCCATTCGATATTGGGTTATATATAATCAGTATAAACTAAGTAATTACAGAGGGAAACTATTGATGTTATCAATCTATCACCTCAGGAAATATAGGATTTCCTGGAGAAACCAGAGAACTTATCCAAAGAACTTAGGGTATACTTAACAGAACTAAAATACTTATGAACTCACCAGCTTAAATGATGATCTATTCTTTCCAAATAACTTGTATTCTCAGGAATCCAGTAGACAGGTACACTCCCGAAGCTTTTGAGAAGACTACCTAGTACCGTACCGCGACTCTTGTCTTCTACTGTACCTACCTCGGTGTTTGAATATGTAATGTTTAAACACTTATGTAAAACTTATACTTATTAATGTAATGGTTGTTTGTACTTTGATTACTATATTGCATGTGTTGTGATACTTACCTGAAGTCCTCCGCCCCCGAACGTTTCCGCCATTCTGCTTTGGGGGTGTGACAAATTGGTATCAGAGCAGTGTTTATAGTGAACTCAGTACATCAGTCATAAAAGATATACAACTATAAACCCATTGGGATAAAAACACTCTGACCAAGAGTTATGCTTTAAAAATATATCAATATTTTATAAAAGTATAAGTACATGCAGAGTATATATACCAGAATGAGTATCACAAGAAGAACAAAACTAAAGTATTTGGATGTTGGACATTGCAGTTAAACCTAGACAGCGACGTAATCATATTTGGGATCAATATAGCCTGATCAACTATATTCATTCGAGATATGACTAACATGTGTTTGGGGAGTGATTGTAGTGTTGCAACAGGTGTAAAACTTACCTAAGTACCAGAAGAATTCTAGAACCAAACATAAAGATTAAAATACTATGGGAATATTTTAGGATGCTAAAACAAGAAAACTGAAAACTTGTCAAATTCTTATATCTAGAGGTCCAAGAATCAAACTCATAACTAAAATAACATGGAGGTATTCTACATACCTTTGGGGAAATGTTAAAAAGATCTTTTTTGATAAGTCTATAATTACTAAGTGGATACGTTAAGGTTATATATAGCCGAGATTTTATAGACTTAGAATATGTGATTTTAACTCTACTTCCTTTTCCTTGTTTGGATGTGGTTTTAGAGTAGGATTACTTATTCAAAGGTCTATTTGATCTGGATTATATATAATCGGTACACACCATGTGATTATAGGAGGACCAGGAAGGATCACCTTCGTAAAAATTCAAATTTTCTCATAGATTCTTTAGACATTCCCATTCTCGTATAAATCTGTTAGATAAACATAATTACTCCAGCAATCAATAGCAGAGGCAAGGAGGATCCAACAGAATTTCATTAGGAGAATCCAAAGAAAGAAACATATGAGAAGTAAATAAACTATAGAAATCATTTAGTGCCCTTACCCTATTAAGGACACCAATGAGAGATTCGCATGAACTTCCGAGATTCAAAATCTTCATTACGAAGTAATGGTGATCAGTGTCAGAATTGGAAGTAAGACAGCCCGGGAATTCAATATACCTACAGAGGAGAAGGACACCCTATAGATACCAGGAGGAAACAAATCATTACCACTCAAAATAGAACAAAGAACAAAAGAAAATCACGCATGATTCATGTGAAGTGTTTGAGCACCTTTTCATCTAAGTAATAACTAGTAAATCAATTCAAACTAGTGAGTTAGTGATTTCATTACTCACATTAGGTTTTGAGTTTATCTTCTTTTCCGGTCACGGCTAATAACAATAAATCAGATCACAAAATCTTAATTGATAGTGATTATTTCTCAAATTCATAAGTCTATTTTAGGTAGACACTGTTATGAATTGTTTTCGAATATTTTCGAAAATTGGGAAACGATATCCACCAAACGAAGGTAACTTAGTTTGGATGATACTCGGTTCCTAATCATTCTAGAAACTTAATTATGTTCCTTACCAGGACTGCATCATAGGGATGCAGGTCGAATCATTGAGAACAATATAACAAAACCAAAGATTTATACGTAGATATCAATGGTTAGAATACATCTAGAAACAACTATCGTCGCTCATGAGCTCATTTTCTTATCATGTAACAGAATCATGCCTCCAAAGAAATGTAACCAACCCACCAGCGAAACACCAATCCTTCAGATAGATGCGGCTACGTTTCAAGCTGCGGTCACAACAGCTGTAACAGCTGTCATGGCACACCTTAATGCTAACAATGCAAATGTTAGTAGTAATGCTATCGGTAACCCCGATCGTGGTGATGGCCAAGTACAGCAACGAGCACCTACTTGTAAGAACACCTCGAACCTTAAGCCTAATATCATGAAACGAAAGTTCTAGAACATGAAAGAGAGTTGTTCAACTCAAGAACCTAACAGAGGGCAACGAACTGGGGCAGTCAATACCCCCATCAGCCCTGTTATTCTAGCACCGACTAAGCCGTATTTAGGAAACCTCCCACACTGCAGCAAGTGCAACTACCATCATCATGGAGTTTGCCGAGATCTACATTGCAATAGATGCAACTTGAAAGGGCATACCGCCCGCATCTGTAGAACTCTGGTTGAGTTCATCACTTCAACTGCCAATGTTGGAACCATTCCCATATGTCACCTTTGTGGTGAAATAGGACATTACAAGAGGGACTGTCCAACAGAGAAGAACGACGGGGGAGCAGTATGATGTTAATCCCAATACATGGGAAAGCATCAAAGAACCCTGCTATATTTTGGTACGCTTCCAAACCCCGATAACTATCTATAATTATGATTACTCTTCGGTTCAAATTAAATCATAACACTTATATAAAATTTGAAACCCTAACAGGTAAGCTATGATGACTTAGTGTATACATAAGGGTCATTTATAATTAAGATTTGTAGACTTAGAGTGAGTAATCCCGCCTCATTTCCTGTTCCTTGTTTGGTTGTGGATTTAGGGCAGGGTTGCTCAATCAAAGGTCTTACCAATCTTAATTATACATGACTTGTATACACCAAGCAATTATAGAGAGACCTAGTAAGGATCGTTTCATGAAAGTTCATAATTTCAAATTATCATAACCCTCGTATTGGTAGTACCTGCCAATTTCGAATCAAAAAAGGGGTTCGTAGTGATAATAACAGAATAAAACCAGACGCGCTGAAAACTTAGGTACATAGGATATCATCCTAGTAGAATGACTTAATATCTATTTCGTCGAGAAAATTCTGACTTCCTCATTCGACATGGTTTGGCCTGGCCCTTACCATGTGAAAATTCTTATGTTGTATAAGAGAACTTTTTCCTTAGTCAGCTGTAAGATGAAATTCTTCCAATCCATAACGCAAAACCCTTAGGTTGTCTCTCATTTCAAAACTTCAGAAGTACCCATACGAAGGGTACCCCGCCATTCTAGCCTACTCAGTAGATAGGAAACTTTAAACGAAAAGCACCGAAGTAGTCATAGAAGTCAGTAACTACCGAAGTACCCCAATAGATCTCGTAGTAAAATCATTGAACCGCAGGTCAAGGTCAAGAATAAAGACTAAGAACTCATTAAGTTAATCTATCGTGGCTAAGTGTATACACGAGAGTGGTATATAACTTAGACTTAACAAGATTAAGGATGTGTGATTCCGCCTTATCTCTTGTTCCTTGTTTGGTTGTGGACCTGGGGCAGAGTCACCCATCCGAACGTTTTGTGAAATCTAAATTATATACGAATTGTATACACGAGGTGATGGTGGATGACCCAAGTATGAGTCTGATCATGAACTTCGGAGCAAAAGCCTGCATCATGTATTCTACCAGGTGGAATTCAACATGAGACCACGACAGTGGGTCGACCTACTAAATGACTACGAATTTGAAATTCGTTATCATCTCGACAAAGCTAATATAGTAGCTAACACCTAAGTCGGAAAGAGTATTCAGATCATAGAGCCAATCATTGACTGTGATAAACCCTTTCAAATCTGTCCACACAAAGTAAGGAGGCTCAACAAGAAGCCTTGAAACCTGAAATTGTGGCAAGTAGAGAAGATAACTAGAACGTGTGAGTGCACGGTATTCCAATATCTGTTATCTCCGCTGAGATAATAGAATCATCTCCCAGTTCAGGCAGTCATTCAAAAATCTCTAGGAACTAGAGTAGTCATGATACTATGTGATCGACTATGGTAAAGAATGGAATACCCATTTACCAATTAGTCGAGTCCTTTATCACGCTAGCATTTAAGTTGCTCCATTCAAAACCTTCTGTGGTCACAAGCGCAGATCCTATCTGCACTGGACTAAAGTAGGTAATATGCAACTAGCTAGAGATCCAATTTCCACACAGCAACTTCGCTGATCTGGAATTCATCCGAGAAACTACCAAAAACAAAATACGAATCGGGAAGCCCCATAAAGCTTCCAGAGTTAATCAGAGAAGCTACGGCTTCGATAAAAGAAAACCCTTGGAATTCCAGGATTGATGACCTTGTCATATGAAGGTCTCACCCTGGAAGGACAAGATACGCTTGAGAAAGCGTGGAATACAAAATTCTTCCAATCCATAGGACCATTTGAGATTCTTACCAGAATCGGTCTTGTACTTTTAAACTTAAACCACCACAAAAACTTAATAACATTCATCCCATCTTTCACATATCTAATCTAAAGAGGTGTCTATCCGATAAAACACTTGTAATTTCACTCGATGAAATCAAGTTAAATAAAAGTCTACACTCTGTAGAGGAACCAATGAAAACCATGGATAGGGAAATCAAAAGAACCAAGCAAAGTCTTATCCCGTTAGTGAAGGTTCGTTGGATTACAAACCAAGGACCTGAATTCACTTGGGAAGGAAAGATTAGACCTAGTCCATGAGTATCACTTTAGACTTAATTTCGGGACGAAATTCCCTCTAACGGGGGGATAATGTGACACCAGTCAAATTTTGGTCAAAAATAAATTGATCAATAATCGTAATTGGTATGAACCAAGGGGTAGAGTTTGTAACAAGGTTTCCAAAAACATAAAGAACACTGAAATCCGAGTTATAACGAAGAAGTTATGACCAATCGAAAATCCGCGACAAAACCGGCAAAACACTGTTCAGTGTAAAAAGCGAATTTTTGATAAAAGGCTTTTTTAGCCTTAACAATCTAAATGAAAGTTGTAGAATATGTTAAACCGAGAACGTTCATAAAAAGAACGTCAAAATCTGAATTCGTATGAGGAAGTTATGATTTTTCTAAGTTTCGGTTTAACAGTAGACAGCTAAAAAATCGAAATATAAATCGATCGATATTTAGCCGACGCAACTTAAACGAGAATCGAAAGTCTCGTCAAAAGTAGCACAACGGTAAAAAGACAGACGAAAATGGACGTCGGATGAAGAAGTTATGAATTTTTAACGGATTTCCTGTCCCGGTCTGTTAAAAATAATAATATTAAAAATAAATTCAAAACCAGCCGACGAAGTCCAAAGGAAAGTCGTAGAGTATGATTTTACCTACGCATGTATATAAAGAACGCCAAAAACGGAGCTCGTATGCGAAAGTTATTATTTTCGCAAGTTTTTGGCACAAAGATCAAGAAAATGTTGAAAACCGGGAAATTTCGCATGAGTCACTCTTTGGACACGTCACCCTTCGCATGCAGCCTCCACGTGTTCGCTTCCCATTGGACCGCAGCCTCATGTGGCATCTCCTGATTGGTCCGAAGTCATCATCCTTCTTCCCCATTGGATCGAAGTTCGGTCCACTTAGAAGCCTCCATCTGTCCGAAGCACGTGCCTCGCACCTGGTCCAAAATCCGCACCGCCTTAGACTTCGCACGTGGCCTTCGCAGGAGCTGCCGCGTGTCCTGCTGACTCACATTCTCCTCGCCAGGTGTCGGAACCCTCGCCAGGTGGCTGCTGACTCACCTTCTTCGGCCGAACCCTCGCACCCCTATATAAAGGGTGCGAGCCTTCTCGGATTTGAAGGATTTTTCACCCCAAAATCACATTTTCACCCCCTAGACTTTCTCACGACCCCCCAAGGCCCCGGTATCGTGTCTAAAGCCCGAAGCAAGCCCCGAAGCCCCGGAATTCTTGAGTAGTTATCCTCTCTCCAGTCGAAACTCTGCCCGATTTGAGCCGGTTTCTCGTCAAACAAACTCTTTTCCGGGAAACGAAACGCTGCCCGAATCACCGCTTATCAAAGTGAGTTCATACCCCTATAATATACCTTTTTAAATAGTTTTATATGCTTTTTAGGGGGGGAAACAAGTTTAACACAATAATAAATTGTGTTAATAATTGTATGTGATAATAATCACACAAAGTGTTTCCGTATGCTTTTAAGAATTACCAAATACTTTCAAAATGACTTGAAGCCATGTTAAATCTTTAAAGTCATGTAAACTTCGTTAAATTCTTTGAAAAATGTTTTATAAGCTATTTCAAAGTATAAATGCCAAAATCATGTTTATATATGTATAAATATATAAATAAGATTTGAAGGGCTTAGGACTAATGAATTATCTTATTTCCTCTTCCTTGTTTGGATGTGGAATTAAGGTTGTATTATTTGTCCGAAGGTCGTTTCCTTCTTAATTATATATATATATATATATATATATATATATATATATATATATATATATATATATATATATATATATATATATATATATATATATATATATATATTTTATACATATATGAGTATAAAAGGTTACTCCTTTTAGTATCATCACCTTTGTATCAGGCTGAGCAAAGGTGTTCATCCATGAGAAATCATGCTAATCAGATAGAACATATAAATTATAATAGGTATAATTTATGATTCAAAACTAAATATACAAGTATGATTCACGACCATATACTTTCCAAGGAAATTACCAAAATTCATTCAACTATACAAAGATATGTATAATACCTTTAATATACGAACCACATATTAAAGAAGTAAAGATACATCATATCGGGTTAGCATTAGCAAAGGTACTATACAGAGTACCAGAGTTAGCAAAAACGAGGTAATAATACATCATACCGGGTTTGCATTAGCAAAGGTACTATACAGAGTACCAGAGTTAGCAAACACGAGGTAATAATACATCATACCGGGTTTGCATTAGCAAAGGTACTATACAGAGTACCAGAGTTAGCAAACACGAGGTAATAATACATCATACCGGGTTTGCATTAGCAAATGTACTATACAGAGTACCAGAGTTAGCATACACGAGGTAATAACACATCATATCGGGTTTGCATTAGCAAAGGTACTATACAGAGTACCAGAGTTAGCAAACACGAGGTAATAATACATCATACCGGGTTTGCATTAGCTAAGGTACTATACAGAGTACCAGAGTTAGCAAACACGAGGTAATAATACATCATACCAGGTTTGCATTAACCAAGGGTACGATACAAAGTACCAGAGTTAGCAATCACAGGGTAATAATAATACATCGTAAATCTCGTTGAAACAATAAATTTGTGAGACCCTTCACGATGTACTTATCTAAGTATGACTTTTAAGTCCTGACCTATTAACCAGAATCTCTTGTAGGGAGAGCGTGAATTTATGTATAGATCTATATGGGACTGACAATCCCGCACCTCTACTGTTCGCTACAGTTTGGCCGGCAGGCCTAGGGTGTCAAATATCATTACCATTCTGACGCCTGAAGAACGTCGCAGCATGCATATCAGTCATATTAGTATGGTTAATAGAACTCACATGAATAAAACAACGAGTGAATTACCAAGTAATATAATTTTCTTAAAACAGTAAGGAAAGATAATTACATCCCGACCAAATATACCTTCTGTAGTTTTTACTTACAGTAAAAGCTACATATCATTAAATCAAGTATTGTACTTCTGGTTTTGAACATTTAAAACCACAAGACAGTATTATGGATAATACAATATTTTCCAGGATTAATACTAATGTTTTTACTATAGAACAGATATAACTAAGAACACTTTTACAAATGAAACGGTTTATGGGATTAAAGCACTTTTACAAATGAAACGGTTTATGGAATTAAACTACTTATCAAATGGAACTTAGTCATTCAATCTCTGTAAACTAGTATAACATAGAAGACCTTTAGTGGTTAATTCTATAATTCCTTAGTTATTACATCAGAGTTGTACATAAGTAATATCCGATTGACAGTGAAATGTGTGACTTCCGCCTTACTTCCTGTTCCTTGTTTGGTTGTGGGCTTAGGGCAAATACACCCATTTGACTGTCCATTAGATATTGGGTTATATATAATCAGTATAAACTAAGTAATTACAGAGGGAAACTATTGAGGTTATCAATCTATCACCTTAGGAAATATAGGATTTCCTGGAGAAACCAGAGAACTTCTCCAAAGAACTTAGGTTATACTTAACAGAACTAAAGTACTTATGAACTCACCAGCTTAAATGTTTAAACACTTATGTAAAACTTATACTATTTAATGCAATGGTTGTTTGTACTTTGATTACTATACTGCATGTGTTGTGATACTTACCTAAAGTCCTCCGCCCCCGAACGTTTTCGCCGTTCTGGTTTAGGGGTGTGACATGCAGCCCCCTCCCGCTCCTTCTATTCTTCTCTCGGCTAGACAGAAAACACGACACACATTTCACATTAGCTAGGGGTTTAGGCTAAGGAGGGTTTAGTAATTCCTAGGAAGGGCCGAACATGAAGGCTTGGGTTGCTAATTTAGAGAATCATGTCACTTTGGAGGCCCCCATGCAGGAATTTCGAATTTAGCAATAATATTTCCTCAAATTCGAAAAATGTCACTTTTGGCCCAAAAGGCAAAAAGTTTGGCAAAAAGGAATTCTTTAGATTTCACTTAATTAATTATCTTTGAGTAATATTTTCTTTTTTCATTACTTATATTATTAATATTTATTTATTTGCATGTATACCTATTATTCTTTTATTAATTAATTAAAGAGAAATCAGGGCTTTACAATTCAAACAAAATATAGTCAGGCATCTTCATCCCCAACTTCTTAATTTACACATCCTGTTCGATTACATAACACAATTCGAATCCTGATCTTTGTAGCAATTGATTTAAAGAACAAAAGAGATAATCAATCTATCTATTATGATGAGGCGATGTTCTCATAACACAACAACAATATTCGAGAACTTACCCTAATCGAGGTATGAAGCTATTTGGGGTTCAGATTACTAATGGATTTATTCATAATAATGCAAGTACGAGGAAATTAAGTCACATTCTTCAACGGATTGTTCGGTACCAATGACAACACCAACCCCGATTCTCTAATTTTGAAAACTCTGGATCACCATAAATCCTCCAACTGACCCACTACGTGCAACTATAGATCTTAAGGGTGGTTCAAATGCATAAAATTGGTCATGTATTCGGCATATGTATCTACAATCATACTAGTTTATATTCCGTAGTGGCTTAGACTAGAGTTGGTCAAGATTAATCTTCGACAACCAAAATTGAGGAATGAGTCGGTAGCTAGGTTAGGCGATGGTTGCACCACTTCACTAAAAGTTGGAAGACTAAGCCGACAATCGATGTTCCATGCAAGCAATCGTGGTACGAAAACTTCCAATACAGATTTGAAGAGAGGTGAAGAGAGATTCAGGGTACAGTACACAATGCTACATGGGAACAAGAGAAAACGGGAGTCATTAGGTGGTGAGACCTACTTAATATATTTATAAACATTAATAATTAAATAAACAGTTAAAAATATATAAAAAATAATCTTATGAGGGTAATATACTAATTTTATTTCTAATAGTAGAGGTGGAAATCGAATCGTGTCGTGTCGTGTCAGGTTCGTGTCGTGTCCAAATACTAAACGAGTTGAAAGTGCTTGACCCTAACCCGACTCATTTAATTAAAGTGTCGTGTCGTGTCAAACCGTTTATTTTCATGTCGAGTTCGTGTTGGGTTTCGTGTTAGGGGTATATCTTGAAATATGTTGTGTCATGTGAGGTTAAAAGATTGAGCATGTTAAAAGAGTAGGAGTTGGGTCGGCGGAATGGAAAAACTAATAGTTTGGAGGCGGAATAAATGAAGTCATATCAAGTTCAGTTGACAAAATTGAAAGAGTGGGAGATGGGGAGGCGGAAGACAAGGTCACGATGATGAGAGAGTGGTCAAAGGGACTGTGTAGTTTAGGAGAGAATGGAAAAACTGAAAATGAAGTCTTGATCTTGACGGCCAAGTCATTTCAACATTACAAAACGAGTCAAAGGTTTTATTTTACTTATGGTTTTGGTTTTGTATCTTTCTAGTTTATTTAAAGACAAAATTGCAAAAATGGTCCCTGTGGTATGCAGATTTTTGGGGTTTTAGTCCAAACCCCAAGTTTTTTGGATCCATGGTCCTTTTGGAGTGGTTTGTATGTGGTTTTGGTCCCTGGACTTAACTCCCGTTAAATAGGATCTATTAAGCCCCCTCATGTGCCTCATACGTGAGGGTAAATTCGTCATTTCATATGTAAGGGACCATTTTTGCATAAACCGTTTTTTGACTTAATTCCTCTTTACCCCTCATTTACTTTCCCCAACACCCGTCAACTCCCCAACTCCCTTCTTCTTGCTTCTGCTCCATTGAACCTGCAAAAAACCCTCGTTGCTTATCCAAACAAGTTAATCGGCGCTACACATACAAGGACATACGTTTAATACGAATGGTGTTCGTAATGTGGCATATCAGACCAAAACATGAAGTTGTTGATGTATCAGCCGTGTATGGTAAGTTGCTCTGTTTTCTTTAACTTTCATATTTTGCATTTTCTTATTGATTTAGAAAAAAAAAATTGACTTTGTTAATATGCATAATTTTGATTTTTAGCGGGTGCACCAACATGGTTTAGTATTAAGCTTCATCACGGTGGGAAATTTACTATGTTACCTGATATAAAGTAATTGGAGGTGAAGTGTGTTATGTTGATTATGTGGACATAGATGAGTTTTCTATACATGAACATGATGCTATAACGCTTGACCTAGGTTACCCACACCCACAAAATTCTGATTTCGCTGATGAATCCCCAGTGATATACTACCATTTTAGGATACCCAATGGTGACTTTCAATTTGGTCTTAGAGCTTTAAGGAATGATCAGGATGTGATCAACCTTTCTAAATACATTGGACATAACAAGCTGATTGAGGTGTACACAGAGCATGGGAAGACAAATTTACTGACTTACTTCATGTCTCCAAATGCAAAGGGTAAAGTTGTCGTTGAGGAATTACCAGAAAATGATGATCAAGGGGCTGAAGTTGACGGTCAAGTTCATGAAGAATCTCCATCGAAAAATATGATCCATGGTAATGATGAGCCTATTGGTGAGTTCATGTCTCTTATTCTTTTTGGGAGTAAGAATGATAGTTTCTCACCAGAGTATACAAGGGGTAGAGTTGGGAATTCCAAAAGAGGTGAAGGTTCTTGTAGCAAGAGGCTTAATTTAGATTATATTGATGAGGGTTTTCACATATCAAAGGAAAAGAATGACGATCAGGATGGTTCAACTGATGTTCAGGAGGCAGCAACTTCTTTTCATATTGATGAGATGGATGGTGTTAGGGAGGCTGCAACTGTTGTTGAAGAGGCATCAACTGTTGTTGAAGGATGCTACAACACCCCCCCCCCCCCTTGTTAATAATGAGGATCAATAATTGAATGAGCTATTTGATAACCTTATGGAAAATTTGATTGGAAGTAATGAGGATAATGAAGAGTATGAAGGGGATGGAGAATCTGAAGAGGGTAATCCAGAGTATGAAGAGGATGATGAATCTCAAGAAAGTGATCCACAGTATGAAGAGGATGATGATTCTCAAGATAGTGATCCAGAGTATGAAGAAGATGAAGATCATGTAGATGACATAATGGATGTTGACAACAATATCCAGGATGTGGATATGGACATGGGAGACTTCACTCTCAATGTTGATGCATCTAGGTCAAATCCTGAATTCGACTGGTTTATAAGGACCTTAAACCAAACTCACACATGTTTGCAAACAAGGAAACTCAGGGCTTGTACTGCTTCTTTTATCAGCAAGAAAATATTTGATCAAGTTGAGGCAAATCTAGATATACCTTTGAGAGCCATACAAGTTCACTTTCAAAAGACCTACCAAGTGGGTATTAGTATGGACAAGGTGTTCAGGGCAAAGGATAAGGCAAGAAAGCATATAACTGGGGACTATACAAAGTCGTATGACCTGTTGAGGGACTATGTTATCGAACTTCAAGCTACCAACCCAGATACCACAGTGAAAATAGATGTATGTTCTGAGCCTAACCCTGATTCCCCAACCAGGCAGTTTAGAAGAATTTAGTTGTGTTTGGGGTCCACTGAAGAAAGCTTTCAAGGCATGCCTTAGGGACTTATTAGGTTCTGATGGTGCCTTCAGGAAAGGACCATTCCCTGGGCAGGTCCTATCAGCAGTTGGTCTTGATTCCAATAATGGAATTTACCTATTAGCATATGGGATTGTTGAGTCTGAAAACACAGAAAGCTGGAAGTGGTTTTTAGAAAACCTTGGGGATGACTTGGACCTTGGAAGAAACTCAAATTTCACTTTCATAAGTGACAGACAAAAGGTAAAGCAAATTTATACATTTGGTCATTTAAGATGTGTGGTTTTTAGTTAACTCTAATTATTGTCAATTGATTCATGTAGGGTTTACAAAGTGCAGTTGATCAGTTGTTTCACAATGCTGAGCATAGATATTGTATCAGACATATTCATGACAATATGAGGAAGAGGTGGAGACAAACAGAGTATAGGGACCACTTATGGAGGTGTGCATCAGCTACCACCATTCCTGAGTTTGAACATTTGATGAAGGAGTTTAGTCAATATGATAAGGAGGCATGTGAATGGTTGAAGCAAATTCCTCCTACACATTGGGCAAGGAGTCACTTTTCAGGTAATTCAATATATTCCAATTTGGTCCTTATGTCTTTCACTTAGTGAACTGTTTTACTTGTATGTTAATTGTATTAACTGATTTTTAATGGTAATGTACAACAGGAAGAGCAGTTTTTGATGTCTTGATATCAAATATGTGTGAAGTGTTTAATGGGAAGATAGACAAAGGAAGGGATAAACCTGTCATTGGATGTCTAGAATACATAAGGGAGTATCTAATGAAGAGGATATGCAATGTCATGAAGGAAATGAAAAAGACTAAAGGTCCACTAAAACCCACAACAACAGACATCCTAGCTGTAAGAAAAAAAGTTGCTTCACAATACATTGCTAGGTGGAATGGGGGAGACATGTATCAAGTTACAGGAGCTTTGTAGGATCAACATGTAGTGGATGTTAAGAACCAAACATGCACTTGCAGAAAATGGGAATTGATTGGAATTCCATGCAGACATGCAATTGCAACTCTGAATGAAATGAGTAAAGACCCAGAGGCTGAGCTTGACATTTACAAATGGGTTCACAAGGTGTATTTTCTAGATACATGGAAAAAATCTTATTCATTTAAGGTGGAGCCAATTAAGGGGAGATCCATGTGGACCAAGAGTGAATGTCCCACAAAGGTTAACCAAAAAAAATTAGAGGGCAAGTCAAGGTGATGGAGTGAATGCTACACAAGAACGAGGTTCCCAAAAACCAACAAATGATGGAGTGCAGAAGCTATCAAGGAAGTGTATCAGTGTTACTTGTAGCAAATGCAAGAACAAGGGACACAACTCTAGGACTTGTAAAGGGCAAGGTGGGAATCAGTCCAAGAAGTAATGTGTCATGCATGGGGTTTTCTGTGATTTTGGTTGCTTTTGAACACTTGGTTGTTATGTTTACACTATTTTGTTGAAATCTTTTGGTTGGTTGTTATGAATACTTGGTTGTTATGCTATTAGTCTTAATGAAATGTGCATTTTGGTTGTTATGTTATGAATCTTAATGAAATGTGCATTTTGGTTATGTTATGAATCTTAATGAAATGTGCATTTTGGTTATGTACAATTGGTTCTAATGAATCTTCATACCATTTCTATTGATTTGTTAATTCTGATACATTCATACAATTTTGGTAATACATTCATACCATCATAAGTCACTACAAAAATGATCACATAAAATTACAACAAAATGACCATTTTATCCATACTAATACCCTTCACAGACCAAAACACCACACAGTAAACCCCTACACAAACTAGATACAGAACAAGACAATCACAAACAAACAAAAAAAAAAAAAAAAAAAAAAAAAAAAAAAAAAAAACCAACTTCCAAACAGGTACATTTTCAGCTTCAAATTTTCATCCTTCATGGCTTTGCAATTTGCCACCAACATGTTGTTCCTGCATCTCAGTCCATTGCATTGATCCTGTAGCATGTTCACACTTCTAAGCAACTCATTGCACCGCTCCTGCATTGAATTCAAATTTCTTAGCAGTCCAGGTATGATGGCTTTAGACCTAGCACACATTGGGGATCAAGCCACCTGCTAAACCCACAAAAATAATTAGTCATAGGGCATGCAAAAAATCTCCTTCCTGGATTCAGAGGGGTCCAATACGTTTTCACCAAAGCAACTTTTCCACAAAAACATAGAACCATTGTTGTTGTAACAGAGCTCAAGAAGAAGAAGGGTAGAAAAAAGAGACGTTGGGGAAGAAAGATCGCATGTAGTGGTATATTTAAAACGAATTAAGTCAAAAAACGGTTTATGCAAAAATGGTCCCTTATATATGAAATGACGAATTACCCTCACGTGTGAGGCACATGAGGGGGCTTAACAGATCCTATTTAACGGGAGTTAAGTCTAGGGACCAAAATCACATACAAACCACTCCAAAAGGACCATGGATCCAAAAAACTCGGGGTTTGGACTAAAACCCCAAAAATCTGCATACCACAGGGACCATTTTTGCAATTTTGTCTTATTTAAATAATTCAAAAAACTTGCATATAAATAAAAGGGTCATTTTCGAGTCATATTCGATTCTCAATCCTAACCCGTTTAATTTTCGTGTCATGTGGTGTCAACCCGTTTATTTAAACGGATTGAAATATTTTTCTCAAACCCGTTTATTTGGTGTCGAGTTCGTGTCGTGTCAATTTTTGCTACCTCTATCTATTAGGGACTAAATCCATAACATAACATTATAGGGATGGTCTGAGTTAAAAAAATAAAGTTAGGAACCCTTTATTTTTTTAATATGCCTTTTTTTGTTGTTGAAATCTTAATAAAAGATTTAAATCTTTTTAATGCTTAAACTGTTGCTTGATAGCTACTCGCCATGTTTGACTGTTCTGAATTAAGAATAAGCGAACTGAAATGACTTTTCTTCTCCACCACTACTGATGCTTACTTCATGAGTTCTTTCCCTTCTCTATATATACACCACCAAACCCAAATATATTTCCACAATCATTCCCCATCTTAAGGTCCTGTATTTCCAATAGAATTTGTTTTTGAAGTCCTGAAAAACCTTACTGGATAAACAAGATCGTGCTGAATCTCAAAATGTTCAGTAATCCAGTACGCAGTTTGTCCTCATTTGTCGCTTATCTAAACTGGGTTTGGGATTTCATCATCCACCTCTCGTTCTTCCAGCACCAAACTGTGTTTCGGATGCCAAAAAGCAGTCAATATGAGCCTGAGGCCAGCCGGTTTGGCAATGACTGGACCTCAACAGACCCCGTGGAATGTGCAGTGTGTTTGTCGGCGATTGAAGAAGATGACGAGATAGGGGTGCTGAAATGTAAGCATCTGTTTCATCAGAAATGCTTGGACCGTTGCTTAGAGCACCGGCACATGACTTGTCCCTTGTGCCGGGATTATCTTGCAGGTCCTCGAATGGTTTGCGAGCTGGGCCGGGAACTGATTGTGTTTAGTTTTTGTGGTGATGGTCGTTCAAGTGATGACGACTTTCATAAGTTGTGGCTACGCTGATTGTTAATTTTATCTATGCATGCATGCCTGGTATTCACAGTCAGGAAAACCGTAAACTAAATTAGTTTGGTAGGACCTGTTTAATAAATGCAATGTCTTTTGTAGTGTAACAAGATGCAGACATTCGTGCAATCATGCTCTCGTCGAGTCGCATCAAAGTAATGTATTATACAGCACATTTTATGTGATTAATGAGTGGGAAAAACTTTCTTTTCATTGGACAATATGTTTGTCTATAAAATTAAAAATGTTAGGGAGCCGACAACTAGTCCCTCCTATTACTCTTGCATGCGACTTGCAAAATGCCAAGTCAACGTTCTTTTCAAACATAGAAAATAGGTTTGCAAGAACACTTGGCATGTGTGACATAATTTTTATTTTTATTTAGTTTATTATATACTCAAAATATGAATTACATTATTTTTTACAGATAAAATTGTATAAATGATCGATGTGGTTTATATTTTTTTAAGAGACTGGTCCAACCCTTCATAAATTTGGATAAATGGTTTTTTTCAGCAAATGGGCCAATCTCTCTCTCTCTCTCTCTCTCTCTCTCTCTCTCTCTCTCTCTCTCTCTCTCTCTCTCTCTCTCTCTCTCTCCATCCGAACTTCCGTCAACCATCGCCCTTGAAATCCATCTATAGCTTCCATTAAATAAATTGGGAATTCATTTTTCTGATGGTTCTTATTCAAATCCCAATGATCAACGAAAAAGAGGTTCGTGTTCTTGAGGATTTTTGGGACTATAGCACAATAAAGTTTGACGAGTTTACACATTTAATTAGTCAAGTTCTTTTCTTTCGCAATTAGTCCTCAAAGTTAGGAATGACCGTCTGATTAAGGAATTGAACAAATTTTTATCCGGTTTATAGGTTAGCCTTAATCTAGGTGGCTTTTTTTTCTTCTGAAATTAAAAATCAAATCTAAATCTACATGGGGTTTTTTTTTTCCTTCTTTCCTTAAGTTACGATCGTAATATATGAATAAATACTATGAAACGCTACTCCTTAGAAAACACTTCGCTGGACCTTCTGCCCTTAAAATCCGTTCGTTCATTCCCGCTATCGCTCTCCACCTCCCGCGGCACCTCGCCTCCGACCACTCCAACTCCGACGACACCTCATCTCTGGCGACACCACCTCCCCGCAACGCCTCACCTCCGACGCTCTCCACCACTGCTCGGTATAGAAAAATATGAAGTTTGAATCTAAAATCAACGCTTTGCCCTTCACCTCGGTATGTGAAATTGAAATTAACACCCACCTGAACTTCGAATCTCGAATCTTGTTATATTGCAGTTCGATTTTGTGCTTCTTTTCCCAGATTGCAGTTCGATTTTGTGCTTCTTTTCCTAAATTGCAGTTCGAATCTCGAATCTTGTTATAAGTTGTTTGTCGAAAGGTATGTTTGGGGTTTTTTTATACTTTGAATCTCATCTTTGATCTAAAAACCATCAGACGAGTACGATTTTGAATTTTCGGTGGGTGAAATTTTTTTTGAGTTCGTTGCTCAAATCCTTGGTTCGAATGATGAACTGAATTTTGCTTCCGATGATGAATGACTGGTTTCGATAGAGCTTTCGGTAGTTTCGATTGAGATATTTCCAATTGTTTTGGGAAGGTGAATCATCGGAAGGAAACCGTCTCTTCCCAAGATCCATGGTGGCGGTGGCTACGATTTCTGAGACCAGATAAATACGTGTTGTTCCTGTCAATAACACTCCAACATACCTTTAACCAGGGGTAGCCGAAGATTGCACAAGCTTCACCAGGAATATACTTCACGAGCTCCAACAACATAGATTTCTTCCTTGAAGGTGTTGTGCATAGGTTTCAACCTTCACCGGAGAAAATGGTGGGCCTTGATGTGGAGAAATGAAGATACCATTGGTGCCGGTGGGTCTTGAGAAGAAACACAATTTTTTTCCCAAACTGAAATGGATGGCTCCAATTAAATGCCAAGTCAACAAAAAACAAGCTTACGTGGCCTTCAAAACCTTAAAAGATATAAATAAATCTAATTTAAAATGCTACATCATAAAAGTAAATGACTCTACCTGTAGTAGGTTATATAATGGAGTAATTGATAGGTAAAATTTAACTTTAATGGTCTATTGCGCAAAAAAAGAACTTGAGTGACTAAATGTGTAAATTCGTTAAACTTTGTTGTGCTACAGTGCCAAAAACCCTATTCTTGAATCCTACATCGTTTTCATGTTCTAAAAATCTCAAAACATCAAATACTTTTCATCTACTTCAAACCTTTTAACAATCCACCACATGGGTTTGCAAGTTACTCCTATCACTTGTTCGGTTTAATAGATTGCGTCATTTGGCCGTTTTACTTAGTCCATTATGTTCACGGTTTGGGCATGTCCAACCGTATTAATTATTAGGGTTATAGTATATATAGTGCATTCATGCAACATTGTAACCCTAGCACGCCTCTACATTATCAATTCTTCATAGAGCTCTTCTGAGGTTGTGTCTCTTAATCATTCGACACCAGTTGATCCATCCTGTGTTCTTGTTTTCATATTGTGTTAATACTTTACTTGTTATAATTTAATCGATCTAAGAGGATTTTATTCCTAACAATTGGTATCAGAGCAGGAGGCTGTGTAAATCATACGCATCTCTTCTGTTTGAAGAAATCATTAGGGTTTCCGCTATTATCGAATCTGTTGGAGCCGTCATTACTTTGTTGACGCCACTCCGTGATCTTGATATTACCCTAAGTCGATCCTATGAGTCTGATTCTTTACAGGTAAAGAAAACTAGTCAAAATGTCACACGATGATTTTCAATCCAATCCAATCAACATCTCAAACAGCATAGGTTCAACCACAAGAATTCTGATTCTATATCCCCACGAGTATGAAGTGTGGGCTCTTCATTTTGAAGACTATGTTCTCGGTTTAGAAGACAATGGGTATTTGATCTGGGAAGCCATTACTTTGGGTCATTTTGTTCACTTTGAAACCAAAAGAATCATCAAAACTCAGAAGGAATACAACCAGTTGCTCATTGATATGAAGGAGGTTCCTAAGGATGAGAGAGACAAACTCACCAGTAACATCAAAGCAATGAGAGTTATAAGGTTCGCTCTACAGTCTGACACTTTCCACTTGGTGAGTTCCTGTGATAGTGCGAAAGAAATTTGGGACAGGCTTAAAGAGCTTTATTCCACAGATGTTGATCTCGAACATTCTACCCAAACACTCCTGCTTTCAGAGTTTGGCGACTTCAAACAAAAGCCGGAAGAGAATCTTAGCCAGACATTCAACCGATACAATCATCTTCTTAGTAAGATGATTAAGCATGGAATAGAAAGAAAGCTGATCGAGCAGAAGATCACTTTCTTGAATGGTCTTAGACATGAATGGATGGCGGTAGTCTCAACTGTTAAAGCTCATGAACAGTTCAAGAATTATTCATTGGCCAAACTTGTTGGCATTCTTAAGTCACACGAAAGTGAAGTGACGAAAGAAACGAAAGTTGTGTCCGGTATGGGGTCCTTGGCTCTTATTTCAAAAGGCAAGAGTGTTGCAGAGGAAGAACCAGAGACTGATCTTTCTGATAATGATCTGACAAGTGAAGATTATGCTTTGATGATTTCAAACCCCAAACGGTTTGCAAGAAAGAAATTCCCTACCACTAAGAACCGAAACTGGCAGGGAAGTTATAGTTCCGAGAAAGCGAATGATGAGAACAAAAGCACTCCTCTAAAGGATGAAGAGAGGAAGAAGGAAAGCAAGCTGGTTGGCGACTCAGGCTATGACTGTAACTATTGTCATGGCAAAAACCATTTGGCGAAGGAGTGCATGTTGAGGAGGATGAATGAGATGAAAAAAGGAGAGGATTATGAGGCTTACTACTCGCGTAAGCTAGAAGAGATTAAGAAGAAGAAGAAGAAGAAGAAGAAGACTAACGATAACTCAATGCATGCGTTAATTGTGCAGGAAAATACAGCTGAGTATGAGTTTGGAGGAGTGGAGATTTGGTCAACTGACTCAGAGGATGAGGAAGTTCGCTAGCCTACACATGGCAGAGCATTCGTTGAAAAAGAAGAAAGCTCAAAGTTCGTTGGTAGGTGCTTGATGGTGACCAATGGCGGGTTGACAGATAATGGACATGGGAACGCATAGGAAAGAGGATATGACAAGTGTTTTGCTGCAAAACCTGTTGGTGAGCAAATTAATGAATGTGATCAACTGATCAAAAAGGTACACACCATTCTCGAATCCCTCAACGTACCTATGTCTAACGATGAAACTGAATTAAATGACCTAAAATTCACTTTTTCAAGTATAAGTAATAGTCTTAAGCAAACTCGTCTAGTGTGACAACCGTCAAAATTCGAGTCGGTTCTAGATTTGACTAGACTTAGTTGCACATATAGGTACAACACATATTAGACTTAGTAACTAGAAGCTAATTTATAACCTAGTAGAAACTTGGAAACAAATAGAAACAATGGATGGTGTACTTAGATTTCACATTGATATGTGAATTCTATAACTACTTAACTGTAGAGACTATCCATATTCGGGTCACTCTTTGACTCGAACACCTTTTCATGAATCATATACACACATTATGCACTTGACCTAGTTGTAGAAATTAGGTTGGAGCCTCATAGAAACTTAAGTCAATGTTCAAAACTAGGACTAGTATACTTGATTCCTCAATTTCGCTTGAATCTCGAAACCACTACATAGAATGCCAATAAGCCGATAAAATAAGTTACAAATATTATTTATAGCTATAAAAGATTTATAGTACCATAAGATACTCTATATCCTATATGATAGTTTAAAATGTCCAAATTTTATAACATGTGTCAGAATTTTATAAAATGAATGCAAGCTTTATAAAATTTTAACCACCTCAAAATTTTATATTATATATAACATCCTTAATTAATTATAAGTCATGGAACATAAATTTGATCATGGAATAATAAATTAGGAATATTAACCTTATTTATGAACATAAGTGTTAAATTTTTTTACAATTCACCATAAAAGTTTATACTTTATAAAAACTAGATTTCCAATATTTATAAATAAATAAATAAATAAAAGCTTAAATATATCCTATTATCCTCTCTTAATTTCGTCCACACCACCTCCCTCCTTCTCATTTCACTCTCATTTTCCAACTCCACACTCCATCACTCTCTCACTTCTCTCTCTCACTCTTCAATTCCCCCAACACCATTTTCTCTCTTCCCCTCTCTATAACCATGAAATTTTTCCAGAAAATGAAGCCAAAAACACACCTTAAACTTTAAATCTTCATCATCTAGGGTTGTTCTTCAAGGTAATCACGAAAATCCTTCAATCTTCCTTCAAAATCTCAAGTTTTCTTGCATATCTTCTTCTTCTACACCATTCTATGGATGGATTATTCACATGCATGTTCATAAACACGATTTTTATGATTATGGTGATATTATTTCACCCAAAAACCAACATGCATGTGATGATCTTCAAGCTTAGAGGCTTGATCATCAAAGTTTGTTGTTAAAAAGCATTCAAATAGGTTCATAAATGATTTATTCCCAAATAAATATGTAAGACTTCTTTTCTGATCAAATCCGATTTTTCACAGAATTACATCAACAAAATGAGATGTTCTACAAATTTTCAGAAAATAATTCATTTGTCTCGAATTATTATAATTATTGCAAGAAAATAGGACAATAATTCATATAAAATACTTTCTGAGGTCTATAAATCATAGGTAAATTCGTGGATGACCCCTAAAGTGAATGATGACTTCTCAGTAAGTTGCATCGATTTTTGTTACTCTTTGCTATGATTTTGAATTTTCTTTTTGTTTAATTCAAATAAATCATAAAACCACCTTAAGTAATTTGAAAAGTCTATATAATAATTTTCGCAGCTCCTACCTAATGTGGAGTACTCAGAAAAATATTTTCAGAATTTTTCATAATGCATTCCTATTTTTCCCCGATTTTTGTATTTATAATGGACTAATAAGGGAAAAATATTTTTACTCATCCAAAATTCATGAAAATTTACCAGAAGACCTTAAAATATTAAAGCACTAAATAAAAATTTTGATGATTTTTCTATTCAGTATACTATTTTTCTCCTATTTCCTAAGATTAAATACACTTAAATCCACATAATCAGATTTCAGTATATAAAAATCACCATTGGTATTTTTCCTGGATTATGTACACTGTAAATGGAGTTTACAAAAATTTTGGTAATTTACTTTAACTATTTGGTAATTATTCACCATTTAATGATTATTCAAGAGCATAAAACAAAGACAAATAGCAAAACTAATTTAAAAATATGTTTTATATTTTTCACAGCTTCTATATGTATTATAACAGTGCTAAACAAAGTTTGGGCAATTTTGGAAACTGTCTTCTATTTATTTCCATTTTTGTTAGAATAAATGCATAAAAATCTTAAAATCAGGATAAACTGTTTAGAAACCCTATTTTACATTTTTCCCAGCTTAAGTATGTTTAGTGGCAGTAATATAAAAATGTTTAGAATTTTTATTATCCGGATACTATTTTTCACGAATTTATATTGATATGAAGGCTTAAAATTTTGGAAAAATAGTTAATCACATCAAAAATTCAAGAGAAAATTTCTGGAAGACATCTACTGTATTTGGAACAAAAATGTAAAAATTGATGAATTTTAGAAACTGTTTGATAATATTTTTTGGATTTTTAGAAGTTTAAAACACCTTTAAATGGGTTGAAATACCCTCAATTAATATTATAAAAATCTGGAAATTAATATCCAAAATTGTCTTAATCACATGAGTTATAAATTTTCACCATTTCATAAAAATGTTTGTAACTTATCAATATTAAATTTTGACACAATATTAGCATAATTTTATTGTAGTGGTAAGTATATTAGCACTAAATTTTGACTAGAGACTTACTAGCATATACCATTATTGTAGGATTCGGTAGTGGTACAAGTGGAACTTAGATCAAGGCATCATTTGCATCATCTCAATGCATTGTGAGTATTCACCACTCCCCCTATTTTCGGTTTTTAAATGTTTTGGGGTGGAAAAGCATGTCCGAAAATCTATTTATTGTTCGTTGTATTTAAATTGATTTGTATCAAAATTGATTGCTATATTTTGCTATGTATGTTTATGAAACTTGAAACATGAGGCCTTATCGTCTTAAGTCCCTTCCTTTATACTTTAATCCAACCATTAACTCTTTGAGCCAATGGTCATTATGGATAGCGCTATTAGGAATTGACAACTTCTCACTCGCCCGATTGCTGGAGTGCATGATACCATATTAATCTATGCAACGATAAGCATAGATCTTGATAGGGCATCAGTCATAGGCTTGGTTGTGAACTCATTGTTTGCTCATACACATACAAAAATTGTTATTAATTATGGCAATAATCTGGTTATTTATTATAGCAATAAACTTTGTTTCTCATTATAGCAATGTTCTTGTATTTATGCAAAGTTTTATACCAAATCTTGATTTTGTAAATCTGTGAGTACTCACCAACTATTTTTATAGTTGACGCTCTTTTTACATGCTTTTTCAGGAATCATCGAGTAAGTGGCACTTAGGGACACATCACTTTTAGGAGCATTCGCATGTGTTGTATTTCAATTTACATTGTAATTTCTTTTAAAAGTTGTTCAAACTCATTGTAAATTTGTAATGATTTTTAATACTATGGTTGGTGTTGTCTTTTAACTTTTGCTATGAAACCCTTTATACCGCCACGTCTCGTGTTTCTGCTTTAGCGGGGTGTGACAGAAATGGTATCAGATCCGAAGGTTATAGAGAATACCGGTTTTCCTTTGGAGAACCACAACTATAGCCAAAAAATTTCAAAACGTTTTTAAAATACTGAACATACTACTGGTATAACTAATTCGAGTACACATTATTGGACTTTAATTAAGTATAGCCTGGCCAACTATGCTTAATTAAGGAAAATTAATGCGAGGCTGGAAACAGTTATAGTAGAATTATGTTCAAAACAATTTTCAGCTTAAACTTTTGAAAAACAAAATTTTTCGGTGTGCGTACGGGCATTGCATATTATAGGCATTCATCTAGATACACTTAGAAACTAAGTGCACTTTTATAACAATGCCTTTATTTAGAAATATTCTTGTCCCTTATCAAGTGCTAGGTTAACCACTTAGGTTATATCACTAGCCACTCTATGAGCAATGCACATAGTACTAAGAATGGGTATTCCTCGATAGCTATTGACTTTAGATGTAAGGTTAGTAGCTAGATATACACTAGTAATAATCTTAAGTCGAAACCTATATCAATTATTCCTTAATATCTCTTCATGGTCTTCGTATTAGAGTTACAACTAGGAAAAAGCGTTTCGATACCGACACGAATGATAATTGGAGCATCGTGTAAGGAGGTAGATGAGTCGCCACTAAGTAATCACTTGGATACCATTGGCGGGCATTCCGGATTCGACTCACAAGGAGACATGGAGGTTTAACCTATATGTGAGATCTTATTTCTACGCTACGATTTAGCTCTAGGTTGTTTCCACCTTGAGGTTAAAACTTAACATAGGATATCCCTTTGACCTCTATAAAAGGTTGTCAACTACATTGACACCATAAAATGTTTTTCAAACAATTTTTCTTGTCCTTTATTTTGGGAAAAAGACATCGGCACTCGCCTTATACTCGTTTTGTACTCGCCTTAGTATTTAGGTACGATCAACTACACTAACATACTTTCTCCTTACTTCTTAATCTTCCATCAAAAAAATTATTTCGCTTCATCGGTTTTATTTATCATCGATAAAATATTTTATAACCACTTCATTCAACTTAGTAGACATTTCCTAACAATGTAAGTCATATTCTCGCTAAAAATCTTTTGACAACTTGCTTTAACTTAACACTTTTCTTCAAAACTCAATTTAACCAATATTTGTTTTTACCTTGCTATTTTAATTTCATTTCAAATCCATTTCAATGGATAGATGTGCTTTTAAGGGCATGTAAACCATTTTAATCCTTGCTTACCATTTTGACACGTTTTCGAAAAAACTTAGAAACATTCTCTTTTATAAAAGTGTTTAAACTCTATGTTATAAAACTTAAACATATGACATTGAAGTTCTTATTATGTGAAAAAGTTTCATCAAATCTTCAAAACACTTTTGTTTTGACACTTTTAACAGCTTTCTCATTTAGACATTGTAATTTACTTTAATGTGTTTTCTCGAAACCCAACATGATATTTATGCAAATTTCTACTTCAAACATGTTTATAAGACATCTCTAATGCTTGTATTTCAAAACATACCTTATTTGTGTACTTTGCTTCAATATGGTTTTATAATCTATAAATTTTTTAAAATTTATAGCATTTGAAAACTTAGTGTTCGCTTTTAAATTTCCAGTGATACACTCTCAACAATGAATAATTATTCTTCTAAATATATTGATTCTTTACCTTATCCATTTTAATCATTGTTGGACTTCAGTCTAAAAAGTCAAAATTGTCAAATTTTCAATTGCCATTTGTAGGGCTTCTTTTTTTCACAAATGGAATTTAACTTAATAGATAACTTATGAATTTTTAGCAATCCTTAGAAAACACTTTAAAACTCCCACATGTCTACGTAACCATCAACATACATCAAATATTGAAGTTTGAAATATATCTCAACCTGGTTTTAAATCTACCTATATGTATTGTTCTTAAAATTTTAACAATAACAATCATTGCCGCCGCTACCTTCCTTTTTCTTTCCCCCAAACTTTATTTCTCGCTCTCCTTCTGATTTTAGATCTCGCACGCCATAATATTAACATAATACATTGTCTAACTTTGTTTCTGTCTATTTTGCTTCTCCTGGTGTAACATACACGTTTTGAAATCGTGTTTTAAGTAAATAATATTATGAAATATTATATGATTTTGATTATTGAGTTCTAACGGATAGTTTTTACTAGAAATAAAGTAAAACTATGTTTAGAATCACTCGGAAAATATTGGAAGTCTTATGAGATTCCAATTAAAAGATAAATATCGAAATTTAACGAAAATATAAAATTTGAAATAAGTAAAATTTTATTAATGAAATTTGTAGATAATTTCGTTAGAAAAATTTAGGCGAAAACCTCATCGAAATCTGAGTTATAAAAAAGAAGTTATGACCAATAGAAGATCCGCGACAAAACCGGCACGGCGCCGAATGACGTAAAAAGTGAGTGTTTGATAAACTACTTTTTAGCCTTAGTGATCTAAATGAAAGTCGTAGTATTTGTTAAACCGAGAATTTTCATAAAAAGAACGCCCAAATCTGACTTCGTATGAGGAAGTTGTGATTTTTCTAAGTTTCAGCTTAGCAGTAGACAGCTAAAAACTCGAATTTTAGATCGATTGATTTTTAGCCGACACAACCTTAAACGAGAATCGAAGGTCTCGTCAATAGTAGTACAACGGTAAAAAGACAGACGAAAACGGACGTCGGATGAAGAAGTTATGAATTTTTAACGGAGTTTCCTGTCCCGGTCTGTTAAAAATAATAATATTAAAAATAAAGTCAAAATTATCCGATGAAGTCCAAACGAAAGTTGTAGAATATATTCCCGCCTACGCATGCATATAAAGAACGTCAAAAACGGAGCCCGTATGCGAAAGTTATGGATTTTAGAAGATTTGGGCTCATTTTCCGAGGAATCTCGCAAGGAAAAGGTCATCGGATCCTCGCATGCATACCCCGTGCCCGACACGCGTGTCGCTTGCTGATTTGACCGAAGAAGTGGTCCAATGGCCTTCTGACGCGCCTCGCTTCTGACTTCGCCCCATGTCCGAAGCGCTGGACCAATCCGGTTCTGACGCGTGCCATCCGAGCCTCGCAGATGACTCCTCCGGATCCGAGCCTCGCTCCAGCTGCCGCGTGTCCTTCTTCCTTCGGCCGAAGTTTCGGACCTCGCTACTGTAAATAGTAGCTGCGAACCCTCCCGGCTAATGTTAGGAAATTTACACATTTTCACCCCTAAATCCATATTTCCACTATTTCAACTTCCCCCGAAGCCCCGGGATTATTTCCAACGCCCGAAACATGTCCCGAAGTTCCCGAGAAGCCCGAAAAATTTATCTTTTCGGTTTTGAAGCTGTACCTTCGCAGAGCCTGGTTTTCAACGAAGGAAGTTATAATTAGAGCCGAAGTGCTGCCCAAATTACTATTTTAACCCCCGGTTATTTCACGGTGAGTTTAATATATAGGAACAATTATATGTTATGTATTATATGTGCTATGTGCTTTTCAGTGTTATTATTCTGGGTTATTTTCCCGTGATATTTTTATTCGCTATTTTTAATATCAAAGTAATACCTTTGACCATGTGATCAGTGAAAGGACTTAGATTCACATTGGTACTGGTATGTAGTCTCTGGCCATGTAAAACATGTCTCCTTAAGAGAATGACTTCTATTCTATGGTATTGGCAGAAGGTTAGACAGGGCTATAAGCCTGAAATCTACCAAAATGTTAATCCGAAGTTGTATGTCTTCTGTACCATTTGGGCCAAAGCTTTATTGATGTATATATCAAGTATGGAAATTGTTATGTCTCATTGATTGTATATCTTTGAATCAAATCAATGATTGATTTGGAAAGTTTGTCACATGATTCACATATGCCTTTGTTGTTCCTTGTTCCTCTTTGCTTCTGCCATATTGAAGTATATATATGGCATAACGTTGTATTGTATCTATTATTGAACTCACTAAGCGTCACCGCTTACCCTCTCAATGTTTAACAAATTGCAGGAGATAAGCATCCAGTATAGTTATATACTGATAGAAGGTTTTTGAATAGTTTGAAACTATGGTATTGATAGAAGATTTTCGAATAGTTTGAAACTATTGTATTTTTCACTCCCATATGTATAAAACTATAGAATCCTGGGAAGTTATGTAATATATAACACTTTGAAATAGTCGGTTTGTATCCAGTAGTTTGTAATCACTTTATCAATATAAAATATTGTTTTTATGAATATGCATGTAGCATGTTTTGGAATTTGGAGTAACAATTGTCAAGTATGAAAGTGTGGGTCTTTCAATCATGGTATTCGAGCAGTAGTTTAAGTGAACTAAATTCCACGAATTGGCATTTAGACTTAAACTATTGGAAGTTCAATATATGAACGAATTCATTGTAAGTATATGGATACAAACCATAGGAAATATTTAAGTAAAAGTATTAGGTGAGGATAAACCCTAATATATTCTAAAATACAATGTTACTCCATATTGCAGAGCAATGGCTGAACAGGTTAGTAGCCATACCCCTGAGGTTGGTGGAGGTCCTCAACCTGAGGAAGTGAATACTCCAGTATCTCCTCGTGAGGAGCGACTCTTGGGTAAACTTACCGGTGTTATTCGACAGACTCTCGAAGAACACAAAAATAATGGTGATAAAGGAAAAGAGAGAGCCACTGGAGAATCTTCAAAAGGAGAGGTGAAGCGTCCCTCGTTCAAAGATTTCAAGAGTAGTGGTGCTACAGAGTTTTCCGGTGTTCTTAATCCCATTGTTGTTCTTACCTGGATCCAGAACACAGAGAAAGTGTTTTGTATTTCTCATGTGGATAATGAAGACAAGGCTAATTATGCTTCTTCAATGCTCATCGGAGAAGCCTTGGTCTGGTGGGAAGCAACATATGAAGCTATCAACGGGTTTGACCAGGAGAATTTAGCCTGGGAAATGTTCAAAACTCGTTTGCTAGAGAAGTATTGTCCTCTAGACATGAGGAGGAGATTGGAGAAGGAATTCCTCGAACTTAAACATGGAGGAATGATTGTGAATGAGTATGAAACTCAGTTTAATCAAAGTGCAAGGTTTGCTACAAAGTATATTCCAACTGAAGACGAGAAAATTCGGTTATTCATGGAGGGACTACGGCATGAAATCCACGATTTCGTTGCCAATTGGGAAGTTCTGTCATTCGATAGCCGTTGAGTATGCTCGAAGACGCGAGCATGACTTAGAACTACGTGGTGCCACTTTTACTGTTCCGAAGCATCCACGTACTGAAAGAACTGTTCCTGTTCCTTCTTTTCTACCAACTCAATCCGTTCGGACTGAGCCTGGTAATCAAGTGCAAACTCAAAATGCCTCTCATGGACGCGGTAGATCACAATCTTTTTCTATTCAATCGCCTTCATGTCGTGTTTGTGGAAGGAATCATCCGGGCCAATGCAAAATAGACAAGGAATCCATTGTCTGTTATGATGTGGAGAAAATGGTCATATAAAGCCAACTTGCCCAAGAAAGGATGTTACTTGCTATGCATGTGGTATTACTGGCCACAAGAAGCATTTTTTCCCTACACTACTAGTCAGATGACGGGAAGTCAAGCTTCTGTTCAACAACCGGTGAGAAGTCAAGCTCCTGTTCAACAATCAAAGGGTACTCCAACTAAAAAGGAGGAGGCACGCGAGGACCCGAATGTTGTGACGGGTACATATCTTGTTAACTCTAGACCTGCTCACATCTTATTTGATTCTGGTGCCTCAGATTCTTTTGTGTCTTATGAATTTGCGCATTCCTTTCAAATTGCTTGCTATGTACTCGCGCAACCATTTCACGTAGATACTGCGGGAAGTATATCATTACTTGTTGATAAAGTCTATAGGGATTGTGTTATAGAAATTGAAGGCTATAATTTTCTTGATAATCTGATTCCTATCTCCTTGCCTAACTTTGACATTATTCTCGGCATGGATTGGTTGTCAAAGAACCACGCAGAACTCTTGTGATATGAAAAGATAGTACGTATTCCCATTGAAGGGGAGAATCATATCTATGTCTACGGTGAACAAAGAATCTTAAAAATAATCTCTTTCCTCAAAGCTCGTAAATTCATATCGAAGGGGTGTTCTATCTATCTGGCCTACACAGTCGATATCTCAAAGGAGGAGAAGAAAACGGTGAATGATGTTCCCATTGCTAACGAATATCCAGATGTTTTTCCCGAAGAATTGTCTGGACTTCCTCCGGATAGGCAAGTAGAATTGACCTTGTGCCTGGTGTTGCTCCGATTGCAAAGACTCCTTATCGTCTTGCACTAGCAGAGATGAAAGAAATGATGATCCACCTACAGGAATTACTTGACAAAGGCTTTATTCGACCAAGTACCTCTCCCTGGGGTGCTCCGGTATTGTTTTTCAAGAAGAAGGACGGATCGATGCGGATGTGCATTGATTATCGTGAGCTGAATAAGGTAACTATCAAAAACACGTACCCACTACCTTGCATTGATGATTTATTTGATCAACTTCAGGGTGTTAGCTATTTCTCAAAGATTGATTTGAGATCCGGCTATCATCAGTTGAAAGTTCACGAGCAGGATGTATCGAAGACTGCTTTTCGTACTCGATATGGGCATTATGAATTCCTTGTCATGCCGTTCGGTCTTACAAATGCTCCTACTGTATTCACGGATATGATGAATCGGGTATGCCGTCCAATGCTCGATAAATTTGTCATCGTATTCATTGATGATATTCTAATCTATTCCAAGTCTGAAGCTGATCATGCCATACATATTCGTGCGGTATTAGAACTTCTTTGAAAGGAGAAACTATATGCTAAATTCTCGAAATGTGAATTTTGGCTTCGCCCAGTTCAATTTCTCGGCCATGTGATTTCTGGTGACGGTGTATCCGTAGATCCTATCAAAATAGAAGTTATTCAAAATTGAGAAGTGCCCCGTAATGCTTCCGAAATTCGTAGTTTCTTGGGTCTCGCAGGATATTACCGGAGATTTATTAAAGACTTTTCTCGTATAGCCGTACCTCTCACGAGTCTTACACGGAAGGAAGTGAAGTTCGAATGGGGTGAAGCCCAAGAGAAAGCTTTCTCAACTCTAAAAGATCTTTTGACTCATGCTCCAATCTTATCACTCCCAGAAGGTGATGATGATTTCTCTGTATATAGCGATGCTTCAAGATTGGGACTCGGTTGTGTGTTGATGCAACGTGGTAAAGTGATAGCCTATGCCTCAAGATAACTGAAAGATTATGAAAAGAATTTTCCCACTCATGATCTCGAGCTCGCTGCAGTGGTATTTGCCCTAAAACTTTGGAGACATTACCTTTTTGGTACAAAATGTCAATTGTATACCGACCATAAGAGTCTCAAGTACATATTCAGTCAGCAAACTTTGAATATGAGACAACAACGAGCCATGGAGCTGATCAAAGATTATGACTGTGAAATCCTATATAATCCTGGAAAAGCCAACGTAGTTGCCGATGCACTTAGCAGAAAGGTTTATCGTAATAGTATGTGTTATGCTATTACTAATACTACAATAAAATTCACTATTTTAGATGAACTAGAGAAATGGCAAGAAGAGGCCCTAAATCCCGAAAATGTGAAGAAAGAAGGGATGATACATTATAATGATGCTTTACTTGATTTGAGATATGGCTATCATCAGTTGAAAGTTCACGAGCAGGATGTACCGAAGACTGCTTTTCGTACTCGATATGGGCATTATGAATTCCTTGTCATGTCGTTCGGTCTTACAAATGCTCCTACTGTATTCACGGATATGATGAATCGGGTATGCCGTCCAATGCTCGATAAATTTGTCAACGTATTCATTGATGATATTCTAATCTATTCCAAGTCTGAAGCTGATCATTCCATACATATTCGTGCGGTATTAGAATTTCTTTGAAAGGAGAAACTATATGCTAAATTCTCGAAATGTGAATTTTGGCTTCGCCCAATTCAATTTCTCGGCCATGTGATTTCTAGTGACGGTGTATCCGTAGATCCTATCAAAATAGAAGTTATTCAAAATTGGGAAGTGCCCCGTAATGCTTCCGAAATTCGTAGTTTCTTGGGTCTCGCGAGATATTACCGGAGATTTATTAAAGACTTTTCTCGTATAGCCGTACCTCTCACGAGTCTTACACGGAAGGAAGTGAAGTTCGAATGGAGTGAAGCCCAAGAGAAAGCTTTCTCAACTCTAAAAGATCTTTTGACTCATGCTCCAATCTTATCACTCCCAGAAGGTGATGATGATTTCTCCGTATATAGCGATGCTTCAAGATTGGGACTCGGTTGTGTGTTGATGCAACGTGGTAAAGTGATAGCCTATGCCTCAAGATAACTGAAAGGTTATGAAAAGAATTATCCCACTCATGATCTCGATCTCGCTGCAGTGGTATTTGCCCTAAAACTTTGGAGACATTATCTTTTTGGTACAAAATGTCAATTGTATACCGACCATAAGAGTCTCAAGTACATATTCAGTCAGCAAACTTTGAATATGAGACAACAACGAGCCATGGAGCTGATCAAAGATTATGACTGTGAAATCCTATATCATCCTGGAAAAGCCAACGTAGTTACCGATGCACTTAGCAGAAAGGTTTATCGTAATAGTATGTGTTATGCTATTACTAATACTACAATAAAATTCACTATTTTAGATGAACTAGAGCAATGGCAAGAAGAGGCCCTAAAGCCTGAAAATGTGAAGAAAGAAGGGATGATACATTATAATGATGCTTTACTTGATGATCCACGAGGATTAAAGGTATTCAAGAATCGGCTATGGATTCCAAAGATTGGTGGATTAAGACAGAAGATTTTAGATGAAGCCCATAAATCTAAACTGTCAATACATCCTGGTACAAGTAAAATGTACTATGATGTAAGAGCTGATTATTGGTGGCCTGGATTAAAGAGAGACATTGGAAGATATGTACAGGAATGCTTAATATGCTTACAAGTCAGAGCAGAGCACCAAAAGCCTTATGGAACCCCAGAAAGTCTTAGTGTTCCTGTATGGAAATGGGAAGAACTGTCCATGGATTTTATTACCAAATTGCCAAAGACTGCTAGACAGCATGATAGCATTTGGGTAATCGTCGACCGTCTGACTAAAAGCGCTCATTTTCTTGCCATGCGTGAAACGGCTCCAATGGAGAAATACGCACAAGTATACTTGGATGAAATTGTTGCAAGACATGGTGTGCCACTAAAGATCATTTCCGATCGTGATACTCTCTTCACATCTCACTTTTGGGCAAGTATGCAACGTGAATTGGGATCTCGAGTTGCTCTCAGCACAACTTATCATCCCCAAACAGATGGTCAGACGGAGAGAACAATCCAAACAGTAGAAGATATGCTTCGTGCATGTGTCTTGGAGTTCGGTGGTAATTGGGATAAATACTTACCTCTTGTCGAATTTTCGTATAATAACAGTTACCACGCTTCAATCAAAATGCCACCATATGAAGCCTTATATGGTCGCAAATGTCGTACGCCATTATGTTGGCGTGACATAGGACAGAAGATCCTTGGAGGCCCTGAAATGATTCAAGACACCACCGACAAGATTCAAATTGTACGAGAAAGAATGAAAGCCGCCCAGGATCGACAAAAGTCCTATACGGAAAAGAGGAGGCGACCAATAGAATTCCAGGTGGGTGATTTCGTAATGTTGAAGGTATGCGATTTGGAAAGAAAGGAAAACTAAGTCCTAGATTTGTTGGTCCTTTCATAATCCTCCAGAGGATTGGTAAACAAGCATACCGCTTGGAATTGCCTGAAGATTTGGCAGGTATTCATGATGTCTTTCATGTGAGTTATCTGCGCAAATGCTTGAGCATTTATGATGAGACAGTTCCATTCTCTGAGGTGAAATTGGATAATAAGTTAAGATATGTAGAAGAACCTGAAGAGATCGTGAATGAAAGAACAACTAATCTACGTAATAAAGAAGGTAGAGTTGGTGCTTGTCAAGTGGAAACACCATCGAGGCCTGAACTATACTTGGGAGAATAAGAATGAGATAAGAGCGAAATATCCCCATTTATTTTAATCGATGTAATTTCGGGGACGAAATCCTCAAAAGGAGGAGGTATTTGTAACATACACGTTTTGAAATCGTGTTTTAAGTAAATAATATTATGAAATATTATGTGATTTTGAGTATTAAGTTCTAACGGATAGTTTTTACTAGAAATAAAGTAAAACTATGTTAAGAATCACTCGGAAAATATTGGAAATCTTATGAGATTCCAATTAAAAGATAAATATCGAAATTTAACGAAAATATAAAATTTGAAATAAGTAAAATTTTATTAATGAAACTTGTAGATAATTTCGTTAGAAACATTTAGGCGAAAACCTCATCGAAATCTGAGTTATAACAAAGAAGTTATGACAAATAGAAGATCCGCGACAAAACCGGCACGGCGCCGAATGACGTAAAAAGTGAGTTTTTGATAAACTACTTTTTAGCCTTAGTGATCTAAATGAAAGTCGTAGTATTTGTTAAACCGAGAATTTTCATAAAAAGAACGCCCAAATCTGACTTCGTATGAGGAAGTTATGATTTTTCTAAGTTTCAGCTTAGTAGTTGACAGCTAAAAACTCGAATTTTAGATCGAGTGATTTTTAGCCGACACAACCTAAACGAGAATCGAAGGTCTCGTCAATAGTAGTACAACGGTAAAAAGACAGACGAAAACGGACGTTGGATGAAGAAGTTATGAATTTTTAACGGAGTTTCCTGTCTCGATCTGTTAAAAATAATAATATTAAAAATAAATCAAAATTATCCGACGAAGTCTAAACGAAAGTTGTAGAATATATTCCCGCCTACGTGTGCATATAAAGAACGTCAAAAACGGAGCCCGTATGCGAAAGTTATGGATTTTAGAAGATTTGGGCTCATTTTCTGAGGAATCTCGCAAGGATAAGGTCCGGAATAGGCCACGTCATCGGATCCTCGCATGCATACCATGTGCCCGACACGCGTGTTGCTTGCTGATTTGACCGAAGAAGTGGTCCAATGGCCTTCCGACGCGCCTCGCTTCTGACTTCGCCCCGTGTCCGAATCGCTGGACCAATCCGGTTCTGACGCGTGCCATCCGAGCCTCGCAGATGACTCCTCCGGATCCGAGCCTCGCTCCAGCTGCCGCGTGTCCTTCTTCCTTCGGCCGAAGTTTCGGACCTCGCTACTGTAAATAGTAGCTGCGAACCCTCCCGGCTAATGTTAGGAAATTTACACATTTTCACCCCTAAATCCATATTTCCACTATTTCAACTTCCCCCGAAGCCCCGGGATTATTTCCAACGCCCGAAACATGTCCCGAAGTTCCCGAGAAGCCCGAAAAATTTATCTTTTCGGTTTTGAAGCTGTACCTTCGCAGAGCCTGGTTTTCAACGAAGGAAGTTATAATTAGAGCCGAAGTGCTGCCCAAATTACTATTTTAACCCCCGGTTATTTCACGGTGAGTTTAATATATAGGAACAATTATATGTTATGTATTATATGTGCTATGTGCTTTTCAGTGTTATTATTCCGGGTTATTTTCCCGTGATATTTTTATTCGCTATTTTTAATATCAAAGTAATACCTTTGACCATGTGATCAGTGAAAGGACTTAGATTCACATTGGTACTGGTATGTAGCCTCTGGCCATGTAAAACATGTCTCCTTAAGAGAATGACTTCTATTCTATGGTATTGGCAGAAGGTTAGACAGGGCTATAAGCCTGAAGTCTACCAAAATGTTAATCCGAAGTTGTATGTCTTCTGTACCATTTGGGCCAAAGCTTTATTGATGTATATATCAAGTATGGAAATTGTTATGTCTCATTGATTGTATATCTTTGAATCAAATCAATGATTGATATGGAAAGTTTGTCACATGATTCACATATGCCTTTGTTGTTCCTTGTTCCTCTTTGCTTCTGCCATATTGAAGTATATATATGGCATAACGTTGTATTGTATCTATTATTGAACTCACTAAGCGTCACCGCTTACCCTCTCAATGTTTAACAAATTGCAGGAGATAAGCATCCAGTATAGTTATATACTGATAGAAGATTTTTGAATAGTTTGAAACTATGGTATTGATAGAAGATTTTCGAATAGTTTGAAACTATTGTATTTTGCACTCCCATATGTATAAAACTATAGAATTATGGGAAGTTATGTAATATATAACACTTTGAAATAGTCGGTTTGTATCCAGTAGTTTGTAATCACTTTATCAATATAAAATATTGTTTTTATGAATGTGCATGTAGCATGGTTTGGAGTAACAATTGTCAAGTATGAAAGTGTGGGTCTTTCACATGGTATCATGTTATTATACATAAAGACTAGAAGTCTACCCTTTCGTTTTGAGCGATTAATATGTGTATAGTTGTGAGTCATAATTTTGATTTAGTCAACTTTGATATATTCAATTACGCCTTTTACCATATACATCTTGTTTTTATTTTGAAATCTACAATAAACAAGTAATCCTTATTTACATTTGCTCTTTCGTTCTAAATTCGGAAACTTGATTTAAAATGCAAGTTTCATTGTATTTTTCCTTATAAGTAATACACAAGATGAATACCCTTATGCTTATAATTTTTCTATATCCGAAAAATACATGTGAAGGATATGTATCCTTATGTTTCTTCTTTTCTTTAAATACATCAAAAGTTTTGAATTTTACGATTATCTATTTTCTAAATAATTGTTTTTGTAGAAACACTAAACTAACAATATTTTTATTCATTTCTTAAAAATAGCATTCTACTTTGCAATTTTCAGTGAGTTCCTAAACTCTCAAACTTGTTTTCATAAATATTCTGACTCCTCTTAAACTTATATTTGTCTTGACTTAGACAATTAGTCAATTTTACAAAAAGCGTAATATCAATATTTCTATAAAAATAAAATTTCCCTTAATGACGACTTAAACATTTAACTTTAATTTATCTTTTTATTATTTTACTACTTCGTTTGATCGCCACACATGTATCTTCATTATCTTGGAATTATTACACATTTTGATAATAGTGAGATTACTTATCATTTCTAATCACTCAAATTGTTATCTAGACAAGGTGATTTAATTTATCATAAACTTGCATCGCCTCCATTTGCGACAATGACTCTCTAAATATATCTATTCTTCGAATATTGTTTTATTATAGTAAGAGTAACCGTGGTAGTAAATATTGCTTCGGAAATCCTCGATCGTTTCGTAACTTATTTTATAGACGACACTTAAATAGCCTTTACATTCAAGAGGTACCAAAACTTCGTTGCTTACCCTTAGTGCGTATCTTTAGGAACTTACCCTCGATCGCTTCCCTTTCATTCTCGTTACCCCTTCTTATTTCGGAATATATATTTTCCAGATATAGTAGCCAACCCGGAAGTGAACAAACTGTTCCTAATCTCTTCTTTATTAGGCGGCGAATTTACACTTAGTGCTAATTTAGAATGCGACTTGAGGATTAATGCGGATTTAACGCTCAATGCAATTGGTGCTTCAGCAAAACTTATAACGTTCTTTTAAGTTAGACAATATCTAACTAGATAATCTTTTCAACTAGGTCGCCATGGTCGGATCATGATTTCCATGATCCTAATTTCTCGCAATCTAGACTGTAGAACTCGAATTAAGGAAACATTACAGTGATTATAGCTAAAGAATTGGGCTCTTCCCTTGGAGAATTAACTCAAAATAATCAAAGAGTTCTCCAAGTCACCACCTCTCCAATTGTACAATTGCATCCGGTTGAGTTCTAATAGAATTCGTCACGAATTGAATTTCGAGATGAAATTCTTTCAACAGTGGGAGACTGTGACAACCGTCAAAATTCGAGTCAGTTCTAGATTTGACTAGACTTAGTTGCACATATAGGCACAACACATATTAGACTTAGTAACTAGAAGCTAAGTTATAACCTAGTAGAAACTTAGAAACAGATAGAAACAATGGATGGTGTACTTAGATTTCACATTGATATGTGAATTCTATAACTACTTAACTGTAGAGACTATCCATATTCGGGTCACTCTTTGACTCGAACACCTTTTCATGAATCATATACACACATTATGCACTTGACCTAGTAGTAGAAATTAGGTTGGAGCCTCATAGAAACTTAAGTCAATGTTGAAAACTAGGACTAGTATATTTGATTCCTCAATTTCGCTTGAATCTCGAAACCACTACATAGAATGCCAATAAACCGATAAAATAAGTTACAAATATTATTTATATCTATAAAAGAGTTATAATACCATAAGATACACTATATCTTATATGATAGTTTAAAATGTCCAAATTTTATAACATGTGTCAGAATTTTATAAAATGAATGCAAGGTTTATAAAATTTTAACTACCTCAAAATTTTATATTATATATAACATCCTTAATTAATTATAAGTCATGGAACATAAATTTGATCATGGAATAATAAATTAGGAATATTAGCCTTATTTATGAACATAAGTGTTAAATTTTTTTACAATTCACCATAAAAGTTTATACTTTATAAAAACTAGATTTCCAATATTTATAAATAAATAAATAAATAAAAGCTGAAATATATCCTATTATTCTCTCTTAATTTCGTCCACACCACCTCCCTCCTTCTCATTTCACTCTCATTTTCCAACTCCACACTCCATCACTCTCTCACTTCTCTCTCTCACTCTTCAATTCCCCCAACACCATTTTCTCTCTTCCCCTCTCTATAACCATGAAATTTTTCCAGAAAATGAAGCCATAAACACACCTTAAACTTTAAATCTTCATCATCTAGGGTTGTTCTTCAAGGTAATCACGAAAATCCTTCAATCTTCCTTCAAAATCTCAAGTTTTCTTGCATATCTTCTTCTTCTACACCATTCTATGGATGGATTATTCACATGCATGTTCATAAACACGATTTTTATGATTATGGTGATATTATTTCACCCAAAAACCAACATGCATGTGATGATCTTCAAGTTTAGAGGCTTGATCATCAAAGTTTGTTGTTAAAAAGCATTCAAATAGGTTCATAAATGATTTATTCCCAAATAAATATGTAAGACTTCTTTTCTGATCAAATCCGATTTTTCACAGAATTACATCAACAAAATGAGATGTTCTACAAATTTTCAGAAAATAATTCATTTGTCTCGAATTATTATAATTATTTCAAGAAAATAGGGCAATAATTCATATAAAATACTTTCTGAGGTCTATAAATCATAGGTAAATTCGTGGATGACCCCTAAAGTGAATGATGACTTCTCAGTAAGTTGCATCGATTTTTGTTACTCTTTTCTATGATTTTGAATTTTCTTTTTGTTTAATTCAAATAAATCATAAAACCACCTTAAGTAATTTGAAAAGACTATATAATAATTTTCGCAGCTCCTACCTAATGTGGAGTACTCAGAAAAATATTTTCAGAATTTTTCATAATACATTCCTATTTTTCCCTGATTTTTGTATTTATAATGGACTAATAAGGGAAAAATATTTTTACTCATCCAAAATTCATGAAAATTTTCCAGAAGACCTTAAAATATTAGAGCACTAAATAAAAATTTTGATGATTTTTCTATTCAGTATACTATTTTTCTCCCATTTCCTAAGATTAAATACACTTAAATCCACATAATCAGATTTTAGTATATAAAAATCACCATTGGTATTTTTCCTGGATTATATACACTGTAAATTGAGTTTACAAAAATTTTGGTAATTTACTTTAACTATTTGGTAATTATTCACCATTTAATGATTATTCAAGAGCATAAAACAAAGACAAATAGCAAAACTAATTTAAAAATATGTTTTATATTTTTCACAGCTTCTATATGTATTATAACAGTGCTAAACAAAGTTTGGGCAATTTTGGAAACTGTCTTCTATTTATTTCCATTTTTGTTAGAATAAATGCATAAAAATCTTAAAATCAGGATAAACTGTTTAGAAACCCTATTTTACATTTTTCCCAGCTTAAGTATGTTTAGTGGCAGTAATATAAAAATGTTTAGAATTTTTATTATCCGGATACTATTTTTCACGAATTTATATTGATATGAAGGCTTAAAATTTTGGAAAAATAGTTAATCACATCAAAAATTCAAGAGAAAATTTCTGGAAGACATCTACTGTATTTGGAACAAAAATGTAAAAATTGATGAATTTTAGAAACTGTTTGATAATATTTTTTGGATTTTTAGGAGTTTAAAACATCTTTAAATGGGTTGAAATACCCTCAATTAATATTATAAAAATCTGGAAATTAATATCCAAAATTGTCTTAATCACATGAGTTATAAATTTTCACCATTTCATAAAAATGTTTGTAACTTATCAATATTAAATTTTGACACAATATTAGCATAATTTTATTGTAGTGGTAAGTATATTAGCACTAAATTTCGACTAGAGACTCACTAGCATATACCATTATTGTAGGATTCGGTAGTGGTACAAGTGGAACTTAGATCAAGGCATCATTTGCATCATCTCAATGCATTGTGAGTATTCACCACTCCCCCTATTTTCGGTTTTTAAATGTTTTGGGGTGGAAAAGCATGTCCGAAAATCTATTTATTGTTCGTTGTATTTAAATTGATTTGTATCAAAATTGATTGCTATATTTTGCTATGTATGTTTATGAAACTTGAAACATGAGGCCTTATCGTCTTAAGTCCCTTCCCTTATACTTTAATCCAACCATTAACTCTTTGAGCCAATGGTCATTATGGATAGCGCTATTAGGAATTGACAACTCCTCACTCGCCCGATTGCTGGAGTGCATGATACCATATTAATCTATGGAACGATAAGCATAGATCTTGATAGGGCATCAGTCATAGGCTTGGTTGTGAACTCATTGTTTGCTCATACACATACAAAAATTATTATTAATTATGGCAATAATCTGGTTATTTATTATAGCAATAAACTTTGTTTCTCATTATAGCAATGTTCTTGTATTTATGGAAAGTTTTATACCAAATCTTGATTTTGTAAATCTGTGAGTACTCACCAACTATTTTTATAGTTGACGCTCTTTTTACATGCTTTTTCAGGAATCATCGAGTAAGTGGCACTTAGGGACACATCACTTTTAGGAGCATTTGCATGTGTTTTATTTCAATTTACATTGTAATTTCTTTTAAAAGTTGTTCAAACCCATTGTAAATTTGTAATGATTTTTAATACTATGGTTGGTGTTGTCTTTTAATTTTTGCTATGAAACCCTTTATACTGCCACGCCTCGTGTTTCCGCTTTAGCGGGGTGTGACATCTAGCGAATGCTAACCTAACTGATCAAATCAGTAGGACGTCATCCAAGAGTGAGGAGCGAAGGATGTGGATTGAGGAGATAGAGTCTGAGTTATCTAGGTCTATAGATGAATCAATTTATTTGTAGAGAGACAATTTGAAATTTTGAAACAAAGAAACATCTTTTGTTTGATTGCTAAACGACTTTATTCATATATTACTCAGTTGCATTTAGATTGTGAGATAGGTAAAAAGATTCACAAAATGATTTTGCCTTTCCTTGAATTCAAGGAAGACGAGATTGATGCTGAGTGTTACAAATGTAAATCTATCGTCTCTTCAGACGAAACCTCTGAAGCTTACAGAATTGGACTGGACAAAATTGAATCTTTTATTAAGTCCAAAGACCATATAGACATGTTGAAAAAGTTGCTCGATGAAAATGACAGGTTGAAAATCAAGACCGAAACTGTACAAAAATTTGACTCAATACATTCCAAGTTGAGTTCAGAAAATAAAATCAATCTTGAAAATACATCTGAATTTGACGAGGAAAGTGATATGAGCGAAATATCTATAGAAGATGAGGTTGACTGCTCTGAGTTTGTGAAAAACAAACCCGAACCTGTAAAAGTACTGATTTCTGAAAACTCGGTCGAGTTCGCTGGCATTTCTCAAAATAAACCAAAAATTTTGAATGCAAAAGCTACGGTTTATCCTAAAGTCCAAACGGTCCCAAATCAAGTTTTCAAGGTCGACGGAGTGAAAAAAACTCAAACAGTGGAATTAACTTCGCTAGTAGAAGAATACAACAAAGATGGGTGTGACGATTACTTTTGGTCTGCACCAACTGATAATGCGGACAAAACAAAAGGTCTATCTGAAAGATCCTCATGGAGAGTTAGAGGACGTTATGTGGCTGAGCCAATAAATAAGCCTTCAAGTTTGGAAAAAGGCAGTACAAGTGGTACAAAGGAATGTCCAAGCGAAGCTTCTTCTGGAAAGAGCGAATCTCGTGCAAGTGAATCGAAGCGAAAGGCGAATATTCACAAATCTTCAAAATAAACGAAAACAATCTAATTTAAAAGAGACGAAACTTCAAGATAATAAAATCAAAGTTTTCACAATAAAGAAAAAGGACGAAACTACTTTGATTAAACGTACTTATATGGTTAATTGCTCCATTACTTTTCCACTTTCTGTAAAAGGCCCACAAGGACCCAAGCAACTTTGGGTTCCTAAATCTACTTAATTTTTGCAGGTTATTCGTGACGAGCAGTTTGACGATGAATGGTACATTGACAGTGGATTCTCACGTCACATGACTGGGAGAAAGGAAGAGCTGAGGGAGTTTCGTGCTCTGGAAGATGGAGGAAACGTTAAGTATGGTAATAACTCGTTTGGAGCAATCAAAGTCTATGGGATGATATCTAATGGAGATTTCTCAATACGAAATGTGGCTTATGTAGAAGGACAACAACACAACCTGATTAGTGTCTCTCAATTGGTTATGAGAACAGGATTAAAAGTACGCTTTGATGACGAAGGTTCTGAAATTATAGAGAAGGAAACGAAAGCTGTTCTTTTGAAGTCTCCTAGAAAAAGCGAATTGTATCCTCTAAATTTGAACCCGATAAGAGGGAAACCTTTCGTATGCCTGCTAACGAAAGCACACTCCGATGATAGCTGGCTATGGCACAGACAACTTTCGCACATAAATTTCAAGGATATCAACAAGATCGTGCTTGGTGATCATGTGCGAGGGCTTCCTCTATTAAAGTTTGATAAGGATCATTTATGTGCAGCATGTGAAATGGGGAAGCAAAGTAGGAAAAGCCATACAACTCGAGTAAACACGAAAATCATTGAATCCTTAGAACTTCTACATATAGACCTTTGTGGACCTTCTGCAATTTAAAGTGTCGGTGGTAGTAAGTATATTCTTGTTATAGTTGATGATTTTTCACGTTTCACTTGGGTGTTTTTTCTTAAACAGAAATCTGAGGCAACTCCTACACTCAAGAGCTTTATAAAGAAAGTTGAGCTTCAACTACGAAAGCTGGTTCGCAATATTCGCAACGATAATGGGCTGGAATTTAAAAATCAAGACTTTGAAGACTTTCTAGCTGATAAAGGAGTAACACACAATTTTTCTGCTCCTTATACTCCATAACAGAATGGTGTAGTTGAAGGACGAAACCGTTCTTTGTGTGAAGCTGCTCGAACAATGCTTACCTTCGCTTCGCTTCCTTTGTATTTTTGGGCTGATGTTATTGCAACTGCATGCTTTACCCAAAATAGATCCTTTCTGAATAAGCGATTCTCACTTACTCCATATCAAATTATTAACAATCGCAAACCTAACGTTAAATTTTTCCATGTATTTGGTTCGAGGTGTTTCATCTTCAATTCCAAGGAAAACCGGAACAAATTCGATGCAAAAGCTGATGAGGGTATTTTTTGGGTTATTCGCTGAATTCTAAGGCATTTAGGGTTCTCAACAAACGCACAAAGAAGCTAGAAGAGACCTACTACGTTACATTCAATGATAACTATTCGAAGAAGATTCAGCAAAACGAAAGTCCATCAGCAGAGATCTTTTCAAAGCCAAATCCAGCAACAGCTCCTATCTCAACTCTATATGATGAGTATATGATTCTCTTTGATGAACCAGAAAAAACCATTTCTTCTGAATCTAAAGCAACAGACAATAAAGAAGATGAATTCAAGAAAATCATAGACGATGTTGTGAAAGATATGGAAAACGAACCTCCTAGTTCAAACGAACCTCCTAATTTAAACTAAACAATAACAGAAAATACACCATTGCAGGGGGAGGGTTCGTCTTCGTATTCTAAACCTAATGTGCCTTTAAAGGGGGAGAATCCATATCCACATATTACTCATAAACATCCAGTTGAGGGAGAAAACTCTGAACATGAGGGCGGAGTATCATCATCATTCGAGGGGGAGAATAAAGAAGCAAATGATGATTCGGATGCACAGTCTGAATTCGAAGAAGTAACTGGATCCCTCATATGATCCAAGTTATCCTCCACTGACCAAATGGACCAGAGATCACCCGAAAGCTCAAGTCATAGGCGAATCGTCTAAATGCGTCCTCACGCGATCTCAGTTAAAAGCGAAGCAAAATGCATTATTCTCCAAGGTGGAATTTTGTATGTTCAACTCATTCGTTTCTAAGGTCGAACCCAAAACCGTCAACACAGCTCTTGATCATTCTGATTGGGTGCAAGCGATGCAAGACGAACTAAACGAGTTTGAGCGAAACAAGGTCTGGAGATTAATACCAACTCCACCAGATGCATCAGATGTTGGTTTAAAATGGGTGTTTCGCAATAAGATGGATAAAGAGGGCAATGTGATAAGAAATAAGGCGAGACTAGTAGTCAAGGGATACTGTCAGGAAGAAGGAATCGACTATGAAGAAACCTTCGCTCCAGTAGCAAGGTTAGAATCTGTTCGTATCTTTCTGGCCTATGCAGCACACAAGAATTTTGAAGTGTTTCAAATGGACGTCAAGTGTGCTTTCTTGAATGGAGAACTGGAAGAAACTGTATATGTCGAGCAACCACCGGGTTTCGTGAACGAGAAAATTCCCAATCACTGCTACATTTTGGACAAAATAGTATGTGGTCTAAAGAAAGCGCCTAGAGCCTGGTATGAAACCCTAACTCGCTTTCTTAAAATGTCAAAATTCAAACAAGGTTCGGTTGACTCAACCTTCTTTCACAAGAAAGAGGGTGACCACCTAATGATCATCCAAATTTATGTTGATGACATCATCTTTGGTTCCACGAATCGTAGCTTAAGAACTGAGTTTCGCAAGTTGATGGAAACTAAATTTGAGATGAGTTCAATGGGTCCAATTAACTTTTTCCTTGGATTGAATATTAGACAGGGACCAGAAGGCATTTTCATAAATCAGGAGGCTTACACCAAAACCTTACTCGCGAAGTTTGGCATGATGGGAGATTCAAAAGTGAAAGTACCAATGGCATTCGGAATGAAACTAACACCATCTCTGGAAAAACCAGTTGCTGATATGACTCTGTATCGTCAGATGATAGGGTCATTGATGTATCTAACAGCTAGTAGACCAGATATTATGTTATCCGTTTGTTATTGTGCTAGGTTCCAGGCAAATCCACGCGAACCTCACATGGTGGCAGTCAAGAACATCTTCAGATACCTGAAACGAACCTCATCTCTTGGCATTTGGTATCCGGCGAAATCAGGATTCTTCGTTCAAGCATTCTCAGATGCCAATCTTGGAGGATGTGGTTTAGATAGAAAAGGCACTACTGGAGGGTGTCAATTTCTTGATGGCAAACACGTCAGTTGACAGTCCAAGAAACAAACATGTGTATCCTTGTCTACAGCCAAAGCTGAGTATATAGCTGCTACATCTTGTGCATCTCAAGTCATTTGGAGTCAAAGCCAATTAAGAGACTATGGCCTAAACATGGGACGAATCCCTCAATACTATGATTCTGAAAGTGTTATTCGCATTTGTCATAATCCGGTGCAACACTCAAAAAACAAAACACATCACACTGAGGTATCACTTCATAAAGGATCACGTAGAAGATGGAAACGTTGAAATACACTTCGTACGATCCTCTGATCAACTAGCTGACATTTTCACGAAAGCCTTGCCTGAAGCATCATTTAATAGAATACTCCAAGGCTTAGGAATGATGGAAGCTGAATCTGTTCCAAAACCACCTTCGCTTTCATGAGAATCACCTTCATTTTCGCCTTGTAAGTATTTGCAAAGCGAAATGAGGCGAACGCTCGCTCTATTTTGTTTCCGGTTATCCCGGGACACGAAATAGATCGAACTCTCGCTCCAATTCGCTTCACTCATTCTCTATAAGCGAACTCTCGGTTGTCTAATCAACTTATTGGGTTGGAACTCGTATCTCATTTTTGTACATTATGTATACTATTTCGTTTAAGCATATCTTAAATTTTTGTTTTTATTTATTTTTCAGAAAAACCAAAATCCAAAACTATTTTATTTTTTTGTGTTTAGTTTTATTTCTTTTCTTTTTCACAAAATTTAAAATACCAAAAATAGCTAATATCGAAACTCTTGTTAACACATCTCAAGAGTTACTCTAATTCGCTTGATGGGGCAGATATAAACTTCTTCTTCTATGTATTAGCTAAGTGTCCCTAGAAGCATGCTGCTGCATGTTGTCCTAAGCCTCAACAGACTTCTTGTGAAGCCTTAATGAAATGAATCTACCTTTCGTTTCTTCCCAATCAGGCGGCTAAATTCACTTAAGTCATAAGCTACCTTACTCTTCTCACATTGAGTTAAGAGTTATCTGCTTGGTCACTTTCGCATAGCAGAGGTACTTTCGTTTCTTATACCAACTCAACACTTTTCTCCATTAATTTCGTTTTCATCAATGTACCCCTTGAGACTCTCAGCATTTACCACTGAGGTTTATGGTTACACAACATCTGTGTTAATGATCTTAGTTTTGTTTTACCACGTACTAAGTGAGACCCAAAATCCAACACCACAATGAATTGACGGTGAACCATTGAATGTTCTAGCTTTTCACCCATGAATTAACGAAAGCTATTATCATGGTTTGTACCACGAAATCTCTTTTATTTTTGCGAGATCTTTAAGGAATGTTCTGAAACTAAGACATTTCTTCCCAAAAGATCCAGTTTCGTTTTTGTTTTTGAGATTTCCAAAATTTCCCCTGTCACTGAAAAATTATCCAACCTACTTGATGCTTATGGCTACACTGGCCACACAAGTACTTCAACTAACTTTCAAACTTATGTCAAGTTTCGTAGTTTGATTGAAGCGAACTCACCCATAAAGCCAAAATTAAAAGATGCCTTTCAATGTTTCTTAACAAACAATTGACCGTACTTCAACGGGAAACCACACAGACACTTCTTAGTCTCTCTTGACTTTGAAGGAAGAGATTCGTGCCCGGGATCCAAAGATTCGTGTCTCTTATGACATCACTTAAATCCCACACATATAACTTGTTTCATTTCTTTTTCTTTGGCACACTCTTGCACGAAAGTCTATTGATTTTCCAAAAGTCTTGTTCGTGGTGATTATGACTCTTGTGTTTTACAGATCTAATGATGTTTTGCTTCCACATGGGCTTGTTCAAACGAAAGGGGCTCAGTTTCTTTTATTGGGATATGAAGCGTTAGGGAAAAATATGAAGAGGCGGAGGAATGGATAAGATTTCAAACAAAAGGCGTGTTTTTTTGAATCGTCACCAATTGTCACGACGCCTGCCACACTTTTCGGAGGAACAGTTGTCAAATCTCGTATTTTTAGGCGTTTTTTACGAGATTTTTACGCAATTGACGATTCAATTTTCTCTCTCTCTTGAGTAATTGTATAAAAGGGGTTATCGATTATTAAGGTACTCTTTACTGCTCTCAAAATTTTCAAGAACCCCAAAAGGCAATTTCTCTCTTACTGTTCATCTTCTCCAAGCTCCTGCAACAATGGCTAACTCCTCATCTGTTCAAGAACATACTGGTCAGTATTCTTTTCTCACAATCAAGCCCAACCAGAACTTGATCCTCGACTTAACTCCATTCAAGTATGATCCATACATGCTTCCCAATGTCGAGTGCTTGAAGTATTCACCTTTGGTGACTGCTTTAACCAAGGTTGAAAGTGTTCCTATGTCCCTGTTGTCAAAGGCCTTCTCATCTGCTAAGTATGTCAAGGAGGAAGAAAAGATCATATTTGAAGTTCATGATAAGAAACACTCGGTCTCCAAGTCCAAGTTTTGTTCTCTTCTAGGGCTAAACTATGTTGATTCCATGGTGAACCCTAAGTCCATCACCACTGCCCAAATCTTCGAGATGTTTTATCACATGGGGTATACTGAACTTCTCACCACCATTACCAAGTTCAAGAAATCTTCTCTCCCACCACAATGGAATGGTTTGTTTACTCTTATCTTCAAGGCTTTATGTGAGAGAGTATCTGGATCTGACTGTGCGAGCAAATCCTTCATGAAAATCCTATATGGCCTCTACCATGGATTAACCTTGATTATGGGTCCGTGCTTTGGGCTTAATTAGTGAAGAGTATGAATTCTTCGTCTTGGCACCACGAGATCTCTTGCGGACGTTTCTGGACGATAGTGGTGCAGTGAGCAATTGAAAAATTCAATCTTCCAGTGATAGTAGACTCATTAATGTCGTCGATTGCTACTTTCCACACTACGAAGATTATCGTCGCTGATAATTCGAAGTTCTTATTTGTGGGGTCTATTCCAGAGACGATGTATAGGTGTGTTTCTGGGGCGAGTAAAATTATCACAGATTACAAGAAGCATCCGGTTTCGGGTCCCAGGGAGCTTACATCAGAGATGCAACGATCCTTAGATGAGGCTGATAAACCCAAAAAGGGAGGCAAGAAGAGAGACAAGAAGAAAAGTGTTCTAGAAGGTCAATCTTCTCTTGCTCTAACCCCTAAGAAGCGAAAGACTCGAGGAACAACTCCTACCGCTCCAAAGAAGCGAAAGCTATGCAAGATGACTCTGCAACCCAGCTCATCTTCATCAAGCTCGGAAAGCGAACATTCTCAATATGAGGGTTCACTTCGTGGTGATTCGCCTCCACCTTCTCCACAACAAGAGGTAAATCTTAATGATAAAATTCCAACTCCACCTCTTTCTCCTACTCACACATCCATTCCAATTACTATCGCACCTTGTCCACCTCCTGTTTCTACAACATCAACCCCAGTTTCATCTCAACCACCAGTTTCTTCTCAACCACAAATAAGCATTCCTCTTTTTGTCCCTCTCTTTGCTGATTCAACAGTAGCTCCTACTGTCTCTACCCCACTTTTTGTTTCAGTCAACGTATCTGATACGGGGGCTCTAACTTCAGGTTTCTCCACTCATGTTTCACCTCCTATTTCCCCTCTTAACCGTGATGATCTAGAAATGCTCTTCTGTGACGACGAAGATGAAGATCTTGGGGGTTTAACTTACAGTCCCTTCCAAATCAGGACTGGAAATGAAGATGAGGTGCAAGTAACAAAAGGGAAATTACAATCCCTCCATGAAAAGATTGACCAGTTGCTTCTCTCTAACAAATCTTCTTCTCCTGATGTATATGCTAAAGCAGCTGTTGAGTCTATCTTTGAGTGAATCATGAAACAACATTCCGCTTCTGTTGAAACATCGAATAAAGCTGTTGCTGATTCTGCTGAGATTTGTAAGTCCACGACCGAAAAATTCGATAAACTAATTGGACAAACCACTGCTTTCATGGAAAGCTTCCAAACCACTTACGATTCAAACTCCACATCAGCTATTGAAGCATTGAAGAGTCTGGGATCTCTCTTTAAGAATGAAAAAACGCAACTCCAAGAGCTTCAGACTGGTCTACAGTCTGACCAGAGTCATTTCAAGCCACTATCTCGTCTCAGCTTTCTCAGCTTAAAGATGAACTTGTCAAGGAAAGTACTATCAAAGATTATCTTTCTCTCAAGACAGAAGAAGCCAAACTGTTAAGTACCAAGCTTGAAGCTTTGGAGAAACAGGTCAATGATCTATTATCTGAGAGGGCAGGCATGTGAAGCTGTATAACTGATGTTACTATCATGCTCTCGGATATCATTGAGACCAGGGACTCTATGATCATCATCACTATGTGTAAGCATCTATCAGAAAAGCTAAGGCCAGTCTTCGCCAAGCTTCACCGCCTTGAAGGTGTTTCTGATCAATCCTTTAATCCGAAACAAGGGGGAGAAAGTGTGACAGGTGGATCAAGAAAAGAAAATGTGGTTGGGGGATCACGAACGAACGAACCTAAAGTTTCTATCAAAACACCTAAAGCTCCTGTCAAGCCAATTGTCAACAAGGAACCTAAAGACAAGGAAAAGTTGTTCAGTGACGAAGCAATTATTGATAATGAAGAAGAAGAAGAGATTTCTGAAGAAGAACTGAAAAGGCGAAAAGTCCGTGAAGCTAAAATGGATGAACATCAACGAATCATCCATGAAGCCGAAGAAAAGGAACAGGCAGAGAAAGAAGCACAGACTACACTCCAGAGTAAAAAACTCCTATTCCCCAAGTGGACTCTGAATCGAATCCAGCGTGATGTTGTTGATCTTCCAAGCCAGTATTGGTTAGAACCACTAGTTGCGTTTGAACTTCAGAACACACGAGACTCCCAAATGGATCTGCCAATTACCCCAAAAGCCTTCAAATTTCGTTCTTTTGTTAAAGTAGCGAATGCTCCTATTACAGACAGCGGAGCAGATTATATGCTTTTCTCGTTCTATCTAAAGCATATGAAACCACAATACGAGACCTCTGATGCTTAAGTCAGTAATGTTCATAGAATAAAAATAAACAAAGAAAATGAGGGTAAGGAGGGTAAGGAGTAGGTATGTACCTCTAGGGTAGTTGGCATATATGCCCTTATTCCTTCTTCCGAATACATAAGATAGGCATCACATTTCTAAGCCTGTATGAAGGCATGTTTATTCAAGGTTGACCAATAGTATCTTGTTCTTAAAACTTTAAAACACAAGGATCTACCCCCAGTGTGGTTGCCACTATCCCCTTCATGTATGTCTTTTAAAACTTCCATGGCTTTTTGATCTTAGATACGGATCTGTTATGGATTTCTTGTATAATAATCCATAGATCATCACAAAGCATGAGATCCTCTTCTTGAACGCTTTATCGCTTTTTCTTCTTTTAGGATTGTACCATTCTGGAGATACTCTATGATGGGTTATGTCCAGGATCTCAAATGCCTCTGAGGATCCTGACTATTTGGATCAGGATCCTGATCAGAGGATCGAGGTATTGGGCCTCTGATTGCCACTATCTTGACCGTCTGATCATGGTCGTCGGGGTCATCTGATCTCTTGGAGCGATCTTCTATCACTGGGATCATTATGTGGGTTATTGGGATCCTGGTCTCTTGCAGGATCATGAGGGAAGACTCTAAGTTGGCTAATGTGTCTGCCTTGGTTTTATCTTATCTAGGAACTTCATTCAGACTGAAAAGCTGACGATCATTGATCTGAAGATCCTTGGCTAGCTATAGTCCCATGACCAGTGCCTCATATTCAGCCTCGTTGTTGGTTTCATCGAACTCATAACTGACTGCTTGGGGTATTTTGTCCCCCTGTGGCGATTTTAGTATGATCCCTATGCCATTTCCTCTTTGTTTTGATGCTCCATCTATAAATAGTGTCCATTTTCCCAAGCTTTCTTCTTCTAGAAGTTATCTAGTTTCTATTTCTACTTCAGCTTGTTGATCATCACTAAAGTCATCCACAATGTCCGCCAGTGCTTGAGACTTTATTGCGGATCTTGGTTCATACATGATGTCGTACGTTCTTAGCTTCACGAACCAATTTTCCATCCTTCCTGACATCTCTGGTTTCCACATAACATTCTTAATAGGGTAATTAGTTCTTACATGTATAGGATGTGCTTCAAAATAGTGTCTTAATTTCGTGGAAGCAGTTACTAATGTAAGTATTAGTTTTTCAAGGTGAGAGTACATGTTCTCAGGATCCAAGAGACTTTTACTTACATAGTAGATGGGGTGTTGGTCCCCGTTAAGATCCTTGGCTAAGACTGCACTCGCCCCATTTGAGGATACTGAAAGGTAGAGAAGGAGTGGTTCTCCGTTTAATGGCTTTACCAATAGGGTAGCCGAAGTTAAGTATTTATTAAACTCCTGGAAAGCGTTTTCGTGCTCTTTAGTCCATTCAAATCTTTTGTTCTTCTTCAAGATGTCATAGAAATGTTTACTCTTTCTGAGGATCTTGAGATAAACCTATTTAATGCTGCCACTCTTCATGTTAGTCTTTGAATATCCTTTATCGAGGACAAGGATCTTAAATCAATAATGACCTTTATTTGCTTCGGACTTGCTTTTATTCCTCTTTTAATCACTATGTATCCAAGGAACTTTCCTAATCTCATTTAAAAGTGACATTTAAAAGGATTCAGCTTCATGTTGTATTTATATAGTATGTTAAAGGCTTCTTCAAGATCCTTGATGTGATCTTCAGCTTTCTTTGACTTGACACCATGTAATCGATGTAGACTTCCATGGTGTCCCCCATTTTTTCCTTGAACATACGATTCACTAGTCTTTGATATGTTGCACCTGCATTTTTAAGACCAAATGGCATAGCAGTATAGAAATATATACATGTGGGAGTTATGAAGGCGGCATCCTCTTGATTAGATGGTTCTATTTGTTGGAACCTCTTTCAGGCATCCATGAATGTTAATAGTTCATGGAATATTGTGGCATCTATCATAGATCCATGTAGATCCATGTGGAAAAGAAAATGATCCTTAGGACAGGCCTTGTTAAGATCCATGTAGTCCATACAGACTCACCATTTACCATTCTTCTTCTGCACTACGACCATATTGGCCAGTCACCTTGGTAACTTGACTTCCTTGATCATCCCTGTTTTGAGAAGTTTTTCCACTTCTTCTTGAACGATCAGGTTCCTTTTAGGTGCAAACTTTCTTTTCTTTTGATATATAGAACTGAAAGAAGGATCTATATTAAGTTTGTGAGTTATAATTTTCTTTTATACCTGTCATATCTTCGTGTTTCCATGTGAATGTCTTTCTTTTATTTTTTAGGAACTTTATTAGCTCCTGCTCGAATTCCTCTAGTATTAAGGATCATATGAGTACTTTAGTTTTAGGATCCTCAAGTTTTAGGGGCACTTCCTTTACATCTTGCTTTTAGCATGACTCATGCCCCCTGCTTTAACTTCTATGCTTGTCATGGTACTATTGAAGATTTCATCGAGGTCTTATAGGATTGTTTGGACTCTTGTTGATCACCGATGATGTTCACGGTCCCCTAAGGGGTAGGCATCGTGACATATTGATGGTATGTTGATGGTACTGCTTTCATGTCATGGGTCCAGAGTCTACCTAGTATAACATTATAGAAATACAAACCATTAATAACACAAATCATTGCATAGAGTTTACCCCTTCGATGTAGATAGGCAATTTAATTTCTCCAACCATATGCTTCATTTTACCGTTGAATCCTATCAACATTGAGGATTTTTTATTGTCTCGGATTCTGGGATGTTCATCCTAGTCAGAGCATCTATGAGTATGATGTTTAGTGAGGATCCTTCGTCTACCAGTATCCTTCTGACGAAGTGATTGGCGATGTAGAGAGTTATTTTCAATCCATCATGGTGAGGATCTTGAATGTTCTCTTTATCCTATTCATCGAAGGTGATTTCTTTATTGCTTGTAATCGATGTGTTCTTCTGGGGACTTTCTTCTTTCTCTGCCTTGGATATCTTACCGTGCTTTTTGCTGCAGAGTAAGAAATTTTACAAATGTCAGAACCCCCAGAGATAACATTGATTACCTTAGCGTCGTCAGGAGGGGATCCTAGTTTTTGTAGGATCCTTCTCCTTCTCCTTTGATCTTTCTTTTTGTCTTCCTAGGCTTTCTTTGAGATGTCCTTGGATCAGGAGATAGCTAGTCTCCTTTTGAGGGCCATGCAATCCTCAGTGATGTGGCCAAAACCTTTACGGTATGTACACCATTAAGATTTGTCTTTCCAGTCACTCGATTTCTCTCCCTTCCTTGTGCACCTTGATTTCTGGCCAAGATCCTGCATGGCAAAGATTAGACCTGAAATATCCACAGAAAAATAATTGTCGGTGATTATGTGGATTTCATCTTCTTCCCCTTCTTCTTCTAGGGCATTAACCCTACGATGATCAAGTTTGGAGTACGGTTTTGATTTGTATGATCTTTGGGCCAAGCAATCGCACTTCCTATTAGGATTGTAGTATGAATTTAGGGTGCCAGTCCTTTTCTGAATTTCTTTGTCTTCTTCTAGTCTGATGAATCTCATCACTCTAATTCTGACTTCATCCATTCTCCTGCACGGGGTCATCACATGATCCTCATAAAATGGAAAATCCTTCTTTAGGCTCATTTTAAAAGCTTCCATGGCAGTGACCATGTCAATATTGGGAATGTTCATGAAATCCCTACTAAACCTATTTACAAATCTCTAAGGGTTTCCTTAGGATCCTGGACTACTCGATATAGATCACTAGTGATCTCTTCGAATATCCTGCTACAAGTGAAATGATTATTAAAAATGTTAATTAAATGATCAAAAGAAGTAACAGAATAAGGATGAATATTAAGAATCCATTCAAGGCTGATCGTGTGAGGGTTAAACCAAAATCCTTGGATAAAATAGCTTAGTTTAAGTGTAATGGGATGGTAATGATTTCTATTATTTCCAAGTATTATGTTATGCGTTCCTAAGGATCTGTAGTTTTGTCGTAAGTCTTTATGCTTGGAGTCTAGAAGTTTTTTGGAACTTCAGTATTGGCTATTATGGAAGCAAATATCGAGATCATGTGGCTTGTGGGGGATGCTTCTGGTATAGGTTGGGTTATTCCTGGTACACTTCAAGATTATTTGTCTCGGTTGTTGAAGTTCCCTAACCATGATAGGACTTATACCTATATCAAGATCCTTAGAGTTTATGTTAAATGCATTATTATTTAGTAAGTTACCAGTGTCTTGGTTTTTAAGGGTAGTAAATTTTTTGTTAGGATCATGCATCACATGGGCTTGATTATTTGGGATTGGTCCCCAAGTTGAAGCAGCAATAGGTTTTGAGGTTGTAGTATCTTGACGAATTCCCTAAGGACCCTGGATTGTCGAAATCGAGGATCCTGGGCTGCAAAATCGAAGGTGTTGTTTTATGTTGTTTATGAATTTCTGCTCTTCTTATTTCCATTTATTTGAGCAATATTTTGTTGTCCTACTATTTTTCATTCATTTGTTGTGTTACCATCTTCACCATGGAGAAGAGTTCGTTGTTAAAGATCAGAACATGAGGATCCTAGAATCCCAGGGATCCTAGATTCCCATGGTTGATGGAAAGATGTTCTTTTTAGACGTATCCCGAGTTTTCCTCCTACCGGGAGGTCTACTTGGAGGTGGTGGAATATTTTTAGAAGAGATAGGAGGAATAGAGGAAGAAGATAAGGTTGATTGTGTGGACATGAATAAATCCATCCTTAAAGGTTGTATTTTTATGACTTATGGATCCATTGTGGTGAGTAGATGAGAAGTTCATCTTCTCACTTAGTCTATGCATGAGTCTAAGAGCTTTTTGTCTCATTTGACCTAGACTTGACAAGATGGTGTAAAGGACATACAAATGGATAAAGTTGGAAATTTTATCCATTAAGACCATATTTTGATGAGTTCTAGAGGTTTACAGATTAAGTCTTAAAGGATTAAGACATTGTTTAAAGTTAGCTAATCTGTGAAGTTCGTGTTGTGATCCAATCATGTGTAACATCACAGTGTCCGAGCAGGTCATGACTATTTTGTTGCCTAGAGATAGCGTCGCAATCCTATGTTGGTCGCGGCGAAATGACGTGGACTGTTAAATTTTTGACCAAGTTTGAGTTTTGGTCAACGGTATTGAGTTTGGGTCCTAAAGGGGCAAAATGGTCAATAGATTTTATTGGACCTAGCCTCGATAAAGAAGTGTTGATAAATGTTTACCTTAATAATTAAATTAGGGTTATTTATTGTGTAGTGGTTTGAGGGAGGCTCAGTGCCACTAACTTAGCCTTGTGAATTTCATCTCAGTTGTTCAGGAGAGTTATCATGAACATACTTATTATGTAGACAATGTGATATATGTATGTTAGACCATGAAAAGCCTCTCCAAGGGAAATGGTATAAGGATGACCATCTAGATAAAAGTATCTCGTAGGGAATCTAGTTGGAAAAAAGGGATGTAACACCATGAAAAGCCTTGTTGAGGGAAGTGGTCAATGGTAAGGATATTAGAGAAAAGCCACTCGGAGGGAATCTAGTTTTAAAAAAGGGGATGTAAGACCACAAAAAGCTTTACGGAGGGAAGTGGTCAATGTTAGGACAGCTAGAGAAAAGCCTCTCAAAGGGAATCTAGTTGTACCGGGGTTAAGTATGCTAGCATATGTTATGTGATAGAATGTAAGTACTATGTAAATTATTGCTTGTTTTTATGTGTTGGGTTATGTATTGCATATGATCTATATAATGGGTAAGTATTTTGTTTACTCACTAAGCCTTAGGATTACATATTCTACTTTATGTTTTTAGTTGCAGGTCCTTTAGGTTTGAAGGGCGAGGAGATGGCATAATTGGGATATCTGGACATTCTTGGGGGCATGACGTTTATTAAATGTTTATTTTTTACGACTTTATTTCAAAACAAGAATTTAGCATCCGTTTTTAATGATATTTTTGTGGTGAGACAAAGATACTATATTTGATGATATTATGGATGAAACCCTTTTTAGATATTTTACACTATGATTTTAAAAAATATATATACTTGGAATTTGGGATATTACATAACTTTACATAAAAAAGGACGATAATGACTAGCAAGATGTTGGATTAGGTGTCTAAGCCCATAACTATAATTGGTATGTACTTGACCCGATAATAGCATGGTTCATTTGGGTTGTAACCCTCTGGAGCAATTTGATAGGATGGATATTTGAGGAAGAGGTTATTGTGATTTATTAATATATTATAAGTATAATATATTACTTGAGAAATCACATTATTTAATTAGTATTGGTCAAGAATTAATTTGGAATTAATTCAGTGATCAAAAGAGATTAATTAAAGTTACGGGGACTGATTAGGTAAATCAATAATACTTATAGTTGGAACCATGATCTATGTTAACTAGGGTTGGACTAAACTTACATGAAAGTCCATGAAATGTGTATCCCAAAAGGCCTATGTAATATGAAGAGTCATGGTGAATTAGGGTTTGCATGGTTGTAATCCTAAGCTATAAAAGCAACCCCTAACTCCCTAAAACCGGCCCCCATGCACACTAGAGTGAAGCTAGCCGATTTTGAGCTCCCAAACCTCTCTTTCAAGTTCATTATCTTGTTCTTGGTTTGTTATAAAACATTTGAGGCATCACACTTGAGGTGCTAGGCTCCTAAAGGTCAAATACAAGCAAGCTACTACACAAGGTAATCTTCTAACTGTTTTTATGATTCAAATGTTACCTTGCATGCTAGTTTAGGCTTTATGCTTTGGAAAAACAATGTTGCATGTATAATTAGAGAAAAATTAGATCCAAAGCATTAGGGTTGCATGTGCACCATAGGAATGTTAGAGTACATAAAACCCATCAGTAATATCATAGTTGGGGCACGGGTCGATGTGTTCGACAGCGATGTCGAACCCTATAATAGGGTTGAAGCTGGGTTACACCTGATCCCACATCGGCTTGGAAGGGGAACGAAGCATTTCCTTATAAGGGGTGTGGATACCTTCCTTGTCACAACGCGTTTTAAAGCCGTGAGGGCAGCGGATCCCATAAGAACTTTGCAGCAGTTAAGCGTGCTCGAGCGGGAGTAGTACCGGGATGGGTGACCCCCTGGGAAGTCCTCGTGCCGACATGAAATTTCACTTTGCACCTTGTTAAGTCGTTAGTGGAGCGTGTGTGGTTAACCGGCACACTAATTTGGGACTGGCAATGTGTGGCAAAGGGTAGCTTGATGTAATTCATGGATCAATGGAGCATGTGTGGTTAACCGGCACATTGATTAGGCGATATGTAACATTAAGTGTACCAAGCTAATTTGCATGGTTATTCACACCTTGTTTGTGATCCTCGGCATCCCAGTCACAAACTTGAAGGGCATAATCGAGATTTAAACATGCCATTTAAAAGTTCAATGAATCTCAAAAGAATCTAGGGATTTCACTTCATTTAAAACTTAATAATCAATTTCGTTTTTCATGGTGGAAATTGGTAAATCGTCATCTACCCACCTTCAAATATTTTGCAATTGGATTACGGCATCCCTCTTCCAAATTGTAAAATATTGTATTGGGTCCTAGCCTTAATATTTCATTTTGGGTGTTATATTAAGGATCCTTATCTAATCTAAACTTTGTCCTTTTCCAGATGTCTTCCAACACTGCTTCAAACTCAACTGCTTCTGGCTCTTTCTCCCTCATGAACCTATGTGGGAGGGTCATCTTTGATGGATCGAATTTCAATGATTGGATTCGAAACATCCGAATGGCCATTCTCTACGAGGAAAAATAATATGTTCTCGAAAAAGAACTTAAGGAGATTGATGAATCTACTGCTACTCCCGAACAGATCGCTGAATACAAGGCCCATGAGAGGGACGCGACCAAAGTGTCGTGTATTATGATTGCTAACATGACTGCTGAACTTTAGAAGTCCAATGAGGTCTTTTGGACTTATGGAATGCACCAAGACTTGATGGAAAGGTACCATCAAAGTGCTAGGAAGGAAAGGTATGAAATCATAGCCTCCATGATTGAAAGACCCACACTTTCATACTTGACAATTGTTACTCTGAAACATGCTACATGCATATTCATAAGAACAATATTTTATATTGATAAAGTGATTACAAACTACTGGATACAAACCAACTATTTCAAAGTGTTATATATTACATAACTTCCCAGGATTCTATAGTTTTATACAAATGGGAGTGCAAAATACAATAGTTTCAAACTATTCGAAAATCTTCTATCAATACAATAGTTTCAAACTATTCAAAAATCTTCTATCAGTATATAACTATACTGGATGCTTATCTCCTGCAATTTGTTAAACATTGAGAGGGTAAGCGGTGACGCTTAGTGAGCTCAATAATAGATACAATATAACGTTATGCCATATATATACTTCAATATGGCATAAGCAAAGAGGAACAAGGAACAACAAAGGCATATGTGAATCATGTGACAAACTTTCCATATCAATCAATGATTTGATTCAAAGATATACAATCAATGAGACATAACAATTTCCATACTTGATATACATCAATAAAGCTTTGGCCCAAATGGCACAGAAGACATACAACTTCGAATTAACATTTTGGTAGATTTCAGGCTTATAGTGTGACATCCCCATTTTCACGGCCAGAAAAGACCAATTTTGTTTATGCTTGTTTGAAAATCAGAGTAACATTTTAAATAAAAGTGTTGCGGAATTTGTCCCAAAACAAAATATGATAAAGATTTATCAAAAGCATTTCCAAAGAAATGTACTTCATAAAAAGACTCGGGATGTCATGTTCGATACAGATCAAAAGCATAAACAGTACAATATAAGCCTTACTACATTATTTCATATCTACAGGCCTATATCCGTAACCCCTCATCCAAAACATCACATCTATGCTCGAGCGCCACTACCTGTAATACATGAAACTGAGTGGGTCAGGCTTGGGAGCCTGGTGAGCACATAGGGTTTTCAACCCACAATAAATAAGTTTATTAATTTCATCAATCAACAATAACCCGATTACCCGTTCCCGTTATCCTCACTTTACGTCCCTAAACACCTATCATAAGGGACCTAGCCTAAGGATCATCATCGGGATGGACACTACTGCTAAGGGGGTTCCTCAGCAATAAATGTCCAAAAGGCAACCATCAGGGGGATGGAGTACACCGGTGAACACATCGTTCACAAACACCTACAGGTTGCGAGTCTGCTAGCGTTCCACTGGACTGTCGAGAAGAGTCTGTGGTCGTCATCTATACTCTGCTAGATGACTGGATCACCAACAACATCGAGTCCTCTCATCATTTTATCACACATCGTCTTATTACATCTACCCATGTTTCACCCCAACATTTTTGTAAATATAAAATACATATACAGTTTAAATAATGAAAAACGTGTATAAAATCATTCATCCAACATAGACAGCAAGTATTCAGATAATATGCACACATAGCACGTAATTTATATAAAATACTTCATATCTATGTGTACGATGAAAGTAACTATGCACTCACTTGATTAGGTGGTGACTCGGTACTTGAACAGCGCTTCGTTATCTCAAAACAATTTTTCCTTGACAAAAACCTAGTATCAATACCACTAGGGTTTAGTTTTAACGTTAACCGCGACTAATTAATAGTCTAGCTATTATTATTATTATATAAGCGTTAAATAATACTCAATATAACTCATAATAATAGCCCAAATAATTATTTTAGGGGCCTAATAACATTACTATAATTATTTAAAAGTTATATTAAAAATTACGTAGGCGTAGCTCACTTACAACGGATTTTAAAGAAAACCGAGCTTTGCTCGGAGCAGCTTTTCCGAACCGAAAGACCCTTTTTCTAGGGACTCCAGGAGCCTCGAGGCTTCCTTTGGGTGCTAGGGGTTTTTCCTAGGGTTTAGGGGGGTTAAAACCCTTAGAGAGAGAAAGTAGTGAGAGAAGAAATGAAGAAAGGTGTGAGAATTTCGGAAAGGTCCGCATGCCTTTTATAAGCTGCTGGCTCGGACGAACGCTGGGCGTTCAGCAGCATTACGTTGTGCGTTCCTTCGGATAAGGCTTACAGGTGGCGAGCATTCGGTGGTGCGACGTGGAGCTTGCTGGGCCGAGGAATACAGCCATACGCGACGCGTTCCGAACCTCGTACGCGGGGCGTCGGATGCGAACATTGGGCGTATGCGAGGGGTTGCGTGTCACACATCCGAGGCGGGTACCGAGGTCAGTGATGGAGGGTCCAGATTGCGCCATGTCATCGACTCGCATCAGACTTCGCAAATTCGAGCATTGACTTTAAAAATTCGTATCTTCCTCATACGAGCTCCGTTTTTGACGTTCTTTATATCCACGCGAAGGCGGGAACGTACTCTACAACTTTCGTTTAGACTCTGTCGGCTAATTTTGAATTTATTTTAAATTTTATATTTTTAACAGGCCGGGACAGGATTGGTCCGTTAAAAATCCATAACTTTTTCATCCGACGTCCGTTTTCGTCTGTCTTTTTATCGTTACGCTACTATTAACAAGATCTTCATTCTCGTTTAGGTTGTGTCGGCTAAAAACCGCTCGATCTAATATTCAAACTTCGGGCTATACACTCCTAAGCCGAAACTTCGAAAAATCATAACTTCCTCATACGAAGTCAGATTTGGGCGTTCTTTTTATGGACGCTCTCGGTTTAACGTTTTCTACGACTTACGTTTAGATCGCTAAGGCTAAAACTCGCTCTATCGTAAATTCACTATTTACGCTTCCCGGTATCGTGCCGGTTCCATTGCGAAACTTCGACAGGTCATAACTTCTTCGTTATAACTCGGATTTCGGCGTTCTTTATATCCCCGGAATCCTTGTTTCGACCACTACAACTTTATGTAAAGATATCGGGTTTATCTCACACTTTAATTTTGACGCTTATTTTTATTCCTTATTTATTATACATTTATAAATAAATAATAAGCATATAAATTCACATAATTCACATAATACTCAAATATTTCATCTTTATTACATCAAAAGAGTTACAATAGTTGACCTAGACTATTACATCGTCTAAAAATGCTTAGCCCTGAAACACGGGCGCTACAATTCTCTCCCCCTTAGGATGACTCCGTCCCGGAATCATGCATCAGCAAGTAGATGCGGATAGCGACTCATCATGTCACTCTCTATTTCCCAAGTGAGATTCGGCCCATTCGAATGTTTCCAACGGACTAGCACCAAGTCGACCATCTTGCGTCGTAACTTCTTAGTCTAACGGTCAACAATTGCCTCGGGCTCTTCGATCAACCTCTTATTCTCATCCATCCTTAACTCTGAGATTGGAATTATGTCGGGAACTTGTCCCGTGAATTTCCTCAGATAACACACATGGAAGGTGTTATGAATACCATCTAGTTCTTCGGGTAATTTCAGCTTGTAAGCTTGGTTCCCAATCTTCTGAAGAGCTTTGAACGGTCCAATAAATCTTGGACTCAACTTTCCTCGTTTTCCGAATCTTATAAGTCCCTTCCATGGTGAGACCTTAAGCAAAACCGAATCCCCAACTTCGAAGGTCATCGGTCGTCTTTTCTTGTCAGCATAGCTCTTCTGACGATCCTGAGCTGCTAACATTCTTTCCCTAATCACCTTTAGTTTCTCAGCAGTCTCATGGACTATCTCGGGGCCCATAAACTGCTTTTCTCCAGCCTCAAGCCAACAAGATGGTGTGCGACACTTATGTCCGTACAAGGCTTGATAAGGTGCCATCTTGATGCTCGAGTGGAAACTGTTGTTGTAGGAAAATTCTACCAGAGGTAAGTGTTCATCCCAGTTACCTTGGAACTCCAGGGTACATGCTCTTAGCATATCTTCCAGTGTTTGAATCGTTCTTTCACTCTGACCATCGGTCTGCGGATGGTAAGCCGTACTCAAACACAACTTCGTACCCAATTCCTCTTGTAGACTTCTCCAAAACCTTGACATGAAACGACTATCACGATCCGATACAATCGTTAGAGGAACACGGTGAAGTCTCACAATTTCCTTCACGTAAGCATTTGCAAGCTTATCCATAGACCACCTTTCGTTGGCAGCTATGAAGTGTGCACTCTTTGTGAAACGATCCACGACCACCCAAATCATGTCGTGACCGTTCTTCGTCCTGGGTAGTTTAGTCACAAAATCCATGGTGATGTCTTCCCATTTACCCATGGGTACAGGTAAGGGTTCTAAACTCCCATACGGTTTCTGATGTTGTGCCTTAACTCTTGCACAAGTTACACACTTGGCCACATACTTTGCAACATCGAGCTTCATCGTCGGCCACCAGTAGTAGGGTTTTAGGTCCTTATACATTTTAGTGCTACCGGGATGAATCGAGTACATGGTCTTGTGAGCTTCTTCCATCAGAAAATCTCTTATTCCTCCCGTCTTAGGTACCCAAATCCGATCTTGGAATACCTTCAGTCCTTGACGGTTTGTACCGAATACCAACGTCTTTCCCAAACGTTCTTCCTTTCGGTCATTCTTTTTTGAAGCTTCTTCTTGAGCTTTCTTGATACTTTCCACAATCGTCGAGACAACTTCTATTCTCAACGCTCTTGGCCTTTTCCTTTCAAGATTGACTTTCCGACTGAGGGCATAAGCAACAACATTTGCCTTACCGGTGTGGTAAAGTATCTCACAGTCATAGTCCTTGAGTAATTCTAGCCAGCGTCGTTGTCTCATGTTCAATTCCTTCAGATTAAAGAGATACTGGAGACTCTTATGATCAGTGAAAAGCTTGCACTTCGTGCCATAGAGGTAATGCCTCCATATTTTCAAGGAAAATACTACCGCTGCCAACTCCAAATCATGAGTGGGGTAGTTCTTTTCGTGCTCCTTCAATTGTCGAGATGCGTATGCTATCACCTTTTCTCTTTGGGTCAGAACACAACCCAACCCGACTCCAGATGCGTCACTTTAGACCGCGAAGTCTTCAACTCCATCGGGTAGAGAAAGAATCGGTGCTTCACATAACTTCTTCTTTAGCTTCTGGAATGCTTCTTCGTGTTTCTCACTCCATGTATAAGTAGCTCCTTTATGGGTCAAAGCAGTCAATGGAGCAGCTATCGAAGAAAATCATTGGATAAATCGTCGGTAATATCCAGCTAATCCAAGAAAGCTTCGAATCTCTGTGGGACTCTTTGGACGTTCCCACTTCATCACAGCTTCGATTTTTGCTGGGTCAACCATTATTCCCTCCTGGTTAACCACATGACCCAAGAATTGGACTTCTCGGATCCAAAAATCACACTTAGAGAACTTTGCATATAGCTTCTCCTTCTTCGAGACTTCCAACATTTCTCGTAGATGCTGGCCATGCTCCTCCTAACTTTTCGAGTAGATCAGAATGTCGTCGATGAACACTATCACGGATTTATCGAGGAATGGTTTACAAACCCGGTTCATCAAAACCATGAATGTTGCTGGAGCATTGGTTAGTCCAAACGACATAACCAAGAACTCGTAGTGTCCATATCTCGTTCTGAACACAGTCTTCTCGATATCCTGATCTCTCACCTTCAGCTGATGATATCCTGACCTAAGATCAATCTTTGAGAAATAGCTCGAACCTTGCAACTGATCGAATAGGTCATCAATCCTTGGCAAGGGATACTTGTTCTTCACCGTTGCCTTGTTCAGCTCTCGGTAGTCTATACACATTCTCATGCTTCCGTCTTTCTTCTTCACGAATAGCACCAGAGCTCCCCAGGGTGATGAACTAGGTCGAATGAAACCGTTGTCCAACAACTCCTGAAGTTGCGTCATAAGCTCCTTCATCTCCGTCGGTGCTAATCGGTATGGTGCTTTTGCTATCGGTGTTGTTCCTGGTAACAAGTCTATTCTGAACTCCACTTGTCTATCAGGCGGTAATCCAGGAAGATCTTCGGGAAAGACCTCCGGATAATCACACACGACCAGTATATTCTGCACCTCCTTTTTCTCCTTCTTTGCATCGATCACGAATGCCAAGTACGATGCACATCCCTTGGATAAACATTTCCTGGCTTTCATCAGGGAGATGATTCCAGAATTTACTCGGCGTTTGTCCCCGTACACCATAAATGACTCTTTTCCGGGTGGGTTTACCCTTACTATCTTCTTTCGGCATTGAATCTCAGCATCATTGGCGCTAAGCCGATCTATTCCCAGAACGATGTCGAAACCGTTCAATTCTATGGGTAACAACTCCTCGTGGAATTCATTTTCGTTTATGTCGATGACTATGTTCTTAATACGATCACTAACAGGTACGAACTTGCCACTGGCAACTTCCACAATTAGGGCATTATTAAGTTTTTCTACAGGCAATGCTAATTTTCCTCCAAATTTATGCGATACAAAGGAATAGTTTGCTCCCGAATCAAATAGTATATTGGCAGGCTCCTAAAGGTCAAATACAAGCAAGCTACTACACAAGGTAATCTTCTAACTGTTTTTATGATTCAAATGTTACCTTGCATGCTAGTTTAGGCTTTATGCTTTGGAAAAACAATGTTGCATGTATAATTAGAGAAAAATTAGATCCAAAGCATTAGGGTTGCATGTGCACCATAGGAATGTTAGAGTACATAAAACCCATCAGTAATATCATAGTTGGGGCACGGGTCGATGTGTTCGACAGCGATGTCGAACCCTATAATAGGGTTGAAGCTGGGTTACACCTGATCCCACATCGGCTTGGAAGGGGAACGAAGCATTTCCTTATAAGGGGTGTGGATACCTTCCTTGTCACAACGCGTTTTAAAGCCGTGAGGGCAGCAGATCCCATAAGAACTCTGCAGCAGTTAAGCGTGCTCGAGCGGGAGTAGTACCGGGATGGGTGACCCCCTGGGAAGTCCTCGTGCCGACATGAAATTTCACTTTGCACCTTGTTAAGTCGTTAGTGGAGCGTGTGTGGTTAACCGGCACACTAATTTGGGACTGGCAATGTGTGGAAAAGGGTAGCTTGATGTTAATCATGGATCAATGGAGCATGTGTGGTTAACCGGCACATTGATTAGGTGATTTGTAACATTAAGTGTACCAAGCTAATTTGCATGGTTATTCACACCTTGTTTGTGATCCTCGGCATCCCAGTCACAAACTTGAAGGGCATAATCGAGATTTAAACATGCCATTTAAAAGTTCAATGAATCTCAAAAGAATCTAGGGATTTCACTTCATTTAAAACTTAATAATCAATTTCGTTTTTCATGGTGGAAATTGGTAAATCGTCATCTACCCACCTTCAAGTATTTTGCAATTGGATTACGGCATCCCTCTTCCAAATTGTAAAATATTGTATTGGGTCCTTGCCTTAATATTTCATTTTGGGTGTTATATTAAGGATCCTTATCTAATCTAAACTTTGTCCTTTTCCAGATGTCTTCCAACACTGCTTCAAACTCAACTGCTTCTGGCTCTTTCTCCCTCATGAACCTATGTAGGAGGGTCATCTTTGATGGATCGAATTTCAATGATTGGATTCGAAACATCCGAATGGCCATTCTCTACGAGGAAAAATAATATGTTCTCGAAAAAGAACTTAAGGAGATTGATGAATCTACTGCTACTCCCGAACAGATCGCTGAATACAAGGCCCATGAGAGGGACGCGACCAAAGTGTCGTGTATTATGATTGCTAACATGACTGCTGAACTTTAGAAGTCCTATGAGGTCTTTTGGACTTATGGAATGCACCAAGACTTGATGGAAAGGTACCATCAAAGTGCTAGGAAGGAAAGGTATGAAATCATAGCCTCCATGATTGAAAGACCCACACTTTCATACTTGACAATTGTTACTCCGAAACATGCTACATGCATATTCATAAGAACAATATTTTATATCGATAAAGTGATTACAAACTACTGGATACAAACCAACTATTTCAAAGTGTTATATATTACATAACTTCCCAGGATTCTATAGTTTTATACAAATGGGAGTGCAAAATACAATAGTTTCAAACTATTCGAAAATCTTCTATCAATACAATAGTTTCAAACTATTCAAAAATCTTCTATCAGTATATAACTATACTGGATGCTTATCTCCTGCAATTTGTTAAACATTGAGAGGGTAAGCGGTGATGCTTAGTGAGTTCAATAATAGATACAATATAACGTTATGCCATATATATACTTCAATATGGCAGAAGCAAAGAGGAACAAGGAACAACAAAGGCATATGTGAATCATGTGACAAACTTTCCATATCAATCATTGATTTGATTCAAAGATATACAATCAATGAGACATAACAATTTCCATACTTGATATACATCAATAAAGCTTTGGCCCAAATGGCACAGAAGACATACAACTTCGGATTAACATTTTGGTAGATTTCAGGCTTATAGCCCTGTCTAACCTTCTGCCAATACCATAGAATAGAAATCATTTTCTTACGGAGACATGTTCTACATGGCCAGAGGCTACATACCAGTACCAATATGAATCTAACTCCTTTCACTGATCACATGGTCAAAGGTATTTCTTTTGCTATTAAAAATAGCGAATAAAAATAACACGGGAAAATAACCCAGAATAATAACACTGAAAAGCACATAGCACATATAACACATAACATACATTGTTCCTATATATTAAACTCGCCGTAAAATAACCGGGGGTTAAAATAGTAATTTGGGCAGCACTTCGTTACTATAATTAGCCTTCTTCGTTGAAAACCGGGAGTTTTTTTGAAAACCAGGCTCTGCGAAGGTAGAGCTTCAAAACCAAAAAGATAAATTTTTCGGGCTTCTCGGCAACTTCGGGGCGTGTTTCGGGCGTTGGAAATAATCCCGGGGCTTCGGGGGATGTCAAAGAAGTGAAAATATGGAAAAAAGGGGTGAAAAAGGGCAAATTTCCTAACATTAGCCCGGAGGGTTCGCAGCTACTATTTATAGTAGCGAGGTCCGGATCCGAAGGGGGAGAGGGCAAGTGGCTGTGAGGCTTGGAACACATGGCAGCATGGGCGAGGCTCGGATGCGAGATGGCTGGGTGTCGGCTTCGGATTGGTCCAGCACTTCGGACACGGGGCAAGTCAGAAGCGATGCGCGTCGGAAGGTCATTGGACCACACCCTCGGTCAAATCAGCAAGCGACACGCATGTCGAGCATGAGGTATGCATGCGAGGATCCGATGACGTGGCCTATTCCGGACCTTATCCTTGCGAGATTCCTCGGAAAATGAGCCCAAATCTTCTAAAATCCATAACTTTCGCATACGGGCTCTGTTTTTGACGTTCTTTATATGCACACGTAGGGAAAATCATGCTCTACAACTTTCGTTTAGACTTTGTCGGATAATTTTGAATTTATTTTAATATTATTATTTTTAACAGACCGGGACTGGTAAATCCGTTAAAAATTCATAACTTCTTCATCCGACGTCCGTTTTCGTCAGACTTTTTACCGTTGTACTGCTAATGACGAGACCTTCGATTCTCGTTTAGGTTGTGTCGGCTAAAATCATTCGATCTAAAATTCGAGTTTTTAGCTCTCTACTGCTAGGCTGAAACTTAGAAAAATCATAACTTCCTCATACGAAGTCAAATTTTGGCGTTCTTTTTATCAAAACTCTCGGTTTAACGAATACTACGACCTTCATTTAGATCACTAAGGCTAAAAAGTAGTTTATCAAAAACTCACTTTTTACGTCATTCGGCGCCGTGCCGGTTTTGTCGCGGATCTTCGATTGGTCATAACTTCTTCGTTATAACTCGGATTTCGATGAGGTTTTCGCCTAAATGTTTCTAACGAGATTATCTACAACTTTTAATAATAAAATTTTACTTATTTCAAATTTTATATTTTCGTTAAATTTCGATATTTTAACTTTTAATTGGAATCTCATAAAACTTCCAATATTTTCCGAGTGATTCTAAACATAATTTTACCTTATTTCTAGTAGAAACTATCTGTTAGAACTCAATACTCAATATCACATAATATTTCATAATATTATTTACTTAAAACACGATTTCAAAACGTGTATGTTACAATGATCACAACCAAAATGAAGGATGGAGAGTCCATCACGGCCCACTTGCAGAAAATGCAAAGGTTTGTGGACCGCTTGTTGAAGTTGAATGTTAACTTCGATGAAGAGTTGTCCATAGATATTATTCTACACTCTTTTATTCCTTGTTATGATCAGATTCGTATGACTTATCATATTAACAAGGAGGAGGTCACTCTAAGAAAGCATCAAGGCCTTTTAAGGACTGTTGAAAGTAGTCTGAAAGGAAAATATGGTGTTTCTACTCCTACTGCTACTGCCCCTGTCTTGGCAATTGGACATGGGAAGGGAAAGAAGAGGAAGGCCTCTTCTAAGTGCCCCAAGGGAAAGTCCCAGGATGGATCCTCTTCAAGTGGGACCAAAGTTGGTTCCGCTACACCCTCATCCAATCCAAAGGAAGTAGAGTGCTTCCATTGTCATGAAAAAGGGCACTGGAAGCGAAACTGCCCCAAATACTTGCAGGACATAAAGGATGGGAAGATCAAACCCTCCTTCGCAGGTATATATACTATTATGTCTAACAACTCATCACATGCTAATTCGTGGGTCCTTGATACAGGCAGGATGTGGTTTTCACATTTGTTCTGATTTGCAGGGTCTAAAAAGAAGTAGGGATGTGGAGCACGGGAAGATGAACTTGATCATGGGGAATAGGAAAAAGTCGCCTGTCACCAAGATTGGAGTTTATACTTTATTGCTTAGTAGTGGGTTAAATTTAGATTTGAATAATTGTTGCTACTCGTCTGATATGGCGAGAAATATTATTTCCTTTCATAGTTTGTATAAACAAGGTTTTACCTTTTCTTTTATTAATGAAATTGGTAGTATTAATGCTTATTATAATGGTACATTTTATTTTGAAGCATTACCTTGTAATATTATATATGAAACTGTGATGGTTGTAGATAACTTAGGAAATAATGTATTGCATATCGATCCGTCCAATGGTTTGGATAAAGCATGTTATGGCATTTTTGTCTAGGACATGTTAACAAGAAGTGCATAGCCCAACTCCAAAAGGATGGAGTGTTGGAGTCATTTGACTTAAAGTCGGATGACACTTGTAAATCTTGTTTGCTTAGAAAGATGACCAAGTCACCCTTCACTGGTACTTGTGAAAGGGGTGAGGGTTTGTTGGATCTCATACACACCGATGTGTGTGGACCCTTCAGATCCGCCACAAGGGATGCTAACCCCTTCAAACCCGCAGTTATACAACATTTTCTCTCACTTATTAACAAGTGCTACGGCTCCCTGTAGTCCTATGGCACTCTCTCATTGCCTCGCAAATGCTACGACCCCCCGCAGTCATGTGATACTCTCTCTCTCTCTCTCTCTCACTAATGCTACGGCTCCCCGCAGTCTTACAATACTCTTTCTCTAACTCATGTATGTTACGGCTCCCAGCAGTCACACGATACTCTCTCTCTAACTCACGTATGCTACGGCTCCCCGCAGTCACACGATACTCTCCCTCTAACTCACGTATGCTACGGCTCCCCGCAGTCACACAATACTCTTTCTCTAACTCACGTATGCTACGGCTCCCCGCAGTCACACAATGCTCTCCCTCTAACTCATGTATGATACGGCTCCCCGCAGTCACACGATACTCTCTCTGGGCTCTCCCCACGGTCTCCCCTGACAGACCTAAGTGATTACTCCCACCCGGATCTGTTTACTCTCTTATTACCCCATATTCTCATTCTCAAGTCATTACTACACTGAGTTCACTAACTCATGCTCCACAACCTAACATAGATAGGTGCACACACCCACTCAGTTTATGCACCACCACTTACTGATGTAAGTTCTCGTAAGCAAGGCACTCTTCTCCGCAAGGATATACCCTTAGACAGTTCGACTCTGGCAACAATTAACCGAGGGGTTCCCACTAGAACAAAAGTCACTCGGTACTCCGCTCGCCATCCCACAACTCGAGTCTCAACATGAACAAAAATTAGGACATCATACATGGGTACCTCGGTACACCATCACAGCATCTCACGATGTCTTGCCTCAACCACTGATCTTACACTCACGCAACTCGAAACCTCGAAATATCCCAATATCACAATTTGAAACACGGAGGAATCGTCAACGACTGAAAACACGTTGACAAAAATTCGAAGCTCCATCCTCTACTGATCACCACCCATACGAAACTACTCATACTGACTCTGAAATTGGTTGACAAATCAATTACTGCCCCTCCTGGAGTATAGATCACAATCCATACCGATACCCACAAATCTCAGCAATTGCACCTTGAACTCAGCGACCCAACCGCCTCGAACTCAACATTTGTAAACCCGAAAAATCCTTGGCCACAATAAATTCTCTGACCAACGGCCACCTTCCGTGGATTCACTCATCCTTTCTTAAGCACATACACATACATCATCCCACCTTGTACCTCACCTCATCCACCAATAACCCAGGTCTCATGTGTCTGCACCGCAGATCTCCATAACCAGTTTTCTAATCGTACTTGAACGGATCGCTGGCCTTCTCAATAGAATACCCAGTCCTCCCCCACTCAGGGTTCGAACCATCACCAATTGGCATACCAACAATCCACTCCATAGACTGTTTCACTAGGTGCATCACACTTGACTCTTGGAACGTACCACGTAATCACTTCAATGATCTTTCCGATGGAAACCAAGTAACTCCAAATATCCCGTAACTCAGACAAAATCTCAGATGCCCCTCGACCTGACTGCCTCTAGTCATCTTGAAGCCTCAGACCGACACACTGTCGGATACCCAACTGTTCCAAAATAATCCTGACTCTCGGTCCGGAAATAATGCACTGTCACACACCTCGTCTCCGACTCCTCAACCAGCCTCCCAATACGGGAATCATCATCAAAGCACGAGGCCTCACTCTCACGGCCGATACACAGCATAACGACGAGGGCTACTGCCCTAGTATACTCCTCTTGATCACTTGGAACTGCTGCTAAAAACATGTCTGACGCGACTAAGGCATCTCTTTGTCCTCATCTCTGTCTCCACTAATAGTTCTCTCGTGGCATAAGAAATACCTCGCAGCAAACATACTGCCCGAATACTCTGGTGAAAAGGTTGCAACCCTATGCTACCCCACATGGTTTACCTCTAACTCTGAAACCGAAAGCTTAATATCTCGTTTTGCTTCTCCCAGGAAACGGGAACAGCGCAAATCTTGTCACAGCAAGTGACATCTCAACTATCGGCCGATTGCTCAACTCAGGCCGCAATTCTCCATAAAGTCTCATCTCTACTCATCCCTGTGTCTTGTGACTCCAACTGGCATCTCACCACTAAATCTCTCGGAAACTAACTCCATTCCTTCTCCAGGTATGCTCCATTAAATTCGTTCGACATGGCCCTCTAGCCCCACACTCTATCACATCTGATCTCAGTCTGATCAATCACAACGGCATAACTGGCGAACCAGAAACACTAACCGCCACGAATCATGGTACTCGAACCATGTGGTCACCTCTCAATTTGCTATGAATCATGGTACTCGAACCATGTTATCTCTCTTCTCAATCTGCTATGAATCATGGTACTCGAACCATGTTATCTCTCTTCTCAATCTGCTACTTATAACCTCTGGAATTTTCCCCATTTCGAGTATGGGTCTTTTACTTTCAGTAGTACGGGCACATACTACCTGCCACATCTACGTATACTTTCCACACGGATCGTCCCAGTTTTCCTAAGTAGCTGCTCAACTTCCTGAATCACCATTCTTGTGACACAGGATCACCCTCCGGCACACACTTTTCTCCAACAGCGCACTCATAAGACTCAAATCACTCACTAGGCTCCCCTAGGTTCTCACACTTCTCTGCCATCAGCTGCTGAAGAACTCCTTATGATGCCAGCCATCTACCTCTTGAGTATCGTCATATTCACTTGGTAGCTGACTCTCATTATCAAGAGTTCCACAAAGCACAAAGCAAGAAGCATTCGAGCATCGAATGACCTCCACCGGTACTAACACACCACTCGAGCACACAACTCCACTTGCTCTACTCACAGCCCAAAAAGGCATCACTGAACTCAGGCTATCTCACCTCCAACCTCTCATGGTATCTAATTACTCTTCTCAGTAGACTCCTCCAATGCTCATCTAGGTATCTCTCCTAGATTATCTCTCGACTCAGAACTCACTCTCTAAGTGATTCCTGCTAGATACTCTTACTCGGCACATACTCAAGGCACATAACAGATAGTAACAACCCATGGGCTAAGGCATCACAAATCAGGCAACTCTATAGCCCTAAAATATGGAATACCTGGCCTATCTTCTGGCATGCATAATATCTCATACATATCTCATAACATCTCATAAATATCTCATAACACAAAATAAGGGTATTTTGGGAAATCACCGTTCGGGCTTTGGCTGATTGTACACACTGCTCCAACTCGTTTTCTCCTAAACTCTTTCTCATTTAGAAAAATTTATCTCTTTTGAAAATCTTTTCTCGAATCCTCAGTTTGAGTCCAGACATACCCGAAGGTGCATCCGAATCCCTCAAACCAAGGCTCTGATACCAACTTGTAACACCGTAAATTTTCAAACAAATTTTTTATTTAAAAATCACATAATTCTCATGACACATTTCACAAAAAGCCCATTTAGTTAATTTACAAATCCCAGCTCATAATTATTTGGTTAATAATCCCGGATCCTCAAAAGCGTAAACTCTTTCTCTGGTGTATACAATCAAGTCAGTGCCTTCCCGCGACCCTGATAAGAACCTGAAACACATAACACATAACATGGTAAGCACGAAGCTTAGTGAGTTCCCCAAAATACCACACACAGCTCGTCAGCCACTCAAGGCTATAACTCAATAAGACCCTCTGGTCAATGTGTCTCAGTGGGACCCTCCAGTCCCACAACTCTGATGGACCCTCTGGTCCTAACTCTGTGGACCTTCCGGTCCTAACTCTGTGGACCTTTCGGTCCTAACTTTGTAAACTCTGATTAATACACAGCATAAGTCACAAAGAAATAATGCAGGATAGCACAATACACAAATAAACACATAAGACATCTCATTCACAAAAAAATACCACTCATGGTAAAGTATAGTGAGAAGACTCACCTCGGATGATGAACAACCCCTATAAATACTGTTGCTACACACCGGCCTCTAACTCTGTGCCAAACCCACAATTATCCCAATTAGGAACTAAGTCCAAACTCTCACTCATTAGGTCTAAAGGTAGCCCACTAACCAGCCCATCAATGACCTAAAACCCATTGGGCCCACCAAGGACCAATAATAAATGGGCTCTCCCGAGGCCCAACTCTCACATCTAATGGCAAGCCCAACTCAAGGGCCCAAAGCACATATATATTCCTCTGTTCCAAGACTCTATTGCAACAAGCCCAAACTCCAAGCCCAAAATGATACTTAGCCCAAAAGCCCACAGTGAGGTTACGCGGGGCGTACCTCTCTTGGTACGCACAGCGTACTCGCGAATCCATATTGGCCATCGAGGACATCGGGGCAGTACGCGGGGCGTACATGAATTACGCTCAGTGTACTCCCCAGATTCACTCTTTCTACTCATTTGGTCTTAACCCGTTAAGACATTAACTCAAATCTTAGATCTGGACTCCATAAGGGCTCTTACTCCATAAAGTCAGTGACTTTAAGCCTTTGCATGGCTGATAAGGTCACCAACACATAAAACTCTTACTCTCTTAACTCAAAATGCTCATATCTCATGCATGGGTTGATTATGACGTTCAAGACCTCATTTTTATGGATCCTCTCTACTAGAAACACTTAAAAGGACATATATTAAGCTCTGGAGTGCAACAACTCATAAAGCCTCAAGCTTTGGGACCAAAAACCCTAAAATGGACCATATCATGCATAAAACAAAAAGGATGGGAAAGCTTTGAGCTTTATACCTTCAAATGATGCTCCAACCACAGAAAAGCACAGATCCAAAGCCTGGACTCCAACTCTATTCTCTTCCATGCTCCTTCTTCACTCCAAAAATCCCACAAGCTCAAGAACGAGGATTAGGGTTTAAGATGGTTTATTGACTGAGGACGGTGGCCAGGAATGAGGCCATCTCATTCTTTATATAGGGACACTCCTCTCAATTAGGGTTTTCCTTCTATGCCAAGTACGCCCATCGTACCCTCTTGTATGCCCAGCATACTAGGTGGCTCCGCTTAAAAGTCACACACATGAGTACGCTAAGCGTACGCACATGTACTACGCTTCCTCGATATAAATATGTTTTCAACGAACCTCATATCCACTGAAAGATGAAGAGATGCCCTACGCTTCTAGCAACTCGTCACAACCCAATACTTCCTCATGTCCGAGTTGCAGCCCACGAATCCTGATCTCGGACGATCTGAAACAGGATGTTACACTCAAATACTAGCGCTCAACCCGAGGAGGACACTCCTGTTGAACCGATTGACGAGTCCTTATCTCTGAGTCATTCCAGTAGAGTTAGATAGGCTCCTGAGTTTTATGGTTTCCATATTACTACTGAAGGTGACACATTTATCAGTGATACTACACTGGTAAACTTGGATGAACCTAACAACTACAAGGAAGCTATGGCAGGTCCCGATTCTGTAAAATGGAAAGAGGCGATAGACAGCGAGATTCAGTCCATGTATGACAATCAAGTTTGGAACTTGGTTGACAATGTACCGGGTCGTAAGACAGCCGAGTGCAAATGGATCTTCAAGAAGAAGACCAACAGGGATGGGAAAGTACACACTTATAATGCACGATTTGTTGCGAAGGGCTTTACTCAAACTCCTGGAGTTAACTATGATGAGACCTTCTGACCAGTCGCTAAGATTAAATCTATAAGGGTTACGCTAGCCATAGCTGCATTTCATGATTATGAAATATGGCAAATGGATGTCAAAACCGCTTTCCTTAATGGGAAGCTCGCTGAAGATGTTTACATGAGTCAGCCAGAGGGTTTTGTCAATGCAAAGTACCCTAATAGAGTGTGTAAGCTTGAGAAATCCATTTATGGATTGAAACAAGCATCTCGCAGATGGAATCTTTGTTTCGATGAGAAAGTCAAAGAGTTTGGTTTTTCGAGAAGCGAGGATGAGTCCTGTGTATATGTCAAAGCTAGTGGGAGTATAGTTAGCTTTCTGGTGTTGTATGTGGATGACATACTGTTCATAGGAAACCACATTCCAACCTTGTCGGAGGTTAAGTCCTGGCTTGGGAAGTGTTTCTCTATGAAGGACCTCAGAGAAGCTGCTTATATTATAGGGATAAGGATATTGAGAAACGGGAGTAAAAGACTTATAGGACTTAGTCAAAGTACCTACTTGGATAAGGTGTTGAAACGTTTCAGCATAGAGAATTCCAAGAAAGGAGACTTACCTATCCAGAGCAATACCAAACTGAGTAAGACTCAGAGTCCGAGTACAGAGGCTGAGATAGCAGAAATGAGTCGAATACCATATGCTTCTGTAGTTGGCTCGATCATGTATGTTATGACATGTACTCGTCCCGATGTGGCCTTTGCTTTGAGCATGGTCAGCAGATATCAAGGTAACCCTGGTAGAGCTCACTGGACTTTTGTAAAGAACATTCTTAAGTACCTACGGAGGACTAAGGACTGGATCCTTACCCTCGGTGGGAGTGATGACTTGAGAGTGACAGGGTATAGTGACGCCAGCTTTCATACAGACGAAGATAATTTCCGCTCTCAGTCGAGCTGGGTATTTACCCTTAATGGAGGAGCAGTGACATGGAAAAGTTCCAAACAGGAAACTGTGGCTGATTCAACGTGCGAATCAGAGTACATAGCACCAAGTGAAGCAGCAAAGGAGGCAATATGGCTGATGAAATTCATTGGAGACCTTGGAGTTGTACCCGCTGTAACGGAGCCTATGGATATTTTCTATGACAATGAAAGTGCAGTTGCCTTAGCCAAGGAACCAAGGGATCATGGCAGATCCAGGCACATCGACAGAAAATATCACTTTATACGACATCAAGTAGAAGAAGGACAAATCGTAGTAAAGAGGATATCGTCAGAGAAGAACCCGGTAGATCCCCTTACAAAGGGTCTGAGCAGGGATAAACACTTGCTGCATGCAAGGAGTATTGGGCTGAAGGAAGATATTAGTTTTAATGATTAGATAGATATTTAGAAACTTGTAATAGCTAAAATGTAATTTACATTTGATGTTTGAATAAAAGGAGTTTTATTTATGAGTAAAGTTACTATCTTGTGTCAATTATTTGCTATTGTTTCACTTTTGCATGTTTTGACTTCCAGAATAATAAATTTATTCAAACTATCCACAGTCGATCATACTTTGGAAGTAGGTTATGAAAATAGACTGTCATAACTGGGTTTTGTAAGATTGTCTAAGGTGTTAGATATTGCAAAGGTTTGCTACAACATTCACGAGTGCTCCTGAAATAAGATTTGAGTATTGGACTAAACCCACGCTCACATGAATCACTTCATGGAATTTATCATGAGTGATTGTGAGATGATAATATCGTATAATCTTCAAACCGAGATATATTAGTTGTTGATTATGAGTTGGTTGTACACTAATAGTGCGAAACCGCATCAGTAACTTGATGTTATAAAACGTGTTGTTGTGTATGATTTAACAAGTAGTTAGTACAAGCATATAAGTCGAAGTTTATATGTTCCTTTTATCCTAAGAGGATAAAAACGATATCTTGGGCCCCTCGATGATTTTGTTTTGACTTATGTGTCGGGCCCAGTCAGGACTAGATTGATGTGTTCAATTAAGTTCTATGTCAAACAAATCAGAAATCGGGAAACAAACTGCTAGACAATAAGTATGACTATGTTCCATGTATTTGTCCGCATGATATCTTGAAAAACAGAGGATTATATGATCCCTTATCTAAATGGCACGTCAGGATTCGACAACGGCTTTTAGAGAGCTACGATTGCTACTCGGATTTTGAATCTACATTGGCAGTTATAGTTATTAGACTTATCCAAGTAGGAGACTGTTGGATTAGGTGTCTAAGGTCATAACTATAATTGGTATGTACTTGACCCGATAATAGCATGGTCTATTTCGGTTGTAACACTCTGGAGCAATTTGATAGGATGGATATTTGACGAAGAGGTTATTGTGATTTATTAATATATTATAATATATTAATTGAGAAATCACATTATTTAATTAGTATTGGTTAAGAATTAATTTGAAATTAATTCAGTGATCAAAAGAGACTAATTAAAGTTACGGGGACTGATTAGGTAAATCAGTAATACTTATAGTTGGACCCATGATCTATGTTAACTAGGGTTGGACTAAACTTACATGAAAGTCCATGAAAGGTGTAGCCTAAAAGGCCTATGTAATATGAAGAGTCATGGTGAATTAGGGTTTGAATGGTTGTAAGCCTAAGCTATAAAAGCAACCCCTAACTCCATAAAATCGGCCCCCATGCACACTAGAGTGAAGCTAGCCGATTTTGAGCTCCAAAACCTCTCTCTCAAGTTCGTTCTATTGTCCTTGGTTTGTTATAAGACATTTGAGGCATCCCACTTGAGGTGTTAGGCTCCTAAAGGTCAAATACAAGCAAGCTACTACACAAGGTAATCTTCTAACTGTTTTTATGATTCAAATGTTACCTTGCATGCTAGTTTAGGCTTTATGCTTTGGAAAAACAATGTTGCATGTATAATTAGAGAAAACTTAGATCTAAAGCATTAGGGTTGTATGTGCACCATAGGAATGTTAGAGTACATAAAACCCATCACAAGAAACTAGCCAACACAAACTGACATCAAGTAATTGCTAACTGGGGGTTTTAAAACCACCCAACCGAGTTTATGTTTTTGTTAGACCTAGAATTGCACCAAAATAAAGTCTAAGTAAAAAATTTATTGAATATCTCCGTCACCCTCGGATTTGGAGAAGACTTGAGCATTTCTAAGTTCAAAATGTTCCCAAACGAGAAAGGAAAACACCCTCTAGCCATGTTTTCACCACTCTAGATCAACAAAGAGAGGAAAGCCGAAGAAACCAATCTTCTTAAGAAGAAATAAGGTGATCATCAAGGCTCCACCATCTAAATAACTCAACCCGAAGCTCCATAGAAAAAGGACAAGAAAAAAACAGATGGTTGTTGTTTTCAATATTTGTATCACATAGAGGGCACCGCAAAGAAAAGACATATAAACCCCTAAAATCAAGGTTATATCGAGTGGGAAACCTATCTAGAGACAAAATCCATACAAACACATTAACCTTGATAGGAACCAAGTTACACCCTCTAGTCAAGGATGTAGAAACCGAGAGATACTTCTCAACAATGTGGGACCTTGCTGACACTATAGAAAACTCCCCCACTCCCGATGAAGACTAGACCCACTTCTTAGAAGAAAGTTGACATGGAATTCGAAAAGAATTAAGCAAAGACCATTTGTCCATTTTATATTGAACTGACACCTTCTTATCCAACTCCAGATTAAAAAGTATTGAGAATTGACTTTTTAGTGTAGACCCTCCTATCCAAATATCATCCTTGAACGAAGTTAAGGAGCCATTTCCAAACTTCTTATTACAAAACTGTAACAAATCAAATCCCTTATCTCTCAACTAATCCATGGCTCTCAAACTCTCAATCCAGATAGAACTCCTCCCTGAGTGCAAAATACTACCAATAAATGCCTTATCAGAATGGATAGCCTTAACAACTCTCGCCCAGAGAGAAAAAGGACTAGTAAAAAATTGCCACTCTTCTATTCAAAGAAAGAAGACCACTACCACCCAAACCTCCATGTTTTTTGTGAGTTAAGAATTTTTTCTAGCTAAACCAAGCCATATTTTTTTCTTCCAACTCAGTACCAAGGAATAATTTGTTACGTAGAGCTTCTAAATAGTTCAAGATATCGATCATAGCTTTATACAAAGACATAAAAAAAAGTAGGAAGAGAGCCCAAAACTAACTTAATCAAAGTCAGTCTGTCACCCACAAAAAGAGTTTTAACTTTGCATATGGAAAGTTTATCCACCACTTTCAATATAATCTCTTTCCAACCCGAGAGACAATTCATATTATCTCCCACTATTAAACCAAGGTAAGGAAAATAGTCATCATAGTAGGACACCCAATATGGTTGGCCAAATAATCAACATGCATACTAGGCACCCCAATACCAAGAAGATTACTATTGTTGAGGTTTATCTTGAAACCTGAAGCTATATAGAAATAGTGCAAAACTCGAACGATATTTATAACATTTGACTCCCTCCATTCTCCCAGAAAAATAGCATCATCCGCATAAAAGAGGTGAGAAATAGAAAAACTAGAAAACGATTCAAGTGAAATACCCTAAAAAAAAGTCTATGTCAACAAATCTTTAAAATGCCACATGTAAGCTTTTCATGATAAGAACGATATGGAAAGGTGAAACAGGATCTCGCTGACGCAAACCACTTAAAAATTGGAATTCTACCGTCGTAGAGCCATTCAGAAGAACCGAGCCCCGCGAAGAAGATAAGCAACCTTCGATCCAAATTCTCCATTTGGCTCCAAACCCTATCCTGAGCAATGCATCATCTAGAAAATCCTAACTCACTGATTCATAAACTTTTTCAAAATCTACTTTGAAAACCATGGTTGTTTTTTTTCAACTTGCACCAAGACAGAGTTTTGTTCATAATAAAAGGGTCATCAATAATTTGTCCACAATTAGTAATAGCAAATTGCTCATTGCTCTCCAAGATATCAACCTCCAAGCTCAACCAATTAGCAAGAATCTTCCCCGTTATCTTATATTGGCACCCAATAAAGCTAATTGGACAAAAATCCATAAAAGTTTTAGCATTAAACACTTTTTGTGACATCCCAGAATTTAGGTCAAAGACCGTGGACGGTCAATTCATAGTAAATCTCTTTGTAATTTGACTCATTGAGTTTTAATGCATCTTTTGTAAATTAAGTGAGTTTATTTCAACTATTATAAGATAACAGATGGTATCTTACTTCCAAATATGTAAACTGACAAACGAATCAAACAGCTCAAACTGCAACCCTAGTTAATGCGTCTGAAAAACTGAAATTTTGTATTAAGCAGTTGTGAGCAAAGAAAACATTCTAGTCTCGTAGTACATGTTTCTCAGTCTCCGAAAACATAAAGAACATGCAAAATGGAGTTCGTATGCAAAAGATATGATCGTTTTAAGAAACCAAACCACTATAATACTTATTTTCTTAAAACTGCTAAATACGTTTTTATCCGATGAGGGACTTGTACACCTCAAATGGAAATTCCTAGAGCGTTTTTAAACTCAGGATATTGTCTTTTATTTTATTTCATTTTTATCACTTTTAGTCTCGACCAAAATCATATTCGTAAAATATGTCGAATCTGAATCAGTTAATCGCGAAACCTTAAACTATTGATTTATACATTATTTCTATTATTGGTAATGTATTCCATAACCGATGTAAATGTTTAATACAATTGATGCGAATTTTAAAGATGGAAATGACGCAATATTTCTAAAAATCGTTTGCAACTATATATATTGATGTATGAGACACGTTTTATGATCAAATGAAAATGTGTTTACTAGAGGTTTTATAAAATATACAATATGTGTCGATAAACTTTAAATGATCACAATTTAAATACTTTATATAATTAAAATATTGTAACAAGACTAATACGCACATGTGTATAAGTATTATTTGCAAATTGAATTGTTTTCTAGAAATCTTAAACAAATACCTACATACATATAAATTTAGAAAACAAAAAAATCATGAAATCCGAATACTTGTTGTGTCAAGTTTTCAACTCTTCCATGCCTCAAAATCTCATTTACCTTCTCATACACAAAAACATCCACATACATAAATGAATCAAAAATGCTATGTACTCTTAAGATCAATTCCTAGGTTTCAAAATACAAAGAAATCAATAAAAGTCTTCTAAGCAACACCAAAAATCTTCTAAAATCTGTCTATGAGATACTATACAACTGCACACTCAAAGGATCATACACTCTTGAAGCCCAAGGAAATAATACAATGGTGCTCCAAATCTTTACATAGTGAGCATGTGGGTACAACCAGATCATACAAAGATCTATAGAGGGGGTGTTTGGGGTTACTTTTAGAATGACTTTTAGCTTCTAACTTTTCTAAAAAGTCAAAAAATAATCAAAAGGTGTTTGGGTAATAGAAAAATCCTTTTGAAAATGACTTTTGCACATAGGAAAATAAGGGCTTTCAAAAAGTCACAAAAATCTAACTTTTTGTGAGTTTACATGTAAAAGTTAACACAAAAGTCCTTTTGCTAATCCAAATGCTTTTTAAAGAGCTCCTTTCACAAAAAAGTCATTTTATTAAAAGTCCTTCTATAAAAAGGACTTTTGATCTTGAAAAGTAATCCCAAACACCCCCAGAATTATAATCACTAAGACAATACTCAAAAACAACATGTACAAAGATAAAATCAACACTCAAACACAACTTGTACAATGATAAAATTGTTTTTTTGTGGAGGTATGGATGATCAAGAAACCCAAACACCTCCAGCTTTCTCTATCCTCTTCTTTGTTTCCAGCCAAGAACCATCGGAGATGGTGGACTATTTTCCCGGCAAGACCAAGAGGGCAGCATCCCATTTTCAGCTTCCTTCTTTTTTACTTTGTTTTTTTGCTTCCTTTCCTATGAAACATCAAATCCAAACACCCCCTTCCCCTCCATCGATTTCTCTTCAACGCTTCCTGTTCATAAACAAAAAAAATCAAGAAGCTTCAAGGAGGCTACCAGAACAGCCCACATCACACCTTTCCTTCTTCTCTCGTCGAGCAGCTGTCGCTAAACACCCTCACCGAAGTTGTTGTCGCTGATCGCCCTTCCCCTTGCACCCGTCTCTTCCTTCTCTTCAGATACACAACAAATCCAAAACACCTATCGCATACCATACGTTCTCTGATCGGTAAACTACCTCCGAATATCTCGTCTGCATTGTTGTTACTGCTCGCGACCACATCTCCCCTTTCCCCTTCGCACCTCATTAACGGAGCATGAAGAGAGAAGCCTCGCTGCTTCTTCCCATATCCTTCTTCGGTCTCGTCGACCAACAGAGATGCTCCCCTCGCATACAATAGATCTGCAATCGTCGGATGTTTTCCCTCAGCCCTCTCTGTGGCTTGCGACGAGCAAGGAACCAAAAGCAGTTCCGCTGCCTTTGTGCTTTCTTTCTTACCTTCGTTCGTTCGTATTCCTCCTTCTTTTGCCCGATCTACCAAATAACTAAGTAAATAAAAGCCCTAAATGATTTGATTTAATAAAATCAACACAATAAACCCCTACTGAAACATTCATTTCAAATAAACCCTTTTCCCAAACTTTAGGGTATTTTAAACAAAACACTCCCCCCCCCCCCCCCCATCATGGATATTTCTTAACAAAATCAATCCAATTCCCAAACTTAAATTCCATTTAAACCATTTCAGTCCCTCCCTTGATTTATTTAACCAAAGTGGTCCTACTTTGGTTAATTTAATTACCAAACAACCCCAACAGTTTAGTGAATTTACAAAACAATCCTATAGTGTAAATTCGTTACGAAACGGTCCCAAAAGTATTTCAAAGTTCAAGAATCGTGGCTTGCAGTTTCTCACGACAAGTTTCTCAAAATGAACTAGTTCTGTACAAATCAAATTCACGCTTCAAGGATGAGTGCTTACGGCCCCTTTTTAATATTTCTAATTATTTTTGGGGGACTATATGTGCCTATATACTTTGTTTATGCAAACAAATTATATTATTATGTTAAAATAAAATAAGTTTAGTTTATAAAAATGTTATTTTACAACATAACAAATTGTTACAAATAAACTAGTATACACTTTCCATATACATATTATAGTTATTTTATCGTGAAATAACTAGTCCACACAACCAATACTACATGATACAAAAATATATGATTTTATGTGACATTGTATGTCATAAAAAGGATGTCATAAAACTTTATAGTATTTCAAGGATTCAAACTATTTATATGCATGTATATTATATGTTTAAATACATAAAGTTTATATATGTACATGCCTTGAGACGTTGTAACACCCATAAATTCGGGCTAGTCAATTAACATATAATAAGCGTTAAAAATATTTTTTTTATCTAGGATAAATAATCTTAACCAAAGTAATAGTTATGGTCAACAATTGTAACCTATTTGACGTAATAAAGAACAATTATATGAATATGTGTTTCATGATTATTATTATATAATAAAATAAGAAAAATTAGTTGAATCGTCCGTAAATCGTAAAAATAAGTGTGCCAAAACATATATATATTATTATATATTTAGAAAGTACACGTCTTCCCGATCCTGAAAATATAAATTTCTTAGAAATATGACTCCATATGAATTAGATATGATTTTTATAAGATATAAAAGTCAGCCGCGCACAACGATTGTATGACGTAAAAAGCTACGAAGAGAATGGTTGACTTTTAGCTAAAGCCATCAAAAAGAAAATCGTAGTACTCTTTAAAATAAGAATTTTGAGAAAAAGAATGTCAAAAACAGAGTCCGTACGAGAGAGTTATGATTTTAGCAAAATCATTTAATTTTATAAAATATGGACAAAAAAAATAAAGTCAAAATTAGCCGACGGAGTCTAAACAAAAGTTGGAAATCTCGTCGATAGCTACGCGTGGATATAAAGAACGTTAGAAACGAAGTTCGTATGAACGAGTTATAATTTATAATAGTATATTTATGTATTAAAATAAAGTATAAATCATATATACTTATACATATATATATACATATGTATATATCATTAGAAATGTATCGGCGATGCGATCGTTATAAGACTAGTGTTGAGTACTTTCGATATTGGTTTAATACAAATATCATTAAATCTATTTAAAATAGTAGTCTAAAGGGGTGTTTATTCGTTTAAATAACTATAAGGTCATTAAGTAACTATAGAGGGTGGTTTTTGAAAATTTAATTAGTATAAATAAGAGGCTCTAGGCTCTCATATTTCTTGCACCATTTTTTTGATTCAAGAGTCTTTCTCTTCTTATCCCCCGAGCATTTCGGTCCATCGTGATTCGACTTCTCTTTCTGTAGTTTTAGTATAGTAAGGTGAGCGTTGAATCGCTGCAAGAATCTTTTTTAGAAAGATTCAGCGACGAAGTCCTGCCCCTGCAGAGCCCGGCTCCTAGCTAAAACTTCCCTTGTAAGTAAGTTATGTTTACCTTACTTTAAGTATAGCTTATATTTAAATTTAGTATCGTTATTATGAACTTATAAATAATATATATTAATATATATATATATATATATATATATATATATATATATATATATATATATATATATATATATAAAGTGTTATTATAATATTTTTTAACTACTCGCGGTACGGGAAATCTGGTTTGAAGGGCCGCATATGGTTGTTGGATTTCAGAAGTGCTATAATGCCAAAATGGTCCTGCCATCCGGTGTTTCATATCTGGCCTCTGTCTGTACATAGTGGTTGAAAAGTATTGTTTAACACTTATAAAATAATAACGCTCGTAATTAGTCGCAATATATATTAGACTAAAATCTAGTGGTAATAATACTAGGTTTCGTCGAAGCAAACTATATTGTTAAGAATCAAAGCACTGTCCAAGTTGGAATCACCACTTTAACAAGTGAGTGCATAGTTATTTTCATCTTACACATAGATATGAAGTATTTAATATAAATTACGTGATATGTGTGCATATTATTTGTGTTCCTGATATCTATGCTGGATGAACGATTTATACATGTTTTAAATGATTTAAACTGTATATGTATTTTATATATACGAATATGTTGGGTAAGACATTGGTAGATGGATGATGAGGGGTGAAAGATGATATAGATGAATATTTGAAGATGTGCCACAACCTGTAGATGTTTTGAACTACGATGTACTATAAACATCCTAGCAGTTGCGCCTAAAGGATAATATCGGCAGCTGAGCCTAATAGAGAACATCATAATCCTGGCAGCTACGCTAAATGATAATATCGGTAACTGCGCCTAATGGAGAACGTCATAATCCTGGCATCTGCGCCTAAATGATAATATTGGCATATGTGCCTAATAGATAATATTGGCAGCAGTTCCTAATAGAAAACATTGGCAGTTGTATCATAGGCAATGATGGACTTCGTGCCTATTCCTTAGGAGAATCCTTAGGAATGAAAAAACGAATGATAGGTGATTCTTACGGTAGCTCCTTAAGAAGTAAAGAAGATAATGGGGATGGGTAATTGGGTTAATTGTGTGATGATGAAACATAATAACTTTATTATTATGGGTTGAAAACCTTATGTACTCACCAGGTTTCCCAACCTGACCCACTCAGTTTATTTGTATCACATGTGTCGATACGAAGCTACATTACACTGAGAGATTAAAAGAGATGTAGATCACTAGAGTAAATGAATATAAGGTCTGTTTATGCTTATGTTTCTGTATTGACGATGACATCCCAAAGTTTTAATAAAAACAAAATACATTTCTTCTGAAATGCTTGCTAATATATTTATCATGTTTTTCTGGGAACAAATTCCGCAATATTATTCTTTAAAAATGATACTTTTATTTTTAAATAAACATAAATAAAATTTATAAATTGACCGTGGATATGGGGATGTCACAGACGTACCTCTTTATAAAAGTGAGTGCCATACACTATACATACATACCGAATATACTCGACTTTTATAAATTTTGTCCAATTCATTTTGCCTTGTAACTTATTTACTTCTAAGTTAGGGCTGAGAGCTATTCACGTTCCATAGTTAAGGGCTTTTTAGTGAGATTATATTCGTTAGCAAAGTCTAAACACTTAGCATACCCATACTACTATAACCGTTAATCTTCTGTGAGAGATCATATGTATAGATCTATACAAGGTTGACATCCCCACTTGCGGTTGCTAGCTACAACCTCGACCGATCAATCGAAGTGGGTGATAAATGTCTACTAGTGTTACTATAACGTCCAACAAAGTGTTGTATGGGTACATTCAGTCACCTAAAAATTCAACAATGAAGTAATGTTTGGTCTAGAAATTAAAAAGCAACACTTGTGACAAATCAACAAAATCCATTTAAATTATATAAGATATAGATGATATCTTTATTAATGTAGTAATGATATTTATTAAAGAGAATCTCAAAAATATAAAAAATGATATATAGATTATCATTAATATGTTTTTTAATAAATAAAATGATCTTTATTTTGAGTTTTTTTAATAAATAAATATAAGTTTTCTTCAAATAAATTTAATATATATAAAGTTTTTTTCAGAAAAATCCTTAAACTTTAATCTTATTAACAAAAAAATCATCCATGATTTTTGTTTGCAATTTAACCCTTAAAACCGGCACTAACCGGTTACAAAATTTATTTTATAAATGTTTACCGGTTTCAAAGGTTAAATTAAAAAGAAAATATCAGGGATGACTTGTTTGTCAATAAAACCAAAATATATGATTTTTTTAGATTTCCATTGAAAAAACTTAGATTTAAAAAACTTTGTTTTCACATTTCTTGAGCTTTTTCGAATTAAAAAGGTATTAAATAAATACCTATTACAAATACTCTATGTTTACAACCGTAGTGAGACATGTGTAAAATGAAATGAGGTCGACACCAATGGTATACGTGTGGTCCTAACTCCTCCATGGACTATATGTGTGGCTTAAATCAATTTCGAGGTAATCTATCATCCATGATGTCTGGATGTCGGACTATGATTTTGACACAATTTTGTGGTCATGTGTTAAACGAAATTCATGAAGGTTGCTATATTTAGTCATACCTTTGTATTCGAGATTTGAAGATCCGTATTGCCTTTACATATTCTGGAATAAATAAAGATATACTAAAATATCATCTCCTCATACATATCTTTTGGGGTTCTCTAGACTGTTAAGCTTAAAATAAGCGTGTTGTAATTTGGACAAAATATGCATTTAAGGTGTTTACCCTAAGGAATTTATATAAATTCCTTGACCTGTGTTTTTTGGACAAAATATGCAGTTAAGGTGTTTACCCTAGACAAAATATGAGTAAGGTGTTTACCCTAAGGAATATATATATATATATATATATATATATATATATATATATATATATACTAGTTTATAACCCGTGAGAACCACGGTTATAAAATTAATTAAACTTTCATATTAAAAAATCAAAATTATTAATCAATTATTTTAAATAAATTATTACTTAAAATATAAATTTATTATTATATAAAATTATAATCGTTGATTTAAATAAATACGTGAAGTTATATCACCTTATAATCTGTATCAATTTTATTTTATTTTTTAAGTTAATGTTATTAATTTAATATAATTAAAGTGAAAAAGTTTAAAATTTAATGTAATTAGGGTGGGAAATTTAAATTTTGAAATTTAAAATTGATATTTAATATATTGACAAGTGCCATGATATAAGACATTTAATATTAATGATGAAGTCTAATATAATTACACTTGTCAATAGGAGAATAAATCTATTTATTTATTAGAACAGATATATATATATATATATATATATATATATATATATATATATATATATATATATATATATATATATATATATATATATATATATATATATATATATATATATATATATAGGGTTAGGTCCATGTGAGACAGCCTAATTTTATGAGACCGTAAGACATACAATCCTAGTCACACATTTTTTTGTAGATAAAAAAAACATTTTTAAAATGCAAAATAATTGAAAATTTTCGAAAAAAAATTTTCAAATATTATTTTCGTCATTTATATTTTCCAAAAAAAATATAAAAAAATAAAAAAATATATTTTTTTTATATATTCTAGTAAAATAATAGAATATTCTAGTAAAATATTAGAATATTTTACGTATCTGACAAATCTAGTAGAATATTCTAACATTCTAAAAATCACATTAGAATATTTACAGTGTAATATTCTATTAGAATATTTCACGTATTTTTCAAAAAAAACGGTAATTTTTTTTATTTATTTTTTATCTTTTTTAGGTAATTAAAGTGACGAAAATAATAATTAAAAAAAGAATTTTCGGATTTTTCCTTTTATTTTGAATTTTAAAATTATTTTTAGATTTGGTCTCACGGTCTCACAAAATTAAAATGGTCTCAAATGAACCTGAACCTATATATATATATATATATATATATATATATATATATATATATATATATATATATATATATATATATATATATATATATGAAAAAATGTTCAATAGAGAACCATAATTATTGATTCTCCAAAAAACCAAAAACAAATTCAAGTTATAAAGTTTATTGTTTATCGAAAAAAAAACTAAAAATTTCTAAATTCACAACTTCACATTGTGAAGGCTAAAAAATAAATTATATATTTTTCGGGTTCACCGTGTGAATTCAGATTCACACTGTGAATCTGCACTTATTCACAACATGAATTTGGCGAATTTTTTTTATCGAATTTGATATCTTTGGAAAAAGGATAAAACTTTATAAATTTCTATATTTTTAGTTTTTTTTTGATAAAAAAAACAAGCTCTAAAAGTTGAAAAAAGATTGGTTCTTTGGATAATTATGGTTCTCTATTGAACCTTACTATATATATATATATATATATATATATATATATATATATTTTTTTTTTTTTTTTTTTTTTTCTTTTGGACAAAATATTCGGTTTAAAAAAAAAGTGTTTTTGTTTTTTTAAAAAATTTCCGAGACCTTCTCACCTCTTTTGTTTAAGCCGGACATACATTTTTCTATTTTTCTTTTTTTAGTCTTCTTTTTTGGAGAAGAAGACGATGAAAAATCTTTTGAAAACAACTTTCAAGTTCCTTTAACTTTTACTACTATAGAGGAAACAAATATAACTACCGATAGCAATTGGATTGTGTCATCCACGTGATAGATGGACATTTGTACATGATGGCGGGAGGAGAACTGAGTTGCTCACAACAAATTTGTCGGAGATTTTTAATAGTGTCCTTAAAAGTGTTCGTTTTTTACCAATCACGGATTGGGTCCAACTTACTTTTATAAATTGGTACATTACTTTGAGGTGAGACGTCCTTTAGGAAATAGTTCACGAGCTAATGAAGATGCATATACCTTTGATGTTCTTATCAAACAAGTAGCTTTGATTCAATAGCAAGTGCACATTCCTTGAGATCTTTTAATCGAGAGAAATATATATTTTAGTCGATAACTTAAAGAGAAAGAAATGTACAAGTAGTTAATTTGGAGCAAAAAACTTACACATGTGGTAAGTAGGAAGTGTTTAAATATCCTTGTTCACATGTCTTAAGTGCATGTGCCAAATTTTCTTCGAATAGTTGGCGATATGTTCATAAATGTTACTCAATTGTAAAGTATTGTGATACTTGAGCGTCTGAATTTTTCCCACTTCCTCATAAAAACGTATTGGCCACAATCATTGTTTAAAGAATTGTTTTCAAATTTAGAGCTCTTGCGGAATAAAAAAGATCTTCCACGCTCAACCAGACTTCAAAATGGAATGAATATTAAAGAATGAAGAAAAATGAACATTTGTGGAATTTGTAAGCAAAGTGATTCTAATAAAAAAAATATCCGCCTAAGTTAAGGTAAATGAAGACATTCAATATTTTTTTGGTTCATTCCTATAACTTTATCTTATTTTTTTTATCTTTTTATTTTTTTATATTTTTATTTTTTATTTCTTTTTTGTTGCGGATAGTGGTTGTCCAATCAAAGTTATTTTGAATGTTTTTTTTTATTTATAGGATCGTTGGTTTTGTACTTCAAATATTTTACTTACGGATTTTTGTTTTTTGTTTTTTTTTTTTTTTTTTTTTTTGGTTTTTTTTAAGATGATGTTTGTTGGTATAGATTTAAAATGTTGTTTCTTGGTTTTTGTAAGAAGATTTGTTAGTTTATAATAATATTTGTAAAAAACAATTAATAAACAATATTAAAAACAAAAACTAAAAAAAAACAAACAAAAATAAATTATATTAAAAAATAAACAATATGTTACAGTGAAGGATTATGATACTTATGAATATTGCTCGTTCATGTCGTATTAAAGAAAAAAGAAGGGAGCTTGACACAACTTAAAAAATAAAATAAAATACTAAAAACTATAAAAACTATATATGGTAAATTTATTTCAAAGTATACATATGGGGTATATGGTCAAAAACTCATATTTAAGATGTTTGCACAGCCTATTTGAATGGCTTTTGAAGGTAGATCATAAATAAATTTATACTTTTTAGTTATCATCGTACAACGGATGAGAATGCAAACGGGCAACAAGTTGCGCCGTTAAGCCCTTTTGTATGGTAAAGCAAATTCTTTTGAAGACTACATCCATAGATCTAGGGGATATAACATTGTTATGCATGATCCGTTGTAGTCTACTAAGAAGTTCCACCGCATCTGGCGCAAGGAAATCAAACGTATCAAATACAAATGGTATGAACGCGTGTTGATTTTCCATGCACGGTTTCTCATGTTTGGTGACCTTGCATGTAGCAACTTTTAATGCAGCATGTCCCGCCATGAAATCCCCGACCCTCAAGCTTACGAGAGGGGATACCCCTGTAAGGACCACACATGCGTGTTTCCCTCCAACCCATCCAAAAATCAAAACGTCAGCCGGTCTAAGGGTTGACCTTCCTTCTGTCGGGTTAGTCGGGAAATTCACATGAGCCTCTTTCTTGGCGGAAACCCCGGCACGCTTACATATGTCGACCAAAACATCTCTAACCATATCGTGTCTGTATTTGAACCCCGAGAGTTCTTTACAATGAACTGCATGCTCGCCGAAAGAGTCCAAACATGCCTTGCGGCACACCGGACATATCCCATCGGCTGGGAATATTAGAATCATGACTCGATATTTTGAGGATGGTACGATACTCCACCGGAGACATATGTTGGCCAAGCCCATCTATAGGGATAGCTAGAAGAAAATCTTGAGCATGTGGTGCACGTAAACACTGGAAAACTGCTTTCTGCCGAGCCGTCATATTGAAATTCACTTCCATATCTTGGATAATTTTACTAAAAAGGGCACTCGCTAGTGTATTCTGGGATTTAGGGGGGCGGTGTCCTTAGTAGTAAAACTGCTAAGGTCAATGTCTGGAAGCTTGTTACGAAGAGAATCTAAGGCACAAGCATAATCAGAATACATACCATAAATGTCGCTATCCCGTAAGATGTGGTCTTGCAATACCTAAGATTGGACCCTTGAGGCAACAAAAGCATATGAGGTAGCCTCTACTGCCGAGTATAAACCCAAACCAGCAAACCGAATGGGTAGGGAAGAAATTTGCCACTGTAAGTCGCCAAAGAAGGGGCCACCACAAACCACAATGTACTCAATCGCCCCGCGTAATCCATTATCAAATAACAACGCCGCCTCCTCCATGTGAACGGGTTGGCACGTCCTCAGCTTCCGGGAATAGCCCCTCACGCAGCTTCCTTCCATCACACGAGTGCCAAAAGAGCTCGGTTTTATTGATATTCAACTGAAGGCCCAATTTTGGGCCAATAGCCTTAATGATGTCTAAGGCTTTGGCCACCTCCTCAGAATCTCCAATAAGTGTTCCATCATCCAGGTACCATGCATGGAGAAGAAGCTTGCAATTGTCTCTAATATTATGCAAGAGCGGGTGCAACACAAGGAAAAAGAGAAGTGGTCCCAAGGGGTCTCCTTGTTAAACTCCAGTAGAAGACCAAATATGCGTGTCCCCTAGATATAACCTCGCTGCTTGACCATATAGGACTTCTACCCACAAGGATATAGAAGGGCACCTCAATCTGACCTCATGAAGTAATGCGGATATGTCAACAAGGTTAAAGGCATTGGAAAAGTCCACAGTAAGCATGGAAAGAGACCCGTCATTGTGGCATCCACTCAACACCCTGTTGGCGCTATGTAATACGGCTTTAGCACCACCCGACACCCCGACCCCGAACTGAAAATCATTGAGATACTTGGCCATTTATTTACCAACACCTTTCATAGCCAGCTTGGAAACCAAACGTCTCTATATAGTTCCTACTGCAATAGGTCGTATTCCCTTGTCAGGTTTTAGAAGCGGTGTAAGAGGAGTAGAGGCAACAAAATCCGTCAAACTCGAATGGCATCTCCCCCTAGCCATAAATTAATCACACATGTGATAGAACATAGGAGGTCTTTGGCAATTGCTAAACCTTCTCCACAAAGAGCATCTAAAATGTGTTGAGCTCTCAACCCATCGCTCCCACACGAGGTTCCTTTAGGGAATGATTTAATGCCCCCAAGGACATTTTCAATATCAACCTCAAGGGGAGGTACTGAACATATGGTACTCGGCATGGATGGTGGTGGCCTGTGTGGATGCTTATCCTCCAATGTCTTCATGGTAGCATCCCCGTATGGAGCAACCCCAGAGGAACATAATACTTTCACTGCTGCTGTGAAATGCCCATCGGCAACCTTACGAAGACATTGTCTGACGTTAGCGTCACCTCGTGTTCTATCCTCCTGAATGTACTCTTCTTTTTTGCCTTGTTGCTCTATCCTTTCATTTTCAACCAAGTTTTTAACAAGCTTGGCTATACCATCTTCTGTACCCCAAGTAGCTAATGCGCTTAAGATGTTACGATGTTGCAAGGACTTCCTGTTCCCAGACCTACTTTCTTGTCTATTCTTGGGCTTGAACACCTGAATAGTACACCTAGGAAGAATTAACAATGTAACCCACGCTTCAATGGACCCGGGTGAGCAGCAACCTTGGAAAGGGCTGCTTTCAAAGCTTGAGAGAAATCCATACAACAGTTATGAGGGATGCTTTTGACTGTGGTGATAGGTAGCTTAAACACAAGATCAAGGAGCTGAGCATCCAACACCAACCCCTCATTGAGGTTGGCATCCGATTCATTGGGTGGCGGCTTTTGAATACCAACAATATGCACGCTCATGTCATCAACATCACCATTAAATTTAACAAGACCACTTGAGTGTCAATACGAGCGGCTTAGGGCATGGAGACTAATACATTCTCCACATATCCATTGACCAAACTCCTTCAATGTTGCTACCACCGACATAAACAGTCCAAGGTCTAAAGAAATAGCATCTCGCAACACAACTCTATGCTCATCCGTAGAGAGCTGCAAAATTTTGATATGAGAAATCATACGAGATATCCCCTTACCACCCACTTCACCGTTCGTGCAGCAATGAAACCCCCGAAAAGGACACGGCCAAGTTCCGCTCGCATATGTATGAGAAGACGCCATAAACATGTAAACAAATCTTATTAAAGCCTCAAAGGGAGACTCGAAATGAGAAGCAAAAATCCAAAGTAAAGTGTGACACTCAAACAAAAGGTTGGAGTGCACAATGAAAAACCACCCCGGAAGAGACTCTACATCTTTTTGGGTCCTAAAATGGCTGCAACACTTGAAAAAAACCTTTAGACATTTTATCAAACACCTGGCGGGCAGAAAAAAAAGTGTATGATTTGCACCAATGAGGCTTGAGAATTTAACCCATGTATAATCTCCCACTTTAGTGATTAGATTTTTTAACTGTTGCACCAATCTTTCTCTTCTGCCAAATATGCATTAAAATTGGTAATTTCACGTTTCCAATGCATTAAAATTGGTAATTTCATTTTGTAAGATTTTTGAATAAAACAATACAATCATTTTTTTTGTATCACTTAAGAGATAATAATATAACAAATAAAAACATTATAATTAACAACATCACAAATACTAATATTAATAAATTAGTATCGATATTCAAAATATATTAATCATAAAAATAATATTTAATAATTAAAATAACATAGTGTCTTATAGTTATTAAAATTACTAGCATAATAATTGTTTTTTATAGTGGTCTAAATAGTGTAATAAAAATTAGAAAAAATTATAAAAATGATCCATGTCGTCAAAAAATTGGGGTTTTAGTTTAAAAAAGTTTGTTGGTATATCGATGTTTCAATTTCGGATACCTTGTGTGGTTTTGGTCATTATAGTTGGCATTTATGCATGGTTTTGGTCTATACCCAACATAAATTGACTAATATGTCCTTAAAATAGTTTTTTTCTATTTCTTTTAATTGAATTCTTATTTATTTAATTAAAAAAAAGGAAATGACACAAATGTCCTACGAACATTCTAGGGTTGACCCGTTGAGTCCCTAAATTATTTTCATGGATTTATGAGGGAAGAAGCCTACGTTTGTCACGTTGAATAAGTCACTTTTTAAGTTTTGAAGGGGTAACCCTATCACTTTTTTGCCACCTCCTTCAATAAGAAAAATATGCTAGCTGACTGTTTCGTTTATCGCCACCTCATTTACTAATGTCACATCAGTTAGGTAGTGTGTTCTTTAAGCCTTTAAAATTACGATTATCAACAAAGTCTGTTCATCGTTCCATCTCTTCAGCAAACCCTTATTTCAATATTTCTCTCCTCCTAACTCAAACATGGTTGATGTATACATCGTTGTGTCACACCCCCAAACCAGAATGGCGGAAACATTCGGGGGCGGAGGACGTCATGTACAGTATCACAACAATTGCATAATAGTAATCAAAGCAACACAACCATTACACTGAAAAAATATAGTATTTACATATGTTCGATACATAGATTGTATGACATCAAAATATATAACAAAAGTATAAAAGACGTGACTCTAAGATCTCCGTCTTCTCAAAACCTATGGTGTACCTGTATACCGGTTCCCTGAGAATACAAGTGATTTTGAAAGTGTATCAATATTTAAGTAGGTGAGTTCATAAGCAGGTTTTTGAAATGGAAAGCTTGTTCTTGTTCTTTGAAAATGTTATAGTGTACTTCCAGAAAATCCAGTATTTTCTTTAGTAATGAATTGTAGCCTTAAACCTTAAGACCAAAATGTATGTAATTATTGTATCCTGAAATAGTGAAATGTATTATGAAATAGTGCATTGTAGTATGTAATAGTAAGTTGTAGTATTATTAATAAATAAAACTATATCGTGAAAGTTTCTTGATTTTTGTACTTTGTACTAGTATACTCTGTACTAGAAAAGTGGTGTACTGTAGTAGTGTCTGTACGAAAAACCTTATTGTATGAATGCCTGGAATCCACCAGCTGTAGTGTAAAATAGTGTATTGTAGTTTTATTAATTAAAATAAAACCCTTGAAGAAGTGTTAATCCCGTAAACAAATGTTTTAGTTAATACTATTTTGAGTTTCATATAACCATGCTTAATATGACATAGTGGCCTTTACGATGTTCTTCAGGCGTCGGTACGTTATGACATTTGTTACCTCAGGCATGCCGGCCTAGCTGTTGCAAGCAGCTCGGGTGCGGGATTGTCAGTCTCATATAGATCTATACACAAATGCACGCTCTCCCTCCAGAAGACTCTGGTTATAATTTATAGGACTTGAACCTGTACCCTGATGGGTACCCTAAAGTAGTGCCTCACAACCCTGTATTAACTAGTTTACGTGTAGTTTAGTAGTGTTCTCTTGTACTTGAAAACTATATGTATTACCGTATAGTAGTGTACTTTGTAGTGTAAATACTTATACTTAAATAATTATTTAGTAGTGTATCTGTAGCACCCGGTTCCTGGTACGTATTTAATTTCATGAAATGTTGCAATTTACTCTGGGACTCAGCGAGTTGAAGGCCCAACTCGCCGAGTAGACTCGACTGGTGATCGAGGGATTAAGTGACCTACTCGACGAGTCGGAAGACCGACTTGACGAGTAGGAGCTGTTTGGACAAAACCCTAATATTTAGGGTTTGCACCCTATTTAAACACTTTATTTCGTCCCAACCCAGCCTCCATCACCCACCCAACTCAGAGAAACCCTAGATTAAAACCCTAAACCATTTTTGAGTGATTTTGAGCTCTTTTGTGCATTTTTGTGTGTGTTTGAAGTTGAAGGAGAAGAAGAGAGCTTAGGAGATCAAGAGGAAGCTAGTAGATCCCGAGGTTTTGCTTCATTCTCAGTCCATTCAAGGTAAAAAGCATGAACCTTGACCATCTATTTCCTAGATCTTGTTTTGGGGCTATTTCTCCACCTTTTCTAAGCTTTTGAGAAGCTATGTTCAGTTTTTGCTTGTATATGTGGGTTGTGCTTCAGATCTGGAACCATTAAGGGTTCCCATGGCATAAAGGTGCCAACTTTATGGCCATGGGAAGCCCATGCATCATATAAACCCCATTTTATAGCCTTTTAAACCAAAAACCTCATGCATGGACATCAAGTTCGTAGCTTTACGTATAAAAGGAACCCTAGGAGGTCAGATATATGATTGGGATGCATTAAGACCCACTGAAATCGACTGTATAGTTTTAGACAAAGAGGGACTTGGCGAGTCACTTGGGTGACTCGGCGAGTCGGGACGCTTTTTCCCCCAAAACGTCTTCTGGAAATGGTTTTGGTTGAGTGGAAGGAACACCCAACCTGCTAGGGGTTTGTTTTGGACCTGGAAATCATAGGACTCGACGAGTTTATGAACAGACTCAGCGAGTCCAAGGAAATCTCCCAACTTATGAAGACGGACTCGGCGAGTTCAAGAGGAACTCGGCGAGTCATAGACTGAACATCTTCTTATGAATGAAGATGAACTCGGCGAGTTCAAGAACGAACTCGGCGAGTCCCTTGAAGATTATCCGATGTGTTGTTGAAGGCGAACTCGTCGAGCTCTTGCTAGACTCGACGGGTAGGGACGGGTTTATGACATTTTGTGGTTATGGGGATTCGCGAGTTGGCGGGCCAACTCAGCGAGTCGAGTCAACCAGATGTTGACTTTGACTAAAGTTGACTTTGACCATGGATTTGACTTGGGCATTGATTGGGTTTGGGTTGACCCTTTTAAGGGTTGCGAGTATGAGTATGAGTTGATAACTTGGAAGAGTTGTCGTGTAGGGATTGAGGAGTCGGGGAGAGTCGATTTCCATATCGAGATCAGTGCAGACACTAGACGACATCGAGGTGAGTTACCTTCCAATAGTGGTGGGTCTACGGCCACAATGTCGGCCCACTGGTAGGAGACATATGTTAGATGATTGTCTATGTGATATTCATCTAGGTTTGCTGCTATCTGTTATGTTCTATGTGCTAGCCTGATATGATGTTATGTGATAGGGTTAGCAGTAGGGGGAGATAGTCCCCAAGTTACCGGTCGATAGGGTCGAAGGGGTAGTTTAGTACCCAGCCATGCTAGATTATGATTATGTGACAGACCGGTCAAGAGGACCGAAGGGCTAGGCCAGCACCCAGATATGCTAGGCAAGGTCACCGGTCGAGAGGACCGAAGGGGTAGGCCAGCACCCAGGGATGCTAGGCAAGGTCGCCGGTCGAGAGGACCGAAGGGGTAGGTCAGGCACCCATATATGTTTGACAGTATGTATGCTATGTGATTGTATGGTATGTGGTATGATGGGGGAACTCACTAAGCTTCGTGCTTATAGTTTCCAGTTTTGTTTCAGGTACCTCTTCAGCGAAGGGGAAGGAGTCGACGCGGTAGCGGCACATCACACTCACACAGGATTTCCGCATTCAGTTTTCTGCGATTGTACTCTGATTTTTATTACTATTTATGATATGGTTTTGTGACACGTTGTTACAGTTTTATAAATCGATTTGACATTGGTAATGTTTATGGTAAACTATTTTATGAGTTACTTAATCAAAAATGAAATTTTTGGTCTTGAAAATTGGGATGTTACAAGTTGGTATCAGAGCCTTGGTTTGAGGGATTCGGGCACACCCTCGGGTGTGTCTGAACTCAAACTAAGGACTTGGTATGAAATTTTCAAAAGTAAAATCATTTTTTAAGAAAAGGAGTTTTCAAAGAGAAAAGAACTTTGAAAAGAACTAGATGTGTGATGTGCGCGACCGGCTGAGCTCAAGTAAGTTTTCCCCAAGATACCCATACATGTTATGTTATGATATGATTATGAGAATTGCATGCTAGATTAGGGATAGAGGATCTAGGAAGGATGCCTTATATGTCTACTGTATATGTATGAGAACTGCATGCTAGATTAGGGCTAAGGATCTAAGAAGATGCATGATATGCATGTTATATGTGTTTTTGAGCTGCAAGATGTTACTGACTAGTCAGTTATATGATAGAGTATGTCTGATTGGGTTACTCGATGCCTGAATATTGTTGCTTTGTGCTAATAGGAGCTCTAGCCACCTTTAGTTAACTAATGAATAAGTACATCACATTACATATTGCGAGGATTGAATAATTTCAGAAGGTTAGGTTTAGCCCTATTTCGTAGCTCTTTTCTGAGTCCAACCATTGTAGGGTAGGACCTCTCATTCGAAGAATTATCTGGTCTTAGCGATATGTGATGATATTCATGAGATAGTTAGGTAAGGGTGGCAGGAACTCCTTACACAGCTGATGGCGGCGAGTGGATTGGAGAGTACCCTAGGGTAAGCCTAGGACGAGATTAGAAAAGAGTGCAACAGTAGTAGAAGGGACTTGGTGAAGTCGAAGCAATCCTTGAGGAAAGTACGGATAGATGTGGAAGGTAGTATGGGCCCATACTACTGGAAGCAGAGGATCCGTACTCGAGTCAAGGAGGGCCGAGATAGAACCAGGAAACTTGTAGAGTGTATGATACCTCCCAAGGTTTATGTATGATTCTGACAGTTATGTGTTATGTTTCAGAATGGTGATGATCACACGTCACGGAGGAGGAGGTTCAGATTCAGGATCAGGTTCGGGAGCATTTACCGAGCCAGTTGATGAGGGTCTACGTGATTTCATTGCTTCTGAGATCACGAGAGGTATCCTTGAGTCGACCCCGGTGATTTTCGGGTCAATCAAGGAAGGGATCATTGAGTTGGTGGAGGATCGCCTCAGGGCATTCAGGGGCGATATGGCATTCAGTCAGTCAGGCTCACGCACACTGTCCTTCAAGGACTTCAGGAGTAGTGGTGCGCTGGATTTCCATGGGGCTAAGGACCCCATCGCAGCTAGGAGATGGATTGCAGACATTAAGTCTACACAGTTGACGAGCTTCTGCCCTGAGGGGTCGAAGGTGCGATATGTTGCAGGTTGTTTGAGAGACCGGGCCAGGGATTGGTGGGAGTCAGTTGGTGACTCGTTGGGAGCCTCGGCGATTGAGGCTATGACTTGGTCGGACTTTGTGACCAGGTTCAGGTCTGAGTTTGCGCCAGCTGTAGAGCTTCAGCAGCTGGCCAGGGAGTTCCTGAATATGAGGCAGACAACGGAGTCAGTGACGGAGATTACCACCAAGTTTTGGGAGAGGGCATTGTTGGTGCCCCAGTACGCGGGAGACGAGGAGATGCGGAAAACCCGCTATCATGATATGTTGAGGGCAGACATCCGGGAGCATGTCAGCTTCTCGGCATGCCCGACTCTGGATTCCATGATTGCCAGGGCGAGCGAGAGGGAGATAGATTTGGAGCACCTCAGGAAGAGGAAGACGGAGGAAGGACAGGTTACTGGGGCTTCGGGGAAGAAACCCAAGGGATCCGACTCTAGGTTGAAGGGCCAGCAGGACCGGGGCCGCTGCGGAAAGTGCGGCAAGACTCATGAGGGGGTTTGTCGGTTTGGATCATCGAGCTGCTACAAGTGCAGCAAGTTGGGACACTTTAGCAGGGATTGTACTGCCCCTGCGCCCGCCTTCCAAACATCAGAGTTGCTGTGTTTCCACTGCAACCAACGAGACCATAAAAAGGCCAATTGCCCTCAGTTGACAGCAGCAGCGCCAGTGAAGGTGCCAGCTCCAGCGACCCTGCGGATCACTGATGGTCGGCAGGGCAAGACGGAGGCTCCAGTGGTGAGGAGTCGGGCCTTCCATTTGACTGCCGAGGAGGCACGCGCCGCACCCGATGTGGTGACGGGTATGATTTCTTCTCCCTAGCTTTTATCTTATGTGTTTATGATATTGATGTGCCATGTGATATGTCTTGTTTAGGATCGTTCCATGTGAACGGTATCCCAGTTCAGGTGCTGTTTGATTTGGGTGCTACCAGATCATTTGTTTCTCTTGCGCTTAGCAAGAGGTTCCCTGAGTCTTCAGGCATGTTGGATTGCCCTCTAGAGGTCGAGATTGCAGATGACCGATCAGTACGAGCGTCGGCGGTTTTCAGGGATTGTGTTCTGAAGATATTCGAGGAGCGCTACTTGGTAGACTTGGTTCCCATTCCGTTGCATGGGAACAAGGTGATTATAAGCATGGATTGGTTGAGCCCCAACGGGGCGGTGATTGACTGCGCGCAGCAGTTGATTCGGATCAGGACCCCGAGTGGGGGAGAGCTGGTGATTCAGGGCGAGAGGCCACACCGCGGACCAGCACTATGTTCAGCAGTGAGGGGTAGGCCTTATCTTCAGCAGGGCTGCGCTGGGCATGTCGCCTATGTTATGGATACCCGAGAAGCGGGCAAGGCGTCGGTGAGCGATGTACCCGTGGTGCGAGATTACGCGGATGTATTCCCAGAGGAGCTGCCTGGGATACCTCCGGAGCGACAGGTGGAGTTCAGGATCGACCTAGTCCCTGGTGCGGCACTGATAGCCAAGGCACCATATCGGTTGGCTCCTCCCGAGATGTAGGAGTTGTCTACGCAGCTACAGGAGCTGTTAGACAAAGGATTTATCAGGCCGAGTAGTTCGCCTTGGGGAGCCCCGATTCTGTTCGTCAAGAAGAAGGACGGGTCGCATGGCATGTGCATAGATTACCGGGAGTTGAACAAGGTAACGGTGAAGAACCGTTACCCACTCCCGAGGATAGATGACTTGTTTGACCAGCTTCAGGGAGCATCTTGGTTTTCCAAGATAGACTTGCGGTTAGGCTACCATCAGATGAGGTTCGGGGATGAGGATATACAAAAGACTGCTTTCGGGACTCGCTATGGTCACTACAAGTTCATGGTGATGCCCTTCGGGCTCACCAATGCTCCTGCCGCGTTCATGGACCTCATGAACCGCGTGTGCAGACCGATGCTGGATCGGTATGTGATAGTTTTCATTGATGACATCTTGGTTTACTCCAAGACGCAGGAGCAGCATGAGGAGCATCTGCGAGAGGTTTTGGATACCTTGAGGAGGGAGAGCTTGTATGCCAAGTTCTCCAAGTGCGAGTTCTGGTTGCGCGAGGTACAGTTTCTTGGGCACCTTGTCAACCAGAGCGGGATATTGGTTAACCCGGCCAAGGTGGAGGTCGTGATGAGATGGGAGGTTCCGAAGTCTCCATCTGAGATTCGGAGTTTCCTCGGATTGTCGGGCTATTACCGGAGATTCATTCAGGACTTCTCCAAGATAGTTGTACCTTTGACCCGGCTGATGAAGAAAGTCGTTGTTTTTCGTTGGGGGCCTGAGCAGCAGGTAGCGTTTGAGACGTTGAAACAGAGACTGTGCGAGGCGCCGATCCCCGCCCTGCCTGAGGGCGTTGAGGATTTCGTGGTGTATTGTGATGCATCTATTTCAGGTTTGGGCGCAGTTTTGATGAAGAGAGGGCATGTCATCGCCTACGCCTCGAGGCAGCTGAAGCCTCACGAGGCGAACTACCCGACGCATGATTTGGAGTTGGGGGCGGTCGTCTTCCCCCTCAAGATTTTGCGAAACTACCTCTATGGGGTCCGTTGTACCATCTACACGGACCACAAGAGTTTGAGGTACCTCATGGATCAGCCGAATCCGAACATGAGGCAGCGTCGGTGGTTAGACGTGGTAAAGGATTATGATTGTGAGATCATTTACCACCCGGGGAAGGCCAATATCATGGTCGATGCGCTTAGCCGCAAGGCAGCGCCAATCAGGGACATCTGCATGAGGATGACTGTGGTGACTCCGCTTTTGCAGCAGATCCGAGAGGCCCAGCTGGAGGCCATGAGGGAAAAACATCGGAAGAGCGAGCGTATTGTGGGTCATGTTCCCTCCTTTGATTACGATAGCCGAGGGTTATTGACTCTACATCGTAGGGTATGGGTTCCCTATCATGGGGGTATGCGCCAGGTTCTGATGGAGGAGGCGCACAAATCCCGATTCTCGATTCATCCCGGGGCGACGAAGATGTACAGAGATCTTCGGTCCGATTACTGGTGGCCCTGCATGAAGCGGGACGTTGCCTGGTACGTAGAGCGGTGCTTGACCTGCAGGAAGGTCAAGGCCGAGCACCAGAGGCCACACGGCAAGATGCAGCCGCTGGATATTCCCATGTGGAAATGGGAAGATATTACTATGGATTTCATCACCAAGATCCCCAGGACTACACGGGGAGTGGATTCGATTTGGGTCATCATGGATCGGTTGACCAAGAGTGCCCACTTCATACCGATCCAGGAGAGCATCTCGGCTGAGAATTTGGCCGATATATACATCCGAGAGGTAGTAGCTCGGCACGGAGTGCCAGTGTCAGTGATTTCGGACCGAGACGTGCGGTTTACTTCCAGGTTCTGGAAGAAGTTTCACGACGAGTTGGGTACTCGTCTGCACTTTAGTACAGCATTCCACCCGCAGACGGATGGTCAGAGTGAGCGGACCATCCAGACTTTGGAGGATATGCAGCGGACATGCATCCTAGACTTCAGGGGTAGCTGGGATACCTACCTTCCATTAGCTGAGTTCTCCTACAGCAACAGCTATCACGCGAGTATCGATCGTCCTCCTTTCGAGATGTTGTACGGGAGGAAGTGCAGGACCCCGATATGTTGGGGCGATGTCGGACAGAGGGTCATGGGGAGCACCGAAGTGGTGCTCAAGACGACAAAGAGGATTCAGCATGTTAGGAGCAGGCTTCAGACTGCTCAGACTCGGCAGAAAAGCTACGCCGACAAGCGCCGTTCGGACCTGGAGTTCCAAGTCGGGGATATGGTCCTCCTGAAGGTGTCGCCTTGGAAAGGCGTCATCCGATTCAGGAAGCGGGGCAAGTTGGGCCCCAGGTACATTGGACCTTTCAAGGTTGTCGCCCGGGTGGGCAAGGTAGCGTATAGGCTGGACCTGCCAGCCGAAATCAGTCAGATTCATAGTACGTTTCACGTCTCCCAGTTACGGAAGTGCCTGGTGGACGACTCGGCAGTGGTACGCTTGGAGGATATTCAGGTGGATGACAGCCCGAATTACATCGAGCAGCCAATAGCGATCCTCGACAGGAAGTCGAAGGACCTAAGGAACAAGAGGGTGGAGCTGGTGAAGGTGCAACGGAAGCATCGCAAGGGATCGAAATGGACTTGGGAGTCGGAGGAAGAGATGAGGGAGCACTACCCCGAGCTTTTTCCAGATTCAGCAGCAGACTTCGAGGACGAAGTCTAAAATAAGTGGGGGAGATTTGTAGCACCCGGTTCCTGGTACGTATTTAATTTCATGAAATGTTGCAATTTACTCTGGGACTCGGCGAGTTGAAGGCCCAATTCGTCGAGTAGAATCGACTGGCGATCGGGGGATTAAGTGACCTACTCGACGAGTCGGAAGACCGACTCGACGAGTAGGAGCTGTCTGGACAAAACCCTAATATTTGGGGTTTGCACCCTATTTAAACACTTTATCTCGTCCCAACCCAGCCTCCATCACCCACCCAACTCAGAGAAACCCTAGATTAAAACCCTAAACCATTTTTGAGTGATTTTGAGCTCTTTTGTGCATTTTTGTGTGTGTTTGAAGTTGAAGGAGAAGAAGAGAGCTTAGGAGATCAAGAGGAAGCTAGTAGATCCCGAGGTTTTGCTTCATTCTCAGTCCATTCAAGGTAAAAAGCTTGAACCTTGACCATCTATTTCCTAGATCTTGTTTTGGGGCTATTTCTCCACCTTTTCTAAGCTTTTGAGAAGCTACGTTCAGTTTTTGCTTGTATATGTGGGTTGTGCTTCAGATCTGGAACCATTAAGGGTTCCCATCGCATAAAGGTGCCAACTTTATGGCCATGGGAAGCCCATGCATCATATAAACCCCATTTTATATCCTTTTGAACCAAAAACCTCATGCATGGACATCAAGTTCGTAGCTTTACGTATAAAAGGAACCCTGGGAGGTCATATCTATGATTGGGATGCATTAAGACCCACTGAAATCGACTATATAGTTTTGGACAAAGAGGGACTCGACGAGTCACTTGGGTGACTCGGCGAGTCACTTGGGTGACTCGGCGAGTCACTTGGGTGACTCGGCGAGTCGGGACGCTTTTTCCCCCAAAACGTCTTCTGGAAATGGTTTTGGTTGAGTGGAAGGAACACCCAACCTGCTAGGGGTTTGTTTTGGACCTGGAAATCATAGGACTCGACGAGTGTATGAACAGACTCGGCGAGTCCAAGGCAATCTCCCAACTTATGAAGACGGACTCGGCAAGTTCAAGAGGAACTCGGCGAGTCATAGACTGAACATCTTCTTATGAACGAAGATGAACTCGGCGAGTTCAAGAACGATCTCGGCGAGTCCCTTGAAGATTGTCCGATGTGTTGTTGAAGGCGAACTCGTCGAGCTCTTGCTAGACTCGACGGGTAGGGACGGGTTTATGACATTTTTTGGTTATGGGGACTCGACGAGTTGGCGGGCCAACTCAGCGAGTCGAGTCAACCAGATGTTGACTTTGACTAAAGTTGACTTTAACCATGGATTTGACTTGGACATTGATTGGGTTTGGGTTGACCCTTGTAAGGGTTGCGAGTATGAGTATGAGTTAATAACTTGGAAGAGTTGTCGTGTTAGGATTGAGGAGTCAGGGAGAGTCGATTTCCACATCGAGATCAGTGCAGACACTAAGCGACATCGAGGTGAGTTACCTTCCAGTAGTGGTGGGTCTACGGCCACAATGCCGGCCCACTGGTAGGAGACATATGTTAGATGATTGTCTATGTGATATTTATCTAGGTTTGCTGCTATCTGTTATGTTCTATGTGCTAGCCTGATATGATGTTATGTGATAGGGTTAGCAGTAGGGGGAGATAGTCCCCAAGTTACCGGTCGATAGGGTCGAAGGGGTAGTTTAGTACCTAGCCATGCTAGATTATGATTATGTGATAGACCGGTCGAGAGGACCGAAGGGCTAGGCCAGCACCCAGATATGCTAGGCAAGGTCACCGGTCGAGAGGACAGAAGGGGTAGGCCAGCACCCAAGGATGCTAGGAAAGGTCGCCGGTCGAGAGGACCGAAGGGGTAGGTCGGGCACCCAGATATGCCTGACAGTATGTATGCTATGTGATTGTATGGTATGTGGTATGATGGGGGAACTCACTAAGCTTCGTGCTTACAGTTTCCAGTTTTGTTTCAGGTACCTATTCAGCGAAGGGGAAGGGGCCGACGCGGTAGCGGCACATCACACTCACACAGGATTTCCGCATTCAGTTTTCTGGGATTGTACTCTGATTTTTATTACTATTGATGATAGGGTTTTGTGACACGTGGTTACAGTTTTATAAATCGATTTGACATTCGTAATGTTTTTGGTAAACTATTTTATGAGTTACTTAATCAAAAATGAAATTTTTGGTCTTGAAAATTGGGATGTTACAGTATCCTTAGATTAATGAAATAGAGTAGTGTTCCACAAACTATACCTATTATAGTTTAAATGTATGTTCTTGTTTTTGTGTAGTATTCTTTGTGCTTGTAAAATAGTATATTGTCCCCCAAACTATACCAATTATAGTTTGAATGTATGTACTTGTATTGTTTATTGAACTTAGCAAAATAGTGTAGTCATTCATAAACTATAACAACTATAGTTTAAATGTATACCCTGTAATGAACTTAACATTTGCAATTTAATAGTGTGAATGAAGCGGTAGTAAGAGATTTATGAAAAATACCATTTTGCTCGACATACTACAAAAGGGTTTAAAATATATAAAATATATTTTGATAAATGCAGCGATAAATCGAATTAGGAACAATTGCAAATGGTTTGAAATAGTTTAAAATCATTTGGATGTTAACACAAAAATCCTTGTATTTAACTTGTATCCCCCCCCCTAAAACATTGAAAATAGTGAAAACGTAAGGGTATGAACTCACCTCTAGTGCGTGTTCAAGTCTGGATTGTGGAACTGTAGAGATGATCCTTGGGCTAGCGCACGTGGAAAGAATGGTATTCTAATATTATTTAAACATGTAATCGTATTTAAATTAGCAAAATAATTAATTAAAGTGTTAAACAACACTTGTTTTATGTAAGGAATAATTACCGAGAATTATTTGAAGTGTTGATGAGGGTTCTCGGTCTAGCCTTCGCCGAAATCCCTTGATTTCGGTCCTAAAACCTCAACCGGGAACCTGGTTCTCGGTCTTACGGTGTTTTCGGTTTGGAACTCGTTTTCGGTCAGATGAAGATTTGAATATTGTTCTTGGTGTTCTTGGTGTTCTTGGTGAAAAATATGAAGATTTGAAGGATTTTTCTTGAAGATTGGATGGTTCTTGTATGATACTTGAGAGCAAAATGGGAGTATTTTCGAGTGAAAAAGTGAGAAAAATGACTGAGTTTTCGAGTAAAAACATATTTATCGGTTGAGTTTTCGGTCGGAAAGACGTTTTCGGTCTGAGGGTTTGCGGTCCGAGGGTTCTCGGCTGAAAAAGGGTTTTCGGTGCGAGGGGTTTGCGGTTCCAAAGGGAAAAACTTTGATTTTTAAGTGTATTTTATTCCAAATACTTATATAAAAATATAATTTATATAATTTAAATCATTTTCTAACCCTTATGAACTTAACGAAAATAAATAAAATCAATAAAATTCGAGTTTTTGTATAAAGGTTTGTCTTCTATTGACTTGAAAAATAACGGGTTGTTACACGTTGTGGATGTGCACTTCCAAGGAATATTCATGAAATACCCCATACGCTACATCGATGGGGTTACTCAGAGGCTTGTCGACATCGACTTCACAGGCATGGACAATGATGAGTGTTATGCGTTCATGGCAAGGTTAAGTGGAGAAAAGTGTGAGAAGCTCTACTACTGCCAACCTGATATAGATTTCCTAAAAGGTTTGACCTTAATTAGGAATGAAAAGGATTATTGCGAATTTATAGAAATTAGTTACGAATGTCATGGAGGAAGAAGTAAGGGGCCCTAAAGAAGTGATTCATGATGCAGAAAAAAGTTGACCCATTTGACATAGGGGATGATGATGAGGTTGAGGATGAGGTTGAGAATGAGGATGGGGATGAGGACGAGGATGACAATGGAAGGCGTCATTTTATCAAGAAGGATAAGGGTACACAATCAGACATAGGTACCAACCTAAGTGTAGTTGAGCCTGTTGATGAAGATATGGATGACAATGAAGATGTTGATCCTAACTTGCCAAACATTTTCAATGAACATCTACACTAGAAGAAGCAGTTACCGGTGTTAGGTATAAGGTTTGAGAGTCTTAAACAATTGAAACACATGCTCTGTAACTATGTTGTTGTGAATGGTTATCCGTTATCCTTTGTAAAAATGATAGTAGACGGTTGTTAGCTAAATGTTATGAAGGAAAATGTAATTTTAGGGTTTGGGGCTCATGGATGACTGATGATAAGTCTTTCCATATCAAGTCTCTCATAGGTATTCTAATATTATTTCCATATCAAGTCTCTCACGTGGAAAGAATGGTATTCTAATATTATTTAAACACGTAATCGTATTTAAATTAGCGAAATAATTAATTAAAGTGTTAAACAACACTTGTTTTATGTAAGGAATAATTACCGAGAATTATTTGAAGTGTTGATGAGGGTTTTCGGTCTAGCCTTCACCGAAATCCCTTGATTTCGGTCCTAAAACCTCAACCGAGAACCTGGTTCTCGGTCTTATGGTGTTTTCGGTTGGGAACTCGTTTTCGGTCAGATGAAGATTTGAAGATTGTTCTTGGTGTTCTTGGTGAAAAATATGAAGATTTGAAGGATTTTTTTTGAAGATTGGAGGGTTCTTGTATGATACTTGAGAGCAAAATGGGAGTGTTTTCGAGTGAAAAAGTGAGAAAATGACTGAGTTTTCGAGTGAAAACATATTTACCGGTTGAGTTTTTGGCCGGAAAGACATTTTCGGTCCGACGGTTCTCGGCCGAAAGGGGTTTTCGGTGCGAGGGGTTTGCGGTTCCAAAGGGAAAAACTTTGATTTTTAAGTGTATTTTATTCCAAATACTTATATAAAAATATCATTTATATAATTTAAATCATATTCTAACTCTTATGAACTTAACGAAAATAAATAAAATCAATAAAATTCGAATTTTTATATAAAGTTTGACTTCTATTGACTTGAAAAATAACGGGTTGTTACATCATCCCCCCGATAAAGGGAATTTCGTCCCGTTATTCTTTCTATAGTGAAAAAGATGTGGGTACTTTTGTCTCATTTGATCCTCTCGCTCCCAAGTGAATTCAGGTCCCCGCTTGGCATTCCAGCGAACCTTCACGATTGGTATGCGACTTTGTTTCATTCGTTTGCCTTCCCTATCCATGATTTCTACTGGTTCTTCCACAAAGTTAAGACTCTCGTTTATCTCAATTTCGTCGAGTGGAATCATAAGATTCTCGTCGGACAGACACTTCTTTAGGTTTGACACGTGGAAGACAGAGTGTACGTTATTAAGTTCTTGTGGTAGACGGAGTTTGTAAGCTACTGGGCCGATTCTAGCGAGAATATCGAATGGCCCAATGTACCTTGGATTTAGTTTTCCACGCTTTCCGAAGCGTATCATACCCTTCCAAGGTGAGACCTTCAACAGAACGCGGTCACCCGCCTAGAATTCCAAGGGTTTTCGTCTCTTGTCTGCGTAGCTCTTTAGTCTATCTCTAGAGGCTTTCAATCGTTCTCGGATTTGGATGATCTTTTATGTGGTTTCTCGAATGATCTCCGGGCCAGTGAGAGTGCTATCAGGAACTTGCCCTTTAGCTAGTTGTGTGTCACCCACTTCAGCCCATCCAAGAGGGGATCTGCACTTATGGCCATCAGAGGGCTTCGAACGGGGCAGCCTTGATGCTAGAGTGATAACTATTTTTGTATGAAAACTCGACAAGTGGAAAATGGGTATCCCATGCTTTACCAAAGTCAATCACACAAGCTCTCAGCATGTCTTCTAGTGTTAGAATGGTTCTCTCACTCTGCCCGTCAGTTTGAGGATGATAGGTTGTGCTCATATCTAGCCTAGTTCCCAGAGATTTCTGTAATGACTGCCAAAATCACGAGGTGAATCTACTGTCTCTATCCGAGATAATAGATATTGGCACACCATGCAGTCGTACTATCTCTCTGATGTATGTTCTGGTCAATTTCTTCATCTTGTCTGTTTCCTTTATTGGTAGGAAGTGAGCGGATTTGGTTAATCTATCGACGATTACCCAAATAGGGTCATGCCCATCTTTGGTCTTGGGCAACTTGGTTATGAAATCCATTTTAATCCGCTCCCACTTCCACTCAGGTATCTCTGGCTGTTGAAGTAAACCTGAGGGCGTTTGATACTCTACCTTGACCTTAGCGCAAGTTAGACACTTACCCACATAGGTAGCAATCTCTTCTTTCATGTTCGGCCACCAATAAACTTTCTTGAGATCCAGATACATCTTATCTGAACCTGGATGAACGGAGTATCGAGTTTTGTGGGCTTTATTCATGACAACATTTCTGTAGCCACCAAACTTTAGTGTCCAGATCCGGTCCATGAAGTAACGAACTCCGTCCCCCTTAATTTCTAGGTTTTTCTCCATTCCTCTTAAGGCTTTGTCCGCCACATGATCTGGCTTCATTGCTTCTAGCTGAGCCTCTTTGATCTGAGTGGACAGATGTGAATGGATTGTCATGGTTAGTAACTTCACTCTACGACATGTGTATTCTTTTCGACTAAGGGCATTTGCTACTACATTGGCTTTGCCGGGATGATAGCGAATTTCGCATTCGTAATCATTGAGTAGCTCTACCCATCATCGCTGTCTCATGTTAAGTTCTTTCTTATCAAAGATGTGTTGAAGGCTTTTGTGGTCGGTGAAAATAGTGCACTTGGTACCGTAAAGGTAATACCTCCAGATTTTTAGTGCGAAGACTACAGCTCCCAACTCAAGATCATGAGTTGTGTAGTTGATTTCGTGTGCCTTAAGCTGTCTCGAGGCATAGGCAATAACCTTTCCTTGCTGCATAAGCACACAGCTTAGCCCCTGATTGGATGCATCGCAGTATACTACGAAATCTTATGTCCCTTTTGGAAGAGACAAGATAGGTGCGCTGCACAGGGCTTGCTTTAGTGTTTGGAACGCAGAGTCTTTTTTCTCTCCCCAACTAAAAGTTACACCCTTCTGAGTCAGGGTAGTAAGAGGTTTAGCGATTCTGGAGAAGTTTTGTATTGATCGGCGGTAATAGCCAGCAAGCCCTAAAAATTGGCGGATCTCTGTTGGCGTTCTGGGTGCTGACCAGTTCTTGATTGCCTTTATTTTGGAAGGGTCCACATGTATTCCTTCTTCGCTGACCACGTGACCAAAGAAGTTTACCTTCCTAATCCAAAACTCGCACTTTGAGAATTTAGCATAAAGCTTTTCCGCCCTTAAAGTTTCTAAGACTTGTCTCAGATGATGGCTATGATCTTCCTCGCTTCGTGAGTAGATGAGTATATCATCTATGAATACTATCACGAATTTGTCTAGGAAGGATCGACACACCCGATTCATTAGATCCATGAATATCGCGGGTGCATTGGTTAGACCAAAGGGCATCACTACAAAATCATAGTGACCATAACGAGTTTGGAATGCTGTCTTGGGAACATCATTTTCATGGACTCGTAATTGGTGATACCCTGATCTTAGGTCAATCTTTGAAAAGTAGCTGGCTCCTTGGATTTGATCGAAGAGGTCATCTATTCGCGGAAGAGGGTATCGATTCTTAATGGTAAGCATGTTTAGTTCACGGTAATCTATGCACATTCGGAACGACCCATCCTTCTTCTTAACGAACAGGACCGGTGCTCCCCAGGGGGAGAAGCTCGGCCGAATGAATCCCTTGTTGAGCAGTTCGTTTAGTTGGCTGGATAACTCCTGCATCTCGGCTGGTGCTAGGCGATACGGGGATTTGGCTATGGGGGTAGCTCCAGGAATCAAGTCGATTCAGAACTCGAATTGGCATTCAGGAGGAACTCCTGGAAGATCTTTGGGAAAGATGTCAGGAAAATTACAGACTTCAGGAATGCTCTCGAGGTCTTTTACTTCTTGCTTTTCATTAACAACATGGGCTAGGAATGCGTAACACTCTTTTCGCAGATATTTTTGGGCTTTGATGCAAGAGATTATGTGAAGGTTTGTATTGGGTTTGTCGCCATAGATAATGAGGGCTTCGCCATTTGGCAGATTGAGGCGAATGGCTTTTTCGTAACAAAGGATATCAGCACGATGAGGACATAACCAGTCCATGTCGATAATGACATTGAAGCTTTTTATGGAGACCAGCATAAGGTTGATTGGAAAAGAATAGTCGTTTAGAGTGAGGTTACAGCCTATGAATATGTTGTTAGTGCTCTCTTTCTTCCCGTTAGCCATCTCGATAGTGAATGTTTCGTATAGTGATTGTGGTTTGTGTTTGATTAAGTGTTTGAATTTATGGCTAACGAAACTCCTCTCCGCACCACTATCAAAGAGAATGCATGCATAAGAGTTATCGAAGAGAAACGTACCCGTGACTACGGTGGGATCCGCTACTGCCTCCTCCTGGACCATTTCTAGCACTCTTCCTGTGTTGCCTGCATTTCTTGATTTAGGGCAATCCCTCTTGTAGTGTCCGGTTTCACCACACCCATAACAGGCCTGACCTACTTTGGCTCCGGGGGTCTGAGCATTAGGTTGTGTAGATGTCTTACAGAAGCGGGTTGTATGCCCCCTTGTTGTTGTAGGTGGTGCATTGAATTTCTTAACAGGGCCCGTGGTGGTGGAAGTTGCATTTGTTGCACTTCTGAAGATTTCCAACATAGCGGCTGGGAGGTGTTGGAGCAGCAAGAATAACAGCAGGAATGGTAGCAGCGTTGACTGCCACTGATTGCTGTTTCTTTAAGGGCTCTTGTGAAGATTGACCATTTCTTTTGTTCTAGAATTTCTTTCTACTGCCACTCTCTTTAGGCTGATCAGGAACGGCTGCGACGAAGTCTTGGCGATCTCCGTGATCTATTAGTGTTTGTGCCAGGCGCTTGGCACTGTCAAAAATAAGTGGATTGGCAGCTAGGACATTTCCCTGAGTCGGGGGAGTCAATCCCCAGATGTATCTTTCCACCTTCTTGCTCTCCGGGGTGACCATCCCGGGACACAGAAGGGCCAGGCCACTGAACCTAGCAGTGTAAGCAGCGATATTGGATCCCTTCATCTTCATACTCCATAGCTCCTGCTCTAGTTTTTGCATCTCGCCCCTCGGGCAGTATTCTGCTAGCATTAGTTCTTTCAAATCATCCCAACTCATGGCATTAGCTATCAGGAGAGTCAGTGACTTGACTTGGCTATTCCACCAAGTGAGGGCTATGTCTGTGAAAGTGCATGCTGCAAATTTCACTGTGCTAGCTTCAGGACACACGCAGATTTCGAATATTGATTCGGCCTTCTCGAACCAACGTGTTAAAGCAATGACACCTCCATTTCCATCGAAGGACTTGGGTTTAGCGTTCGTAAAGTCCTTGTAGGAACACTCCCTTGGATGTCCATGACTATCTCCATGATTAGAAGGGTTGGGACCACTACCCGCCCCGCTAGTGCCACTAGCATTAATCTGTGTCATGGCAGCAACCACGACGGCTACCACTGCTACTTGGAAGACAACAGGGTCATACTGAGGAGGTGGCGGCGGTGGAGGATTTGTTGGAGGGTTTTTTTTCTTCCTGATGGACTTCTTTGGAGGCATCTTTTTCTAAAAAGATTCAAGAGGAAATGACGATAAGTCCTCTATAGTGGTCATGAGTCAGGTGATATTGAACATGATATGTCTTAGTCCTAAACGTATCATAACCTGACTTTTATAGTGATGTATCTGTGATTTACAATAGAGGATTACTAAAATAAGTAGACAATCGCAAATTCAATTGTAAGGATTAGTAATACTTGTAACAAATCTGTATAATGTTATAGTGCCATAAAATACTCCTATAGTATTTTAACTTTATGTTTAGTTCTAGAGTTTCTCTTGTATATAGTGTTGGTAAGTTTTAGACTTGTTGCAACACCACGATCATTCCCAAACACATGTTGGTCGTATCTCCAATAAATATAGTTGATTAGGTTATATTTATCCCAGATATGATTACATAACTGTCCGAGTTTAACTGCAGTGTCCAACATCTAAATACTTTTGTATAGTTCTTTTCTGTGATACTGTTTCTGGTGTGTATGTATGTTTGTATACTTCTTATAAAATACTTATATTTTTAAAAGTATACTTTTAGTCAGAGCACTTCAGCCCCATTGTGTTTATAGTTGTATATCTTGTAAGGTTTGATATACTTAGTTCACTATAAACAATGCTCTGATACCATTCTATCACACTCCCAAACCGGAACGGAAGAAACATTCGGGGGCGAAGGACGTCATGTACAGTATCACAACAATTGCATAATAGTAATCAAAGCAACACAACCATTACATTGATAAAATATAGTATTTACATATGTTCGATACATAGATTGTATGACATCAAAATATATAACAAAGGTATAAAAGACGTGACTCTAAGATCTCCGTCTTCTCAAAACCTATGGTGTACCTGTCTACCGGTTCCCTGAGAATACAAGTGATTTTGAAAGTGTATCAATATTTAAGTAGGTGAGTTCATAAGCAGGTTTTTGAAATGGAAAGCTTGTTCTTGTTCTTTGAAAATGTTATAGTGTACTTCCAGAAAATCCAGTATTTTCTTTAGTAATGAATTGTAGCCTTAAACCTTAAGACCAAAATGTATGTAATTATTGTATCCTGAAATAGTGAAATGTATTATGAAATAGTGCATTGTAGTATGTAATAGTAAGTTGTAGTATTATTAATAAATAAAACTATATCGTGAAAGTTTCTTGATTTTTGTACTTTATACTAGTATACTCTGTACTAGAAAAGTGGTGTACTGTAGTAGTGTCTGTACGAAAAACCTTATTGTATGAATGCCTGGAATCCACCAGCTGTAGTGTAAAATAGTGTATTGTAGTTTTATTAATTAAAATAAAACCCTTGAAGAAGTGTTAATCCCGTAAACAAATGTTTTAGTTAATACTATTTTGAGTTTCATATAACCATGCTTAATATGACATAGTGGCCTTTACGATGTTCTTCAGGCGTCGGTACGTTATGACATTTGTTACCTCAGGCCTGCCGGCCTAGCTGTTGCAAGCAGCTCGGGTGCGGGATTGTCAGTCTCGTATAGATCTATACACAAATGCACGCTCTCCCTCCAGAAGACTCTGGTTATAATTTATAGGACTTGAACCTGTACCCCGATGGGTACCCCGAAGTAGTGCCTCACAACCTTGTATTAACTAGTTTACATGTAGTGTAGTAGTGTTCTCTTGTACTTGAAAACTGTATGTATTACAGTAGAGTAGTGTACTTTTTAGTGTATATAACTATTTACTAGTTTATCCTTGGATTAGTGAAATAGAGTAGTGTTCCATAAACTATACCTATTATAGTTTAAAAGTATGTTCTTGTTTTTGTGTAGTATTCTTTGTGCTTGTAAAATAGTGTAGTGTCCCCCAAACTATACCTATTATAGTTTGAATGTATGTACTTGTATTGTTTATTGAACTTAGCAAAATAGTGTAGTCATTCATAAACTATAACAACTATAGTTTAAATGTATACCCTGTAATGAACTTAACATATGCAATTTAATAGTGTGAATGAAGCGGTAGTAAGAGATTTATGAAAAATACCATTTTGCTCGACATACTACAAAAGGGTTTAAAATATATAAAATATATTTTGATAAATGCAGCGATAAATCGAATTAGGAACAATTGCAAATGGTTTGAAATAGTTTGAAATCATTTGGATGTTAACACAAAAATCCTTGTATTTAACTTGTATCCCCCCCCCCTAAAACATTGAAAATAGTGAAAACGTAGGGGTATGAACTCACCTCTAGTGCGTGTTCAAGTCTGGATTGTGGAACTGTAGAGATGATCATTGGGCTAGCGCACGTGGAAAGAATGGTATTCTAATATTATTTAAACATGTAATCGTATTTAAATTAGCAAAATAATTAATTAAAGTGTTAAACAACACTTGTTTTATGTAAGGAATAATTACCGAGAATTATTTGAAGTGTTGATGAGGGTTTTCGGTCTAGCCTTCGCCGAAATCCCTTGATTTCGGTCCTAAAACCTCAACCGGGAACCTGGTTCTCGGTCTTATGGTGTTTTCGGTTTGGAACTCGTTTTCGGTCAGATGAAGATTTGAAGATTGTTCTTGGTGTTCTTGGTGAAAAATATGAAGATTTGAAGGATTTTTCTTGAAGATTGGATGGTTCTTGTATGATACTTGAGAGCAAAATGGGAGTATTTTTGAGTGAAAAAGTGAGAAAAATGACTGAGTTTTCGAGTAAAAACATATTTATCAGTTGAGTTTTCGGTCGGAAAGACGTTTTCGGTCTGAGGGTTTGCGGTCCGAGGGTTCTCGGCTGAAAAAGGGTTTTCGGTGCGAGGGGTTTGCGGTTCCAAAGGGAAAAACTTTGATTTTTAAGTGTACTTTATTCCAAATACTTATATAAAAATATAATTTATATAATTTAAATCATTTTCTAACCCTTATGAACTTAATGAAAATAAATAAAATCAATAAAATGCGAGTTTTTGTATAAAGGTTTGTCTTCTATTGACTTGAAAAATAACGGGTTGTTACACGTTGTGGATGTGCACTTCCAAGGAATATTCATGAAATACCCCATACGCTACATCGATGGGGTTACTCAGAGGCTTGTCGACATCGACTTCACAGGCATGGACAATGATGAGTGTTATGCGTTCATGGTAAGGTTAAGTGGAGAAAAGTGTGAGAAGCTCTACTACTGCCAACCTGATATAGATTTCCTAAAAGGTTTGACCTTAATTAGGAATGAAAAGGATTATTGCGAATTTATAGAAATTAGTTACGAATGTCATGGAGGAAGAAGTAAGGGGCCCTAAAGAAGTGATTCATGATGCAGAAAAAAGTTGACCCATTTGACATAGGGGATGATGATGAGGTTGAGGATGAGGTTAAGAATGAGGATGGGGATGAGGACGAGGATGACAATGAAAGGTGTCATTTTATCAAGAAGGATAAGGGTACACAATCAGACATAGGTACCAACCTAAGTGTAGTTGAGCCTGTTGATGAAGATATGGATGACAATGAAGATGTTGATCCTGACTTGCCAAACATTTTCAATGAACATCTACACTAGAAGAAGCAGTTACCGGTGTTAGGTATAAGGTTTGAGAGTCTTAAACAATTGAAACACATGCTCTGTAACTATGTTGTTGTGAATGGTTATCCGTTATCCTTTGTAAAAATGATAGTAGACGGTTGTTAGCTAAATGTTATGAAGGAAAATGTAATTTTAGGGTTTGGGGCTCATGGATGACTGATGATAAGTCTTTCCATATCAAGTCTCTCATAGGTAACCATAATTGTGCCAAGAATTTCAAATTAGGTTCCATTATTACTTATAAATGGATAGGTACCCATTTTATTCAAGAATTCGTGAACAATCAAAAGATGAGTGTAAGATTGCTTAGAGAGGAGGTGAAAAACACAATTGGCATTAATGTGAGTATGAGTCAGTGTAGAAGAGCCAAGAAGTATGCTATGAATCTAATTGAAGGCACATCTGTAGAAAATTACTCTAAGGTGATTAAAAGATCAAATTTTGTCTCGACAGTTAAAATTTATGTAGATGCAATGCCTGATGATAAGACCTACTTCAACAAGATTTACGTATGCTTTATTGGAGTGAAATATTGATGAAGGGGAGGGTGTAGAAAGATCATTAACTTGGCTGGATGTTTCCTTAAATGTTTTTGTCAAGGGGAGTTGCTTTGTGTCGTGGGTAGGGATGGTAACAAAGGACTATTCCCAATTGCTTGGGATGTTGTATGTGTGGAAAACAAAGAGAATTGGAAAGGGTTCACTGAAAATCTTGTAAAATATTTGAATTGTTGGAATGAAGGTCTTGGGCTAGTTTTAATTTCTGATCAACACAAGGTATGCTTCAATTTTGTAAATGTATAATAATACACATTCTCAATTGTAACTCCATAATATGTTGTTATGTATGTAGGGTTTGATTGAGGCAGTGAAGGATGTATTCCCAGTAGTAGAGAACGGGCATTGTGCTAGGCATATCTATGCCAATTTTAGTAAGAGATTTAGTGGAGCACAATTTGAAAACATTTTTTAGAGAGCTAGTATGCAACAACTGAAGCTCATTTCAACGCAACCATGAAAGAGACTGAAAAGTTAAACCATGATGCCTTCACTTATCTAATAGAGAGGGATCCTAAGACATGGTCTTTAGATTTTTGTAGATTTCACCATGCCTCATGTGAATATGTGGAGAATGGCTTTCAGAGAGCTTTAACAGTGTCATATTGGATGTTAGGAAGCAACCTATTATCAGCATGTTGGAGTACATTCGTATATATGTTATGCAAAGGATGGTGACAATGAAAGCTAAAGGAGAAGGATGGGGTCATTAATTAGTTTGTCCAAACATCAGGGAGAAATTGCATATGATTCAAACTCAGCAGAGGAATGTATACATATTACAGTACACAATAGTATATTGTGTGAAATCTAATGATTTGCATTACATTATGAAGGTATTGGCATGTTGTATCTTGTGGGCGATGGCGTTTGAAATAAGGAAACTGGACGAGGCATATTATTTTAATGTTCCAAAAAAAGGAATGCAGTTGCAGGCTATGGAAACTAAATGGGTATGGGTATGTTCATTCAGTAGCAACATTAGCATACATAAAGATTACGCACCTGATGGCCCATATGTTGACCGAATGTACTTGCGAGCATTCTTCCATAATACTTACAAACAGCCCATACATGGGATGAATGGAAGCAACATGTATCCTTCTACAGAGTATATACCCCCACTACGTCCAGTGAAAAGAAGAATACCAGGCAGACCAACCATCAAGAGAAGAAGGGATGCTTCTGAAAGGCCTGGAAAACATATAGTTTCAAAGGCAGGAAAAAGATTACTTGTGGCATATGGAAGCAGGCATGACACAACAAAAGAACTTGTAGTCAAGTGGAAAGGATACCTAAAGTTAATGTCACAAAGAAACAAAAGGTAAGGCAAACACAAGAGTCAGTCAATTTGCAAAAGGACGAGGAAGATGCAATTATGGTGGATGAAGGTGAACAACAAAGTGTGCATGCTAATGCACCTGAATAGTGGTCAGGGTGAATGAAGCTATTGGGAAGATGGCTAGTGTAGGTTAACCAAAGCAGAGAAAAAAAATCAGAGAGAATCTTGAAAATGAAGCTTGTTAAGGTAGTTGAAGGTGAAGGTAGTAGTGCTGCAACTGCATTGTATTTGGAGTAGTTCTTGTTTTAAGGGTGTATATGTAATGTTAACATATCAGTGTTTGTTTTAAGTGGGGTCTTTATGGTACTCGACATTCCTGAATATTGTATGAGACATTAAGCATCGTTTTTGTTATTTGAATTTATGGTTTTGTAATGTTAACATATCATTGTTTGATGTAGGACTTATGAGCAATTTTGGTATATGAGAATGCAACAAAAGTTTCGTTCATATAGGAGGTATAAGTAAGGGGTATTTTAGGTATAAGGGGTAGTTTGGGTATTTAATGTAGGACTTAGGGGCAATTTTAGTAATGTAGGAGGTAAATGCCCTTTTGACAATTAAAAACATTAGGACAATTTCGTGTTGGTACTAAAATCGCCGTACATTGCTATTTGTGTACATGCAGTGTTATATCTTCCAAACACAAATGACTAATGGGCCCCACTAAACAAAAGAAATGGTAATATACTATGACATCCCGGAAGTTAGGTCAAAGACTGTGAACGGTTAAGTTCACAATAAATCTCTTGGTAATTTGACTCATTAAGTTTTAGTGCATCTTTTGTAAAATAAATGAGTTCATTCAAAATATTATAAGATACCTGATTGTATCTTGCTTCCAAATATGTAAACTGACAAACGAATCAAATAGCTCAAACTGCAACCTTAGTTAATGCGTCTAAAAAACTGAAATTTCGTATTAAGCAGTTGTGAGCAAAAAAAATACTCTATTTTTGTATTGTATGTTTCCCTGTTTTCGAAAATATAAAGAACATCCAAAACGGAGCTCGTATACAAAAGATACGACAGTTTTAAGAATCTAAACCAGTATAATACTATTTTTCTTTAAACTTCTAAAACCGTTTCTATCCGTTAAGGGACTTGCACACCTCATATGGAAATTCCAAAAGCATTTTTGGACTCAGGTTATAGTCAAATATTTAATTTTATAATCAAAATATTTTTAACAAAAATAAATGCAAAAGTCGAAAAACCGGACGTTTCGGGTCCAATTAAACACGAATATTTAAACGCGATTTCTGGGAGTGCTGCAACTCGAAAATTTAATCCGTCTGAGTTTTGGAATCCTTGTAACCGAGACCATTATTCTTCATTTTTTTCAAGAAAAATTATTTGATATCGAGATCGATGGCACACAAATCGAGAAAGTTAGAAAATATTTATAAAAATACGAAAGAATTAGTTTGGAAATGGTTTGAGACCTATATATGTGTTTATATACATAAGCTATTTAGGAATCTCAAATAATAATAGTCAATCATGTAATCACAATGTATATAGGTTATGTAGTTAAAAATTATACAACAACACTAAATATATACATATTTATATATTAGTCACATATCATTTCCCTAATACCAATTACTAGCATATATGACAATTTCGACACTTATTATATAAATCTCCAATTCTTTATATATCTCAAAAACATACATAATAAACATTTAATATGAGAGTGTATAAATATTGTTTACGCATTATTACCTTCAAAAGTCTCAAACAAATACACACATACATACAATATTATTAAACCTAAAAATGTACATTAAATCTATTAAAAATATACATCAATACATACAAATTACATACATATTGAACCAATTCAATTTTTCAATAATACCTACACACAAATACATAAATAATTAAACCAATACATTACACAAATACATAAATGATTAAACCAATACATTGCTGCAAGTTTCATACAAAGTACACCAATCTTAGAATTTAATTGACAACCAAATTGAAGCGTTACTTTCACACTTGAAGTTACCCAAAGCTACACATAAACGAAACGTGTTTCTAGAGGTGATAATGGGTCGATCTAGGTTGGGTTCAGGTTCAACCCATTTAATAATTGGGTTGAAAATTTCAACCCAACCCAACCTGTTTATTTAAATGGGTTGATATTTCCAACCCAACCCAGCCTTTTAGATAAATAGATTGTCACTGGGTTGACCTGTTTATATAGTTCCCGACTCAACCTATTAAATAAATAGGTTAAACTTGGGTTAACCCATTTAAAATCAATTAAATAAATTATATAATTAAATATTGTACCACTTAAATTATAAAACGTAAATAAAACTTCATAATTATGACAAAAGCACAATTCTAATTTATAAATACAAATAAATTGTTCAAATAACATTAAAAATGTTTAGTTTCACAGTGTTTTTGGAGAGTGACCAGTACTATCGACGTTAAAAAAATGATGGAAATTATGATTGAATTTTATTAAACATAGATAACAATAATGCAAGATTATAATTTACAAATTATTACTTTGATTAATACATGATAATATTCAAATAATATTAAATTAAATATATATTAAAGTTAAATGGGTTGACAAGTTGAAAACGGGTTGATAATTTTTATCCAACCCAACCTATTTAATTAAATAGGTCAGAGGGGTTGACCCATTTAAGTTTAATGGGTTGAAAATCTCAACCCAACCCGCTAATTTTGGGTTGGGTCCGGGTTGGGTCAATTTTTGCCATCTCGTGTTTCCTTTCTCAATTGACGTGTTTCCTTTCTCAATTGAAGCTGTCAAATGAAACATCAAAACCTACAAACACTCCTGAATTCGTCATCATCTTCAGCCCTTTTCCGCTCTTCCTTTTCTTTCCCTGTCAAATGAATAAACCAAACATTCATCCAAGAGATTTTAGTCAAGAACACACCCATTAGAGGGGTCGATTACCTGTGAAATCAAGAGAATGGCATTTTTCTTTTTCCCATTTCATTTGTTGTTAATTGAAACAAAGTTGGAATTTTTTTTTTTACCTTTCTTCCTTGATTTTCTGCCTGTTTCTTCGTCCTCTGTCACGAACCACCGACGGTGGTGATGCTTCGGTGAACCATCGAGGCAACAGCCCCACCCCTCTCACTTCTCTTCTTCTTCCGTCAAGCAAACACCACCGAAGCCCCCACCTACGACATGTTGCTGCCGACCGGACTTCCTTCGCATCTCGCTACCACAGCCGAAGCAAGCAGCCGAGAAGCTGCTTGAGCATCCCCTCACTACACCCACCAAGGCCACGAGCAGCCTCGCTGCTTCTCCCTTCTTTTCCTTCGGCTTCGTCGACCCTGGAGACGCGTCCCTCTTCGCGATCGATCGACCAAGACATCAGGATTAGCCGCCTGCGAGCTTCTTCTTCCTTCGGTCCTCTTTGTGACCTGCAAAGAGCAAGGACCCGGATGCAGCGTCGCCGCCTTCATGTTTCCTTCTCACCGTCTTCGTTCATCTGCCCACGCGTTCTATCTGATTTCGTCATTCCCGTTTCCTTTCTTTGATCGAACAACAAGTGACGACGGGGGCATAAAAGCCCTAATTCCTTTCAACTTCGATTAAATGACTAAATAACCCCTATGCAACATTCATTTTTAAAAACAAGTTCCAAACCCCCAAACATTGAATCCATTTATTCAAAATATCCACGTCCTTTGGTTATTTTTAACATAATAAATCCCAATCTTCAAACCTTGAATAAAAATAAGCATTTCAGCCCCTTCCTTGGAAATTCTTAAAAAAATCAGTCCTACCTTGGTTAATTAAATTACCCAACATCCCCAATAGTTTAAATTTGTTATGAAATGGTCCCGAAAGTTTGTCAAAGTTCAAGAATCATGGTCTTGTGGTTTCTCGAGACAAGCTTCTCAAAGTGTAACATATTGTTATAAATAAACTAGTATAAATATTTCGTACATGTATTATGGTTATTTTATCGTGAAATAACTAGTCCACACAACAAATGCTATATGATACAAAAATATATTATTTTTATGTGACATTGTATATCATAACAAGTACGTCATAAAACTTTGTAGTATTTCAAGGATTCAAGCTATTACTATGCACGTATATTTATATGTTTAAATACATAAAGTTTATACAGGCACATATGTTCATTACTTTGGAACGTACTTCTTTATAAAAGCGAGTACATTACACTTTTACATACTTACCAAGCATACTCGGTTTTTATTAACTTTATACAACGAAATTCATTATACCTAGTAACTTAACAACAATTAAGATAGGGCTGAGAGTTATTCACATACTTTAGTTAAGGGCTTTTTAGTGAGACTATATTCATTAGCTGAGTCTAAACACTTAGCATACCCACACTACTATAACCGTTAATCTTTGGAGCAAGGTACATATGTACACATCTATGTGTGGTTGACATCCCTACCTGCAGTTGCTAGTTACAGTCTCAATCGATCAATCGAAGCGGGTGATAAGTGTCTACAATTATTACTAGAACGTCCAACGAAGCATTGTAGGGGGTACATTCAGTCACATAGCTCGATTATTGGACTCACTATAAACATTAACTGGAATCTCTCTCTCTCTCTCTCTCTCTCTCTCTCTCTTACACTCACTCACTAAAAACCATGGGCTTGGTTGCTTTAAAACTATTTTAAGAATGGAATTACTTATGTAACAGTACAGTTTGGTTTTTAAATATATTAATGTATTCTTCACAAACACAGTTTTAAGTATGGATTTACTTATACAAAGATACATTTTGGCTTTCAAAGATTCATTACAAACACTACTTTTAGTATTGTTATACTTACAAAGAAAATACTTTTTAAACTTTTTAAAAGTATTACTGATGTTAGTAGAAAACCTGTAACTCTTACCAACCTTGTGTTGACCCTCAAAACTACATGTATTCTCAGGAAATCACTAAACAGACATTCAAGACGGATTGGATTACACATGACACAATTTACTAGTTGTTGTATTATCTGCCTATCTGTTAAGGCAATTCATGTACTATTATTATCTGTAAAAACCTTGTATTCAAAAATCAAGATGGAACACAAATGCTATTTTGTTTATTGGTGCACTTGTACTATATATTCAGTTTACCTGTGTTCCATGAACTTAGTCGCACAACCCGACGTGTTTGGCCGCCTCGGTCGGGGGTGTGACAGATTGGTATCAGAGTTAAACTGGCTATAGAGAACTGGTATCCTCAAAAGGGGAATACAACTATATCAACTAGCTTCTAAATAAAAGTATTACAATTATTAATTACACTACTTCTTGGCTACTTACGATACGAAGAATCTAGTTTGAAGGGCCGCATAGGGTTGTTGGATTTCAGAACGGCTTAATTGCCAAAATGGTCCTGACCTCAGGTGTTTTCTATTTGCCCCTCGTCTGTACTTGGTAGTCTTGGAGTACAAAATAAAATTTAATAATACTGCAAACCCCACCAGCAATAATACATAAGAGTTACATATATTCTGACCCGCGATGAGAAAACTTAATAAAATTCTAACATACCTCCAACTAAAACTACCAACTCAACCCTTTAGGTCAAACGCCTCAACTAACTGAGAAGGTTAATGAAACACTCTATGATATGTGAAGTGGGATTCATTACATACTAGCACATATGGAAGTATACGATGATGAGGCTTACACTTGTCGTGAAGCGCTCGACAATCTAGAACTTAGAATAGAGATGTGTTATCTTGTTGGAAAACCCATCAAGCATTTTGGATATATTGTTTAACAAACCTTTTAAGAACAAAGTGTATGTTTCTTAAAGGGCAGTCTTCCAAGAGAAGGATCTGATTTCCAAAAGGGCTAGTGGGAGCAACATTGATCTTGAAAAGATTCGAGATTCAACCAACGAAGAGCCTCAAGTTAGAACTTGTTGGATATAGTGTCTAAGTCCATAACTATATTTGGTATGTACTTGACCCGACCCGGCATGGTCCATTTGGGTTGCACTTCACCCGAACAATTTATGGATAATCGTTTGAGAATAGTATAAGTTATGATTTATTAATATATTATAAGTCCTGATATATTAATATAAAATCATATTATTTAATTAGTATTGATCTATAATTAATCTAGAATTAATTTAGAGATCAAAAGTATGACTAATTAAATATGGGCTCTTGTATTTATATAGTGTGGGCTAATGCTTATTTGGAATGGGCTAGGCTTGCATGGAAAGTCCATGGATACTCCATGGAGCTTTAACCCATGGATCTCATGGAAATGAAAAGACATGGGTATTAGGGTTTACATAGGTGTAACCCTAATCCACCACACTATATAAAGGAGGCTTTGGTTCTTGAAATCACACGAGTTGTGGTGAGTAAAGTAAGAGGGCCGATTTCAAGAAGGTGATTACTATTCTCTCAAAGTTCCAAGTTTGTGGTGATTTGTGATTTCCATTTGAGGCATCCACACTATTGGTGCTAGGCTCTAAAACTCCAAGCAATCAACTACAACTACAAGGTAAGTAATTCTACTAGCTTTATTTGATTCAAGTTCCCCATGCCATGCTAGATAGGATAAGAACCTTGGAAAAATAATTATTTGCATGTATCATAGTCAAACATAGATCCAAGGTTTCTAGGGTTGCATGTACACCATAGGAGTGTTAGAATGCTCAAAAACCCATAAGTGGTATCAGAGCCAGGTTTGTTTATTTGATACTTGATGCAAAAAAAAAAAAAAAAAAAAAAAAAAAAAAAACTTGAAAAACGAAGTTTTGTTCAAAAGCTCGTATCAAAATTTCAAGTTTTGTATATGTACTTACGATTCTTGAAATTTTTGATATGAACATTCATAAACATATGAGTTTAGAAGATCATAGAAATTATGTGCTAATAATTGATTAGATTAATTCTTGATCTTTATGTGTTTTAATGGAGTCCATAACTAGTTCTTAAGTTATGGATAACCAAAAGTCACATTTATAAATAACCATTAAGAGAACACATAGGTTACAAAAAATGAAGAGTCTTCATTTTTAATAACCATTAACTCATAAGTTATGAGAAATGAAAAGTTTTGAAAGTTTACAAAACTTGCCCTCAAGTTTTGGAACATGTAAAGTCATATTAAAAACTTTAGTTCCAACCCCTAGAATTTTAAAAGTTAAAATTCAACCCTTATACTTTATAATATTATAAGTTTAATAATATTTATATATGTATAAGATCAAGTCGTCTTACCGCTAGTACGCCTCATTCACGAAGCCGGTCTATAAGGGGGTATAAGGTTGTTGCCTATAAAATGGCAACTTAATGGGTGTCCACTCTCACCCACCGCTTCCTTGATCGGTGGAGGGTCGTTAGCCGAACGGGTAGGACAAGGACTTATAAATTCTCATTAAAAGTATAATGATAATACTAAAGTAACTAAACTTTATTGAATTCCCAATCTTAGTTATTTTAGGAAAATGTGAATAAGGTGCTAATCCATGAAATTACACTTTACACTTTGTTTAAGTCGTTAGTGGAGCGTGTGTGGTTAACCGGCACACTAACTTGAACTTAACAAGGTAGGTAAAGGGTGACTTAATGTTTATCATAGTATCGATGGAGCGTGTGTGGTTAACCGACACATCGATTGAGGGGTAATACATTAAGGGTACCAAGTAATTTGCATGGTTACTTCACACCTTGTTTTGTGATCCTCGGCATCCCAGTCACAAAACTTGAAGGGCACACTCGAGATTGAAACATGCCATTGAAGAAAGTTCAATGAATCTCAAAGAATCTAGGAGTTTCTAAACCAATTAAAACCTAATTAAATATTTCGTTTTTCATGGTGGAAATTGGTGAATCGTCATTCACCTACCTTCAAATATCTTATAGCTTAGATTACGACATCCCTCTTCTAAGTTATAAAATATTGTGTTGGGTCCTAGCCTTAATATTACATTTGGGTGTTTTGTTAAGGACTATCTCTATATCTAATCTAATCTATTCCCTCTTCTTTTAAGATGTCTTCCAATAACAATGCTTCTGGCTCAAACCCTACTAGCTCCTTCTCTCTCATGAATCTTTGTGGGAGAGTCATCTTTGATGGGTCCAACTTTACAGATTGGATCAGAAACATCAGGATGGTCACTCGGTATGAGAACAAAGAATATGTTCTCGACAAGGAGCTGAAGGTACCCGAGCCAACTGCTACTCCTGAAGAGCTTGCTGAATATGAGGTACATGAAAGAGATGCTACAAAAGTGGCATGCATCATGATGGCCACCATGACAGCCGAGCTCCAAAAGTCCTATGAGGACTATTATCCTTTTGAGATGCACCAGGACTTGATGGACCGCTACCATCAAAGTGCTCGTCAAGAGCGATATGAAATAATCTCCTCCATGATAACAACCCGAATAAAGGATGGTGAACCCATCACGGGCCACATGCAGAAAATGCAAAGGTATGTGGACCGTTTACTGAAGCTGAATGTGAACTTCCCTAAGGAGTTAGCAATAGACATCATTTTGCACTCCTTGCCATCGTGTTATGATCAATTCCGCATGATATATCACATGAACAAGGAAGAAGTCACCCTCAGCAAACTTCAAGGACTCTTGAAGACCGCCGAAAGTGGTCTAAAGGGTAAGTCGGTTGTTACTACTCCTACTCCTACTCCAACTGCGGCCAATGTCTTGGCAATCGGGCATGGCAAAGGGAAGAAGAGAAAGAACCCTTCTAAGGGTACCAAGGGTAAGACCCTTAAAGGCTCCTCTTCAAGCAAAACCAAGAAAGGTTTTGTCACTCCTTCTGCTAACCCTAATGAGGCTGAATGCTTCTATTGCCATGAAAAGTCGCACTGGAAGCGAAACTGCCCAAAGTACCAGCAAGATTTGAAGGATAGGAAAGTAAAACCCAACCATGCAGGTATATACACTATATTGTCTAATAACTCACCTCATTCTAAGTCTTGGGTCCTTGATACAGGTTGTGGTATTCACATATGTTGTGATTTGCAGGGACTAAAAAGAAGTGAGAATGTGGAGCAGGGAAAGATAAACTTGATCATGGGAAACAGGAAAGCTTCACCTGTCACCAAGATAGGAGTTTATTCCTTAGTGCTAAATAGTGGGTTTACATTAGATTTGAATAAATGTTATTATTCGCCAGAAATGGCAAGAAATGTTATTTCCTTTCATGCATTGTATAAACAAGGTTTTACCTTTTATTTTGATAATAATAATGGTAGTATTGATGCTTTCTTTAATAATGTTCTTTATTTTAAAGCATTACCTTGCGATAGCGTGTATGAAACTGTATCTATTGTAGATAATCTAGGAAATAATGTATTGTGTATTAACTCTTCCACTAGCTTAGATAAATCATCCTTATGGCATTGTCGTCTTGGACATGTAAGCAAGAAACGCATAGGCCAACTCCAAAAGGATGGAGTCTTGGAGTCATTTGACCTAAAGTCAGATGATAGTTGTGGATCTTGTTTGCTTGGTAAAATAACAAAGTCACCTTTTACTGGCACTTGTGCTAGGGGTGAAGGGTTGTTGGACCTCATACACACGGATGTGTGTGGACCCTTCAGAACCGCCACAAGAGATGCTAATCGGTTCTATGTGACTTTTACTGATGATTTTAGTAGATATGGATATGTCTACCTAATCAAGCATAAGTCAGAAACCTTTGAGAAATTCAAAGAGTTTAAGCAAGAAGTGGAGAATCAGTTGGGCAGGAACATTAAGATGCTTCGATTCGATCGTGGTGGTGAGTATCTTAGTACTGAGTTCCTTGACTATCTTAAGGAATGTGGGATTGTCTCACAATTGACACCTCCTAGGACACCACAGTTGAATGGTGTAGCTGAGAGGCGCAATCGGACCTTGTTGGACATGGTTCGTTCCATGATGAGTCGAGCTTCGCTACCAATCTCATTTTGGGGGTATGCCTTAGAGACTGCCGCCCATATCCTTAATCTAGTCCCTACAAAGAAGGTTGCCAAAACACCTCACGAGGTGTGGACTGGAAAAGTTCCCAATCTAGACCACATCAAGATTTGGGGTTGCGAGGCTTTCGTGAGACGCGAGACTCACGATAAGCTCGAACCCCGAAGCGAAAGGTGTATTTTCATCAGCTACCCACAGAAATCCTTTGGTTACATCTTCTACAGACCCAGTGATAATGTGGTCTTTGTAGCAAGAAGAGGATTCTTCGAGAGAGAGAGAATTCATGAGCCATGGAGACAGTGGGAGGCAAATTGACCTTGAGGAAATTCAAGAGTCAAGTGGTGAAGGAACCTCAAACCCTAGCCCTCAACCTGAGGAGGAAACTCATGTTGAGCCGACTGAAGAATCTATACCTCTGAGGCGTTCCACCAGAGTTAGGAATGCACCTGAGCATTATTATGGTTTTCATATTACTACAGAAGGTGAGACACTTATCAGTGATAACACACTGGTAAATTTGGATGAGCCTAACAGCTACACGGAAGCCATGGCAGGCCCTGAGGCTGCTAAATGGAAAGAGGCTATGGATAGCGAGATACAGTCCATGTATGACAATCAAGTTTGGAACTTGGTTGACAATGTACCTGATCGTAAGATAGTTGGGTGCAAATGGATCTTCAAGAAGAAGACCGACATGGATGGTAATGTACACACTTATAAGGCACGACTGGTTGCAAAGGGTTATTCTCAAACTCCGGGAGTTGATTATAATGAGACCTTTTCACCAGTGGCCAAGATTAAGTCTATTAGGGTTCTGTTAGCCATTGCTGCATTTCATGATTATGAAATATGGCAAATGGATGTCAAAACCGCTTTCCTTAATGGAAAGTTGGCTGAAGATGTTTACATGGTTCAGCCAGAGGGTTTTGTCAGTACAGAGTACCCCAGTAGAGTGTGTAAGCTCGAGAAATCAATTTATGGATTAAAACAGGCACCTCGTAGATGGAATCTTTGCTTTGATGAGAAAATCAAAGAATTTGGCTTTTCAAGGAGTGAAGATGAATCTTGTGTCTATATCAAGGCTAGTGGGAGTATAGTCAGCTTTTTGGTACTGTATGTGGATGACATACTACTCATAGGAAATGACATCCCAACCCTGCAGGAAGTAAAGTCCTGGCTTGGGAAGTGTTTCGCTATGAAGGACCTTGGAGAAGCTGCCTATATCCTAGGGATAAGGATTTTGAGAAACATGAGTAAAAGACTAATTGGACTTAGTCAAAGCACCTATGTGGACAAAGTGTTGAAAAGGTTCAACATGCATAACTCCAAGAAAGGAGAGTTACCCATCCAGAGTAACGCCAGATTGAGTAAGACACAAAGCCCTAGTACTGAGGCTGAGATAGCAGAAATGAGTCGAATACCTTATGCTTCAGCTGTAGGATCGATCATGTATGCTATGACGTGTACTCGACCTGATGTAGCTTTTGCTTTGAGCATGGTTAGCAGGTATCAGGGGAACCCTGGCAAGGCACACTGGACTGCGGTAAAGAATTGTTGGGTTTTGAGCATTCTAACACTTCCTAAGTGTACATGCAACCCTATTAAACCTTGGATCTATGTTTGTCTAAGATACATGCAAAATATATTTTCCAAGGTTTATAACCTATCTAGCATGGCATGGGGTACTTTTAAACATAAAAGAACTAGATGAGTTACATACCTTTTGTTGATTGTTGATTCCTTGGAGTTTGAGAGCCAAGCACCAATAATGTGAATGCCTCAAATGGAAATCACAAATCACCACAAACTTGGAAAATGTATGAGAGAGTATACTAACTCTTGATTTTGGCCACCACACTTACACACACATTAGTGTCTTTTTCATGCAACATAAGCTTGTTTATATAGTGTACATGGTTAGGGTGAAACCCTAATAACCCATGTCTTTTCTTCTTCCAAGGATCCATGGGTTAAAAGCTCCATGGATCATCCATGGACTTCCATATAAGCTTAGCCCATTAACAAATGAGCATTAGCCCACACCATATAAATACAATAGCCCATGATTTAATTAGTCTTCCTTTTAATCACTAAATCAATTCATAATTAATTCAAGATTAAAACTAATTAAATAACATGACTTTATATTAATATATTATAACTTATAATATATTAATAAATCGTAAGTATACAATTCTCATAAAATTATCCATAAACAGTTTGGGTGAAGTGCAACCCAAATGGACCATGCCGGGTCGGGTCAAGTATATACCAAATAAGTTATGGACTTAGACACCTTATCCAACAGTCTCCCACTTGGATAAGTCTAATAACTGTATTTACGTATGTTACTTCAGGAACCAACCAGCAATCGTAGCTCTCGAAAACTCTGTTGAACTATGAAGCGCCATTTTAGATAAGTGATCATATAATCCTCTGTTCTCATGATATCAGCCGGACAAATACATGGAACAACGTCGTACTTATTGTCCAGCAGTTTGTTTCCCGATTTCCGATTTGTTTGACAAAGAACTAAATTTAACACATCAATTAGGTTATGACCGGGCCCGGTACATAGGTCAAAACAAAATCATCGAGGGGCCCAGATATCGCTTCTAATCCTCCAAGGACTAGAAGGAACAGATAAACTTCGACTCATATACTTGTTTCTACTACTTGTTGAATTGTACACAAAGGCACGTTTTATAACATCAAGTTACTGATGCGTTTACGTGCAATCAATGCACAACCAACTCATAGGTAACAACTCATATCTCTAGGTTTGAAGACTTATATGATATTACCGTCTCACGATCACTCGAGATAAATTCCATGAAGTGATACAAGTTAGCATGGGTTGAATCCAATACTCATAACTTATGAGCACTCATGAGTGTTGTAGCCATGTCCAACATCTTAGACCTCTACAACCAACTCATGACAGTCTTGATTCATATCTACTTCCAACATATGACCGACTGTGGATGGTTTGAATAACTTAATCATTCGGAAAGAATAACCTAGTTATTATGGAAGTCAAAACATGCAAAGTGAAACACAATAATAATCGAATCCAATATGGTCTCAGAACCCTTTTGAATATAAATAAAACCACCTTTTATTTATCACCATATTGATTACACATTATTCATTGTATAATGTTTCAAATAATCAACTTAATACTTGAACAAAAACAACAGTCGTTCCATGCTCCTAGCACGTACACTTTGTTTTTCTAAACAATAGTTATGCCATACTCCAAGTATGCACACTATGTTTGTCTATGATCTTTACTTTGTGAAATAGATCAATTGAACATGATTCCAATGATGCTCATTTCACAATCCCAAATCCTTATTGTAAATGTAAGAATTCCTAATTCCTACCATTTACCAAAAAAAACTGTTAGATTTTAAACTTATATGCACTGATCTTCTCGTAATGATTATGCACAAGGTCACCAAAACCTTGTCATCAGTCATTACAGAGGATTCCAAATGAGATCAACTCTATGGAAACGAACTCTCATATTCAAAGTGCATTGCTTTGAACATCCTTCTTGCATAAAAGTTTCTAACTTTCTCATAGATTCTTAATATCCAACTCCCAATATGGAAAATTTCCATATTCCTATTTTGATTATCATATCTGAACAAGAGCTACCTCTTTTCAGAATATATCCATATGGTCCTTCCAAAATTTAACACTATACTTCCAACTGTCCCTGAGCAACCAATCTTTGGTGAGCCTTAGATAGTCCTCGACAATTGCTTAATCATTTTAGTCTTATCCAATTCTAGACTTTTCCCTTCTTAATGCTCTGAGCATTTGGAAAATTTAGAAAGGATAAATATTATAGCACATGTGACCGATCCTATACCTGAAGCATATGGGACACGATTCACGATGTCTCACATAAAGACCTGATACTGGATCAGTCTTTTGCTACAATATTTTTTTATTTTCCATGTTTTCAAAAATCGACTATGAAGAGGGATGTCGTGATCATAATCGAATTTGAGAACGCAATATATATAGAATTTCCTTATGTTGAACCATTCCAACATAAAATTCATATATATATCCTTGACTAAAGATGATTAAAACTCAATCTAAGCTTTTATAATTGAAATGAAGTATAATTTCCTCTCCCTTAATTATAGCAAAACAACTTTTTCAACCCCTACAATTACGAATTGAAACTTTTGTTTTTCTATAATTAACATTGCTAACTTGCAACACTAAACATAATAATCATGCTCCCACTAACATGATGATTATCAGCATAACACTTATGCTCCCACTAGCTCTGACATATTTCCAGAAATCAGCTGGACTTCTGAAATTTAGATTCGTACACCCTTTCTTAGATAGCTCACATGTGTGTCTAAACAATTTCCAGAACTATGAAAAGGGATGTCGTAATCATAGTCTTAATTGTTTAGACCTTTGCCATTTCTCACAAGTCCATGTTAGTGTGCCGGTTAACCACACACGCTCCACTAACGACTTTGAGAATGCAAACATCACAATTGCTATCTACTTAAAATCTTCTTAGTGAAAGCATTTCCTCACCATCATTTTCATGAATCGGAGAGAAACCTTATGACACTTAGATTTTATGGTGTATGAGTTCCTATCCATGTGAATTTGTCAAAACCATAATCACAAGACAAGGTTAGTAACAAATTCAGCCTTACATGGATTGAACTTGTTCAATCTTAATTTCTTGTCAACTGGTAGCACAAGGCCCACCAATGCTTCCAAGCTGTTATGCACACAGTTTAGAACTAACAGAACTCATATGCATAGTCAACTTAATAGGAACAGACACAGAAACAAGAATTATGTCAACTTAATAGGTTTCAAACCTTAAGTCGTGTGCTAGTGATAAAACTCAGGTTTTACTCCTGATTAAATCTTGAAATCCTTTCAGGATCTTTAAGACTCCCACTGTCCTCTTGACATATAAGTTTCCCTAGTCAAGAACCATTCCTTGACAAAACAAATATTCAAGGGATAGTGCAGATTCTTATTAAGATAAACACTTCACACAATTGGTCTTAGTTGGTCTTTGTCTTATCCAAGACATCACAACTTACCAATTTCAAATGTACAGGAGTAGAAAACATTTTACACTACATTTGATAAGTGTTTTAAACCTTACTTTATGTCACTCAATGTTACAATCTTGGATTATGACTCTAAGAGTTGTTTTGGAACGAAGTATGATCCATCTTCTTGATTTTAACCATTCCAACAATTCATGACCCCTCATCTTAGTCATAACAATGCACTAAGATGTCCTTAGAGTATGAATTTGTGATATGGTTTCATAATCATTAAGATGATCATAAAACCATGTATGATCCATCTTCTTGATTTTAACCATTCCAACAATTCATGACCCCTCATCTTAGTCATAACAATGCACTAAGATGTCCTTAGAGTATGAATTTGTGATATGGTTTCATAATCATTAAGATGATCATAAAAACATGATACTAAAGTACTCTCCCATCTTTTCAGATTTGAGAAACTTTTATCTTTCTGCCAAATTTGATTCTTCTCATCCGTTCTGCCATACATTGAAACTTTCCAATGTTACAGAATTATACTTAACCTTATAAGTATAACCATATTTACTAATCTTTAGTAAATCATGACGAATTCATCTTTGTGGTGGACCTTGACCAGCACACACCCAGTGTACCTAATTCCTTAGTCCTTCAATTGACTCACATATGCATGTGATCAATGAATTAGTCTCAATTTTACAAAGATGAAAATTCTCATTCATCATACAATACAACTTGTATGATTCCAAGTTTCTGTCTAACTGAAGCTTGGGTGATGAGAACCTTTTCTCATTTGGTAAATTCAGACACTACCACAAATGAGAGAATCAAACTCATATTTCCAATATTGCTAGAAACATACAAACATCAATTTTCCATAAATGCCATTGTAAGGGGATATAATATAAAATAAACTAAACAAAACTTTTATTTCTTTATTAAAATGCGGAAAAATATTCCTTACAATGCAACTTTAAATGAAAACTATGCTATTACATATTTCTTAGCAATCTATCATAACTTTTAAGTAGTGGCTCAAAAATCCGATCCTCGAACCATGCGATAGAAATCCATCTTCGTGATCAGATTCAACACACTCTTCTTTTAACCTTCCTTTTGCTCGATCCTGCTAAACATCAAGATGCAACCTAGTCACATCATGTAATAAGAATCAACAATTAGGAACTTTAACAAAGTTAGATAGTGGACTTACCTGAAGCCGAGTCAAACATTTTGTCTCTACTTGCTTTCAAACATTTCAGGTATTCAGGGCAGCTTCGCTTCCAATGTCCCTTCTCATGACAATAAAAACATATAGACTCTTTGGGAATGGTACACAAGACAATCACAGACTTAGCCTTTCCCTTTACCTTTTGGTCAACCGGGTTGACCAAGGCCGATCCCCTTCCATTGGGACGAGAAAGCTTTTCTGGACTTCCAATGTCACCATTGTCCATGTCCATGGAAGTTTGAGAAATAGATTTTCCATCCATATTTGTTTGACCATTGCGCCAAATCATTGCTGATTCAGCAACAACAAGCAAATAAGAAAGATCTATTAGGGTTATGTCAGGATCTGTCATATGGTAGTCTTTAATAAACTCACCATACGACTCAGGAAGCGACTGAAGAACCCAGTCAACAACGAACTTCCTTGAAATAACAGCACCCAACATTCTCAACCTGTCTATGTGTGACTTCATTCCTAAGACATGAGAGCACACAGGTCTTCCATCTTTATGTTTCATTTCTAGTAGAGCTTGAGTGATCTTGAACCTTTCAAGTCTTCTGGCTTGTGGGTCAGGGAGAATAAATGGAGGAGGTGGAGGGAGTGAAGCATGATGTTGAGGGACATCATCTTCAAGAGAAAAGCTTGTTCCAAGCGATTTGGGAAGATCATAGTTGTCTGAACCAGACATCTACAATGGGATAAAATCAAGTTAGTTGATTCAAGTCCTTAATATAACACCCAATATGAAATATTAAGGCTAGGACCCAACACAATATTTTATAACTTGGAAGAGGGATGTCGTAATCCAAGCTATAAAATATTTGAAGGTAGGTGAATGACGATTCACCAATTTCCACCATGAAAAACGAAATAATTTATTAGGTTTTAATTGGATTTGAAACTCCTAGATCTTTTGAGATTCATTGAACTTTTCAATGGCATGTTTCAATCTCGATTGTGCCCTTCAGGTTTTGTGACTGGGATGCCGAGGATCACAAAACAAGGTGTGAATAACCATGCAAACTCACTTGGTACCCTTAATATTATCACCTAATCGATGTGCCGGTTAACTACACACGCTCCACCGATCTATGATAAACATTAAGTCACCCTTCGTGATCCTTACTAGTCCAAGTTAGTGTGCCGGTTAACCACACACGCTCCACCAACGACTTGGTAAGGTACAAAGTGTGAATTTCATGGGTTAGCACCATATTCACATTTTCCTAAAGTAACTAAGATTGGGAATTTATAAAAGGTTTAGTTACTTTATAATATTCATTATACTTTTAATGAGAATTTAAAGTCATTGTCCTACCCGTTCGGCTAACGACCCTCCACCGATCAAGGAAGCGGTGGGTGAGAATGGACACCCATTAAGTTGCCATTTTATAGGCAACAACCTTATACCCCCCTTATAGACCGGCTTCGTGAATGAGGCCTACTAACGGTAAAACGACTTGATCTTATACATATATATATAATAATTAACCATTAATGTTATAAATAGTATAAGGGTTGAATTTTAACTTTTAAAACTCTAAGGGTTTGGAATTAAAGTTTATTAAAGTGTGTGAAACTTTACAAATTCCAAAACTTGAGGGCAAGTTTTGTGACTATCCAAAACTTTTCATTTCATAACTTATGAATTAAAGGTTCATAAAAATGAAGACTCTTCATTTTATGTAACTTATGTGTTTTAAGTGTGTGTTTAAAAGAAGTGACCTTTGGATATCCATAACTTGAGGACAAATTATGGACTCCATTAAAACACATAAATGATCAAGAATTAATCCTAAACAATTCAGCAAATAATTCCTATCATCTTCTAAATTCATAAGAACATGAACATGATCATCAAAGTTTCAAGAATTATATGAACACATACAAAGCATGAAATTTTGATATAAGCTATTGTAAATGGATTAGAACTACCATTACACCAACTAAAACAAGTTTTAAAACACCAAAACAGTTTAGGGTAATGTTTCTAGTCCATTTCCAGCAACAAAAGTCGAAAATCTGCATTCTGAGGCTCCTACTCGCCGAGTGCACGAACCTACTCGGCGAGTAGGATGAGTTTACACATGAACTCGGCGAGTCCCCCCATGGACTCGGCGAGTTCATCAGGCAGACAGCAAAAAATTCGACTTTTTTCACTATTTTGCATCAAGTATCAAACAAACAAGCCTAGGCTCTGATACCCCTGTTGGGTTTTGAGCATTCTAACACTTCCTAAGTGTACATGCAACCCTATTAAACCTTGGATCTATGTTTGTCTAAGATACATGCACAATATTATTTTCCAAGGTTTATAACCTATCTAGCATGGCATAGGGTACTTTTAAACGTAAAAGAACTAGATGAGTTACATACCTTTTGTTGATTGTTGATTCCTTGGAGTTTGAGAGCCAAGCACCAATAATGTGAATGCCTCAAATGGAAATCACAAATCACCACAAACTTGGAAAATGTATGAGAGAGTATACTAACTCTTGATTTTGGCCACCACACTTACACACACATTAGTGTCTTTTTCATGCAACATAAGCTTGTTTATATAGTGTACATGGTTAGGGTGAAACCCTAATAACCCATGTCTTTTCCTCTTCCAAGGATCCATGGGTTAAAAGCTCCATGGATCATCCATGTACTTCCATATAAGCTTAGCCCATTAACAAATGAGCATTAGCCCACACCATATAAATACAATAGCCCATGATTTAATTAGTCTTCCTTTTAATCACTAAATCAATTCATAATTAATTCAAGATTAAAACTAATTAAATAACATGACTTTATATTAATATATTATAACTTATAATATATTAATAAATCGTAAGTATACAATTCTCATAAAATTATCCATAAACAGTTTGGGTGAAGTGCAACCCAAATGGACCATGCCGGGTCGGGTCAAGTATATACCAAATAAGTTATGGACTTAGACACCTTATCCAACAAGAATATCCTCAAGTACCTACAGAGGACTAAGGACTGGGTCCTTACCCTCGGTGGCAGTGAGGACTTGAGAGTTGTAGGGTACAGTGATGCTAGCTTCCAGACTGACAGGGATAATTTCCGCTCTCAGTCGGGTTGGGTCTTTACTCTAAACGGAGGGGCAATTACTTGGAAAAGTTCTAAGTAGGAGACAGTGGCTGATTCCACTTGTGAATCAGAGTATATAGCAGCAAGCGAGGCAACAAAGGAGGCTATATGGCTAAAGAACTTCATCGGAGACCTTGGAGTTGTACCAGCTATAAAGGAGCCAATGGAGATTTTCTGTGACAACAATAGTGCGGTTGCCTTAGCCAAGGAACCAAGAGATCATGGGAGATCCAGACACATTGACAGAAAATATCACTTCATCAGACATCGAATAGAAGAAGGAATCCTCGTGGCAAAGAGGGCATCATCGGATGAGAACCCAGCAGATCCCCTCACGAAGGGACTGACTCGGGCTAAGCATCTCCAGCATGCTCGGAGCATAGGGCTGAAGGATGATATTAGTTTTAGTAGTTAGATAATCTTGAAATTTGTAAAATGTAATTGACATTTGATGATAAATAAAAGCTGTTATTTATGAGTAAAGTGTTGCTATCTCTTGTCAATCGTTTACTATTATTTCTTTTTGCATGTTTTGACTTCCAGAATAATTATGTTATGGTTTATATCATATTATTCAAACTCTCCACAGTCGGTCATATGTTGGAAGTAGATATGAATCAAGACTGTCATGGGTTGGCTTGTAGAGGTCTAAGATGTTAGACAAAGCGGGGCTACAGCACTCATGAGTGCTCATAAGTTCTGAGTATTAGATTCAACCCACACTCACTTGTATCACTTCATGGAATTTATCTCGAGTGATCGTGAGACGGTAATATCATATAAGTCTTCAAACCTAGCGATATGATTTGTTGCCTATGAGTTGGTTATGCATTGATTGCATGAAAACGCATTGGTAACTCGATGTTATAAACCGTGCTTTTGTGTATAATTCAACAAGTAGTAGAGCAAACATATGAGTCGAAGTTTATCTGTTCCTTCTAGGATTAGAAGCGATATCTGGGCCCCTCGATGATTTTGTTTTGACCTATGTACCGGGCCCGGTCAGAACTAAATTGATGTGTTCAGTTAAGTTCTATGTCAAACAAATCGGAAATCGGGAAACAAATGTTGGACAATAAGCAAGACCATGTTCCATGTATTTGTCCGGCTGATATCTAGAACAGAGGATTATATGATCACTTATCTAAAATGGCGCTTCATAGTTCAACAGAGTTTAAAGAGCTACGATTGCTGATCGGTTCCTGAAGTCATACTTGCAACTATAGTTATTAGACTTATCCAAGTGGGAGACTGTTGGATATAGTGTCTAAGTCCATAACTATATTTGGTATGTACTGACCCGACCCGGCATGGTCCATTTAGGTTGCACTTCACCCGAACAATTTATGGATAATCGTTTGAGAATAGTATAAGTTATGATTTATTAATATATTATAAGTCCTAATATATTAATATAAAATCATATTATTTAATTAGTATTGATCTATAATTAATCTAGAATTAATTTAGAGATCAAAAATATGACTAATTAAATATGGGCTCTTGTATTTATATAGTGTGGGCTAATGCTTATTTGGAATGGGCTAGGCTTGCATGGAAAGTCCATGGATACTCCATGGAGCTTTAACCCATGGATCTCATGGAAATGAAAAGACATGGGTATTAGGGTTTACATAGGTGTAACCCTAATCCACCACACTATATAAAGGAGGCTTTGGTTCTTGAAATCACACGAGTTGTGGTGAGTAAAGTAAGAGGGCCGATTTCAAGAAGGTGATTACTATTCTCTCAAAGTTCCAAGTTTATGGTGATTTGTGATTTCCATTTGAGGCATCCACACTATTGGTGCTAGGCTCTAAAACTCCAAGCAATCAACTACAACGACAAGGTAAGTAATTCTACTAGCTTTATTTGATTCAAGTTCCCCATGCCATGCTAGATAGGATAAGAACCTTGGAAAAATAATTATTTGCATGTATCATAGTCAAACATAGATCCAAGGTTTCTAGGGTTGCATGTACACCATAAGAGTGTTAGAATGCTCAAAAACCCATCAGAACTAGCATTCAATTTGAGGTTGAAAGAGCTATTAAGGAAATTGACATACCTCCACCTCTTCCTTATAGATCTAACAGAGTACGTAATATACATAGTTATATAAGAGTTCATATTATTGAGGTAAATGAGTCACTAGTATGGAACAATCAGAGTGTACCAGCTATCGGAAGTTATGGTAGGCCCTAAGGCTACAATATGGAAGGAGGACATGGAGAGCGAGATTCAGTCCATGTATGTGAAAACTTGGTAGATCAAGCACTTGGCCTTAACTATTAGGTATAAGTGGATCTTCAAAAAGAGACAATCATGGATAGGAATATACACATAATGAAACCAAGATAGGCTGTGAAGGATGTGTAAGCTTAAGAAGTTCATTTATGGAACGAAATAAGCATCTCGCAAGTGGGATCATTATTTTAATGAGAAAGTTCAAAGGGTTTGAATTTCGAGAAATAAAGATGATTTATATATGATTTAAAATCTAGTGGGATTAATTGGAATCTTTTTTTCATTGAGAAAGTTCAAGGAGTTTGAATTTGGAGAAACATAGATAAATCATATATATATATATATATATATATATATATATATATATATATATATATATATATATATATATATATATATGTCATGGCTAGTGGGAGCATTGTAGTCACCATTGTATTGTACACAGATAATGTACGATTCATAGGAAACTATGTTCTAACATAGCAAGTGTAAAAACCTGGCTTGGTATGAAAATTGTCTCGCTATGATATACATGGGAGATACAGAACACGTACATAATAAGGATCTATGGAGATAGATCAAAGTGATTCATTGGATTAAGCGAAAGTACATGGAATCTTGAGGAAACTCGACATACAGAACATGGAAAGGTTTGTGCTTAATGAAATATGGCATGACATTCAGTGATGCTAATGTCCTAGTTCTACTATTGATCTAAAGGTTATGAGTCGCTTCCCACATGCTTCTGCTATGGGACCGATCATATATTCCATGACATGTACTAGATCTAATGACTCGTATTCCTTGAGCATGACAAGTTGGATTAGATCAATTTGGTAAGAATCAACGAATCAAGATCAAGAACATTCCTAGGTATCCTAGGAGGACAGAGGAAATGATCTTGACAGTATGGAAGAGATCATTGTAAAAGTTACATTGATGCTAAGTTCCACACCGATAAAGACGATTTTATTCGCAGTCGAAATTCGTGTTTTTACTTAATGGTGAAGCATTAGCTTGGAAGAGTACCAAGTAATACACCATAGTGGATTTAACAAACTTAGAGTATATTGCAGTTGATTGAATTGCAAAGAAGAGAATGTGGCTGAAAGATATTCATTAGTGACATCTTTGTTGAAATTCAATCATTGATGGTCCTTATGAATGTTCTTGTGACTTTAAGGGTGAACTTACATCGAGTATGGATCCCAAGTCACACAAGCTCACAAGAAACATACTCAGTAAGTAACAACACATTTGATAGCGAGTCAAATGTGAAGACATCATGGTCAATAAGGTGCTGTTTGTTTTTCTGAAGCCAAAATGTCTGCAGTCTGCGGACCAAATCTGCAAGCCTCTGCAACAGAAGAGGTGGACCAAACGTCTGCAATCTGCAATAAGAAGTCTGTTTGTTTTTTAACGTCTGCAGACTGCTGAAATAAACTGAATTTTAAATAAACTGATTTTACAAACTTAAAATGTTTTCTCAACACCAAAATTTTAACAATAATAACCATACAACATTGGAAAAAAAATTCATGCATACATAAATCTAATTTCAAAAGGTATTGTAGCAAAAATTAATTTAACACCATGCATATTACACACATTTCAGCTAAAAAAACAATATATAATAACTATTTTCAGCATATAAAGACTATTTTCAGCAACATTATACAATTTCCAGCACTATTTTCATATTTTCAGCATTATGTTCATACTTTTATCATGAAAAAGTTTGATTTTCAGGCGTATAATGACTATTTTCAGCAACATTATGCAATTTCCAACATTAATTTCATATTTCCAGCACTATTTTAATACTTTCACCAAGAAAAAAAATTTGATTTTCAGCAATGTTATGGAAGTTCCAGCAAAATACATCAAGGAAACGCCATTTTCAGCAAGATTTAACAAGAATTTTAAGCAACAAGAAGCAATTTCAACATAATTTTGGGATTTCCAACATCCAACAAGAAATTTAACCAACAAGAAGCAATTTTCAGCAAAAATAAACAACGAATTTCACTAAATTAGATAGTTTTCCAGCAAGGTTAAGCAATAATTTCAAGTTAGAAGTGAAAAAAAAACCGAAACAAAATGTGCAAGCCTGTTCGTCTTCAGTGGAGATCAGAGAAGAAAGTGGTGGCGGCGGCCAACGGTCGTGGTCTGCGATCGGAGAAGTCTGCGGCGGTTCTGATCGGTGAAAAAGAACGGCGTTTTGTTGCTGTAGCGAGGCTAGGCGGCGTCGAGGGGGAAGCTTCGAGGGTGTGAAGTCGAAAGAAGATGGAGGCGCCGATAATAGAATAGAAGCGTGTATTTTTTAGGTTAAAAGTATTTTGCAGACCTTAGAAGTGGTTGGTCCATGTCTGTGTGGTGAAGACCTCGCGCAGACGTTTTTAGATCTGCGCACGTCAAAAAAAACAAACGCACTGCGAGGATGTATGTCTGCGCGGCGCAGACAAAAGTGATTTCGCAGATCTGCAAAAAAAACAAACACCACCTAAGTCATATCGGAAGACAATTTTGTCAATCCATTCCATAAGCCAATGTCACTGACTAAGTCCGACAGTCAAACAAAGTCAAGAGGCATTCGATTTGCAAATGAATTGGCTTAAAAACTCTTGGTTTAGTTTGTTTTAAACTTGAGAACTTAAGTAGTATCAGTGTAAATTCGATCTGGGAATTATTAAGTGGAGATATTAATATATGATGGAGTTCAGTCATTTCAATTAACTTATCATTGTGTTCTCCTTTTGCATGTTTAGAACCCACTTCCCGAGTATTAATTTACTCAAACGTCCACAGTCAGTCATGCTCTTGAAATCAAGTAGAGATTCAAGACTGTCATGGGTATTAGTGGATTGTCCATAGTGATTGGACATAGCATAGAGATTGCACTAACATTCATCAGTACTTAATAAATATTTAAGTATTGGACCAACCCGCGCTTAGAGATTACTTTAGGGATTTAGTCAAGAATAATTCTAAGATGATAATATCTTCTATTCTTCAGACCTAGATACATGTAGAGTTTTGCTCTATGATTCTCTTATGCATTGGTCTACTCCAACACTATCCCTAACTAGTAGTTATAAAGGGTATGTCCATGTGTGACATGATGAACTAGACAAAAACTATGTAGTCGAAGTTTATTTGTTCCTTCTGCCTTAAAAGGAGAAGCGATATCTATGGGCCCCTCGATGATTTGGTACTGACATCTAAAGTGTTTGGTCTCGCCCTGACTGGAATTGATGTCTTCAATGTAGTAGTCAGATGCATCCATCACAAAAATATATCGGGAAATATAATCTTGAATTCTGAGATTCGCCATTATCCATGTCTCGAATTCATACAAATATCATAGAACGAAGGAATAGTTCATCACTTATCTAAGGGTTGAATCTTGATTAGATCAAGAGTTTGGTAGTTGCATTGGATGGCTAACTCTATGTTTATTATTGGAGAAGTATTGGTCCTCGTATAGTTAATGACTTGTCCAAGTGGGAGACTACTGGAAATAGTGTCCAAGGTCATTAACTATTGATGATATTTCTAATAATAACATGGTCCTTTTGGGTTGCCCTCAAGACCCAAATTGAGTAGAATAAATAAAGGAGAAATTGATTTATTAATTATTATGGTGAATAATTAATTAGAAACTAGTTGGAAATATATTTTTGGAATTAATTAACAGTTTAATTAATTAAAAGGTTGAATATTCTTTAATCGATAGCTGGTTAATTAGGAATGTTTCAGAACCCTTATGGAATTAGGGTTGGATGAAAATCACTCTATCCCACATGGGATAAGGAGTGAATTTCGTTCTAGGCCTCTCATCCCACATGGGAAGGAGTACAAAACCTAGGAAGGGATCCAAGGCTATAAATAGGGCCTTAGCGTTTTCATTCTTCCTTGAACCTTGGCTTGAAGTTTCGCCAACCCTTCTTCCTCCCCCTCTTACGGACGATTTCTAACCCTCTTAGGGTTTGTGAAATTAACCCTTCTCCTAGTTATTTTTATTCCACTCTTTGGTGTCATTGGATGTGATACCATTAGAGGGATTCTGGTTTGGGTTCTCTCATGCAAGTAACTTCGTGGAGGATCAAGATCTCAAGCAAGGAGATCAAGGGCTACATAAGAGGTATGTTTTTCTTCTTTGCATTTTTTTCTAGGGTATATGTAATTAGCATGAAACCATAGATCCATAGGTTTCATTTACACTTAGGTATATCGTAGTTTCGATTTTTTCGCTACCTAGTTTAGAGTGTATTTGATGCGTAGAAAACCCAATACTACCAACCTTTCAACTTGTTTTTGCTCAATGCTTTCTACCAAACTTTGAAAACAATTCTCTTGAGATTTCAACAAATACTCAATCTCGACCCCTGCTCTCTGGTCTTTGAATACACCAAAATATCGGCGATAAATACGATCACTGACCGATCCGACATGGGCCTGCACACCCGGTTCATGAGATCCATGAACTCTATCAGTGCATTGGTGAGCCCAAAAGGCATCACCATGAACTTGTAATGCCCATAACGAGTCTGGAAGGACATCTTCACATCCTTGTCACGAACCCTCATCTGATGGTATCCCGACCTCAGATCAATCTTGGAAAACCAAGATGCCCCTTGCAGTTGATCAAAAAGATCATTGATCCTTGGTAACGAATAACGGTTCTTCACCGTTAGCTTGTTCAAATCTAGGTAATCAATGAACATCCGGTGCGAACCATCATTTTTTTGACAAAAAGGATTGGTGCTCCGCATGGTGAACTGCTCGGCTGTATAAATCCCTTCCCCAACAGCTTCTGAAGCTACAAGGACTACTCCTGCATCTTGGGTGGTGCAAGGCCATAAGGTGCCTCGGGGATCAGATCGATCTGGAACTCCACCAGCCTCTCGGGAGGCACACCCGGTAATTCCTCCAGAAAGACATCGGTGAAATCACGCACGATTGGAATATCAGAGATCGAAGCCGATCTCTTCTCATCCACTCGAGTATCTACCACGAAAGCCACACAACCCATGCATCTGTGATGAAGACACTGTCTCGACCTAGCGGCAGAACAAAAAGCTGACCCAACCCTCGTGCCCTCGCCATAAATGGTAAGCACTCCCCCACTTGGGTCTCGAACTGTCACTAACTGCCCCTCACAATCGATAAGAGCCCCAAACCGGCTCAACCAATCCATACCCACTATAACATAGACATCCCCCACCGCCCTCGGCACAAGATCAATCAGAAACCCAACACCAAAAATCTCCAGTACACAACCCCGAAATAGCAAAGATCGCATGCTCATCAGATATGGAAACTCTCAACGGCCGACTCAAGCCCTCACGTTGAATGCTAAAATAGCGACTAAAAGATGATGACACAAATGATCAACTCACACCCGACTAAAAAAGCACTAAAGCAGGCACATAATTCACAAGAAAAATACCTAACAGAAAACATAACATAAGCATAAACAATTTAAATAAACAGAAAATAAAGGAGATACATACTAGCATGACATCAGGTGCTGCTCAGACCTCCTCCGTAGTCAGCTGAAATGCTCTCCCACGAGCTCTCGGGGCCTTGGCCTTCCCTGGCCGACCATCGGTGATGCGCAGTGCAGTGGGATCAGGAGCCTGAACCGTTCCCTGAACGACCTGAGGACGCTCATCCCTCCTGTGACCATTCTAGTTGCAATGGAAGCAAACCGAAAATCCCATGGGTAAATCCTTCTCCATATGCCCCTCATTGCCACACTTGTAGCAAATCAACCCTGATCGGCAAGATCCCTCGTGACTCTTATCGCACTTGCTGCAAGTGCGTCCCCTCTGGCCTCCTGATCTAGAATCAGTTAGTTTGAAGTGCTTAGTCATCGGCTGCGATTGTATTGGCCTCCTCTCCCTCCTTTGTGCCTCCGCCTCCTCTCTCGCCTGAATCTCCAGCTTAATCTCTCTCTTCCGGGCATTGGACTGAAGCTCGGAAAATGCCCGGTACTGGGTGTTTGTCACAAACTCACGGATATCCTTCTTTAGGATGCTCAAATACTGACTCATATGTGACAGCTCAGTAGCCACATGCTCAGGGCTAAACAGGTCCCTCTCATGGAACATCCTAGTGATCTCGGTCACCGTCTTTGTCGACTGCTTGAGCGACAGGAACTCCTGAGCCAAACGCTCTCTCTCCACAGCTAGAACAAACTCATCTTTGAACATCTGATCACTGAACCTCTCCCAAGTCATTATAGCAAGCTCTGCAGGAGAAAAGACAGCTGTCATAAACTTCCATCAATCCTTCACCCCCAGATGAAGTAGGTTCTGTGTGAAGCGAACCTTCAGGTTCTCAGTACATGAACAGGTAAAGAAACACCCGTCAACATCAAAAACTCATCTCATAGCTGCTATTAGGTCCTTGACCCATCGAAAACTGGTGGCTTCATGTTGTCGAACTCCCAGTACAACATCGAGTCGCCCCCTCATGGCCTGGCAACGACAACGAATGAAGTGGCTACGACAGCAGCAGCCTCAGTGACGAAGGCATAACGCTAATCAAACGTCTTAAGAAGCGTGATTGTGATAGACCCGAACATCTCAGGGATGGCCTCCCTGATTGTTGCGACTACCTCTGCGGCGACAATCCTCCTGATCTCATTATCACTGGCATTCGGCCTCTCGGGGTCGCTGGAGCCTGATCCTCGGGTAACCACCATCCTGAAACACAAAAGAAACCATCATAATCGACCCACAATAAGCACACACAAAACTCCTGCTCATGCAAGTTCCTTAGTGCCTCAATATTTCTTCTCGAGTCACGTACGGATCATGTGCTTTCAGTAGTACGGGCTCAATACTACCTTCCACACCTATCCGTATTTGTCTCAGGTCGTCCTCTCAAAACCCTAAGTTACCAGAACACTATTCTCTTAACCACATCACAATTCACTCTTGCAGGTTCCTCATAACCACTACTAGGCACCTAGGCACTCATCCTAGGTCACTCCATAATCACCACTCCTCCTCGTAAGATCCTCGTTATCCCTGTCAATTGCCTCGCATATTCTAATTGTACATAGACTCATATATGATAGACAGTCAAATAAATGACTCCACCTTAAATCCACAACCAAACGGGGAACAGGTCGAAAGGCTAAATCAGGCATTCTAAGGCTATAAAATCCTAACTATGTACAACTATGCATCATATACAAAGCAACTAACAAGAATAAGTTTGAACTTAAGAAAGCAACCTCCTAGGCTAAAGGCATCACAAATCAGGCGACTCTATCATGCATATACTGAGGGATCTTTAGCCTAATTAGAATGTAGTTCTATTAGCTCAAATAACAACTTATCAAAGCACATAATCAATTTAGGGTATTTTGGGAAATCACCGCTCGGGCTCTGGTTGATTGTACACACCGCTTCAGACCTGCCTGTAAAACTCTTTTCTTTCCTTTGAAAATCATTTTATGAAAACATTTCTTTTTAAAAACTTATCAACTCCTCAGTTTGAGTCCATACATACTCGAGGGTGTGCCTGAATCCCTCAAACCAAGGCCCTGATATCAAATTGTAACACCTCAAATTTCAAAACAAATTTTTTATTTTTAAATTACCAAACATTGTTTCATAATTAACAAAACAATGTTCTTAGAAGGCAAAAAAAGAGAAGATAGAATCGAAATTCCAATTTCCGTTCTCTCTCTAGCTCTTTGATCTCGACGTTCTCGGTGTTGGAATTGGTTTGTCATTGATTTGATTCCACTGTTTCCCTCTTCTAATTCAGTGATTCGTGTTCTCTATAATCGTTTGTGAAAAAATGAATCATAAACTTCCTGATTTAGTGGCGATTGAAGTGAATTCGAATGAAATGTATGAGTTAGTGCCACCTCCACTTATTGTTGAGGAATCGGCGTTGATTGCTGCGAGAAATAAAAAAAGAAATCAGTTGGAAATAGAAAGGTGAATCCAAATTTACCAGGAATTGGGAAACCTAACTGGAAAGTTATGACGAGAAGAGGTGTGAAGATAGATCAAATTACGGTTAAAAGGTCACCAGTTCAGACGATGTGTGTTGAATCAGTGAGAATACGTCATCTAAAGGTATGAGCAGGGGCGGACGTAGGAATTGATAGTAGGGGTTGCCAAAAAAAAATCCGGTCAAACATAATTTAAAACTGAAAAATAATTCATTACGTCTAATACAAAAAAACGATTCATTACATAAAAAGTTGAAAACATAACTATCTACTACAATTTAAATTTGTCCTCTTCGTGCGGACATCTTTTGAAACCGCTCCATTACTTTTTCATTCTCAACATTATCATTAGATTCATTACAACATGGTGTTTGTGGAATTGCATTAGAAACCGAAGGGGTTGATTGATTGGTGATTGGTGTTTGTGGGGTTGCATTAGAATTAGAAACAAAAGAGATTGATTGATTGGTGATTGGTGTTTCGGAACATCCTTCACCACTTTCATTAGGATTAGGTCTTGGTCTTTTGGTAAAAAAACCACTTACTTTAACCTATAAAAACATAGCAATGTAACCTAATAAAAAAATAACTTCAATAAAACATAGAATTTTCACCTAATACATAATCAAACAATAACATGTAAGCCTAAAACATAGCAATTTTAACATATCAAACAATCAATTCAATAAAAATCATATAAATTACAACTAATCAAAAAATAATTTCTATAATAACATATCAATTTTACCAAATCATCCAAATATCCAATAACTTCGTAGCAATTTTAACCTATAAACCATAGCAATTTTGAATTTTGCTTAGCAATTACAACTATAAATTTGAAAACCATAGAAAATTAGAAATACTTACTTGCTTCATTAGGGTTTGGACCTTGGATTGGAGTTGTTTTTGCACTTGGAAGTTGGAAATCGATTTTTACACTTGGAGAATGGAGATTATCGGTCGAAGTTGGAAGTCGATTGTCGAAGTCGCGATTGTTGAATGTCGATCGATGAGAGGCTAGGACGGACAGAAGGAAAAAATCAACCTCACGTTTTTTTTTCTTTTGTTATTCAAGAATTGAGACTTGGACTCTTGGACCCAATTGAACAATTGGATAATTGTTTATTTGGGCTATTTTCTCATATTTATTTTTTTTTGGGTTAATATTAGGTGGATTAAAATAAAAATGTGTTTGGGCTACTAATTATTGGGGCTTAATTGATCCAATGTGTTTATATAACTAGTTGCAATTTTTTTAGTAGTTGCCATTTTATTTTTATTTCGTAGTGGCACAAAAGGTAAAAAAAAAATCGAAAAATTCCTGCTGTCTGCCGCAAAAGCAGGTGTTGCCAGCAACTCTGTGCCCCTCATCAAGTCCGCCCCTGGGTATGAACCCTAATCCCCATTCTGATAATGGATGTGGTGATGTGAATGAATCTGTTAGTGCTTTATCGGATGTGGTTCCCGATGGTAACACAACGTTTTTATCTAAATTTTGGGAATTCTCTGAAATTGAAGATGCTAGGTTGAATATGGGTACCGTTGAAGATGAAATGATCAATGCTAATTTGAATTTAGCTGTTGAAAAGGATAATGATAATATGACTGGTATGTATTCGAATGTTAGTGATGAATCTAAGGTAGGGGATGAATTTGTGGAAGGTGTGGGATTCAAATTCGTTGCTAATCTAAAAGAGAAGATGAAGTATTCTGATGCTATTAAACCTAATCTCAATTCTTCGGTTGAAGAGTTTTGGAAAATCAGATACTATTATCATGGATGAAGCTGGTGTTACTCATGAAAAAGGGATGGATACTAGTAATCAAAATGGTAATGGGGATGTGAAGATTGGTACTAACAAAAGTTCTTATGCTAATATTGTTAATAGGGGTGGTAACAGGAATCATATCCCTATTAAAGTGTTTCACTATGCTGATGATCTTGATGACAAACCTGTTGATCTACCAATTGAGAATATTAGGAATGCAAGTCTTCCTTTTATTAAAACGCTTTATGGATACTTTATTGGTGCAAAAATGGCTTTTCCCACTGCGAGTTATGCTCTTAATCGTATGTGGAAAAACTATGGGCTAGAAGATATCTCTATGAATAAGAGTGGATTCTTCTTTTTTAAGTTCATTTGCGAATATAACATGAGAATGGTGTTTGATAGTGGGACTTGGATGATCAATTATGTCCCTCTGTTTGTTCAAAGATGGAGATCGGGATTAGCACTCACAAAGCCTAATGATAATAAAGTTGTTGTTTGGGTTAGGATTTATGACCTTCCTCTTGAAGCATGGAGTGGTGATAACTTGTGTTGTATATTTAGTAAAATTGGAGTTCGCTGGCTTTTGATTCTTACACTGAGGACATGTGTATTAATCATAAGGGAAGGAATGCATATGCCTGAATGTTAGTTGAAATGTCTGCTGAAAAGAAATAGAAAGATGTTGTGGAGGTTAACACGTGGGATTTTTTTTGCTAATTCATCGTTTTTGAAGAAATTTGAGGTGGAATATGCGTGGAGACATGATCGTTGTTCTCATTGTAAAATCTATGGGCACTATGATCAGAATTGTGTTGTTGTGATTGTTGCATCAAAATTAGCTGCTGATAATGAAAATGCTAAGAATTCTGATTTATTATTCACAGATGGTATTGTTAATTTCATTAATAATGACGAAGGGTGTACTATGGTGGGTAAGAAGAATGGGAAAAAGAGGTGAGTAAGGGAAATTCAACTTTTAATGATAAAGGGAATCAAAATCAGGGAAACAAAGTTGGATATGGTAATAATAATAAGAAAGGAAATAGGTATAGTAACAGATAAGGAAATTTTGGAAGGAAAAGGGCATATAACAATAGAGAGTATGATGGAGACAATAGAAGATTTAACTATAAATATGCTAAAAAGAATGAGGGGAACCAAAATGGTGGGATAAATGGTTACAAGGGGAATGGAAATGGTATGATTGAGCAGAAGGATAACATTTTGAAGCAGCAAAATTTTCAATCAGGGGTTAAAGAAAAATTATTGTGGGTGGTGGAGGTGCTACGGCAAAGAAAATATATATGGAAGTTTGAAAGGGACATTCAATCAAAAACCAAATGTGAAAGTTGATGTCAAAGCAAATCAAAATCGGTTTGATATTCTTAATGAATTTACGGATAAGGAGATGGAGGATATAATTTCAACTAGCAAAATTAAGGATCATGATGCTAATTTCCATTCATTGGATGATTTGATTGATCCTATTGTCATGGAGGAAGTTGGGATTAGTGGAACAAAAGGTGATAATATTGAGAATGTTCAGAATACTCAGGTAAATGAGGGGATATCTGTCAAAAACATTACTATAGTCCAATGATGAATATTGGTTTTTGGAATATTAGAAGTATGAATAAAACCTTTAAACAGGAAGACGTTATAGATGTGGTTAAGAATAATAAGATGAGTGTTTGTGCAATACTTGAATCTCATCTGAGAATTAAAAAATTAAAAAAGGTGTGGAGTAAAGTTTTTGAGAATTGGGATTGGATTATCAATAATTCCAGTTCTAAAGGGGGTTACGAGAATCATTATAGGATGGGATCCTAATGAAATATTGATCAACATTATCATGCATACTGATCAGGTGATTCATTGTTTTGCTCATTGCATAGAGTCAGGAGTAGATATATATTTCTTTTTTATATATGTTGCTAATGACTATATTGCTAGAAGAAAGTTGTTGAAGGATTTGGAATTGCATAAAAATGTGATGAAGGATAATCCTTGGACTTTATTGGGGGACTTTAATGTTTGTTCTTAACCCCTCTGATTGTTTGACTGGTTCTTCTAAGATGAGTTCTGGAGTTGCTGATTTTCAAGATTGTGTTAATGCTATTGAAATTGTTGATATTAACAAATCAGGTCTCCAATTTACTTGGACCAAAACTCCTCGAGGTAATAAAGGGTTATTGAATAAGTTGGATCGCATAATGGTCAATTTGAGATTCTTGTCTGAATTTGCTAAGAGCTTTGCTGTTTTCAAGCCATATCGCATCTCTGATCATTGTCCTGTTGTTTTATCGATCCCAATAGTGAAATGTCGTATAATCAATCCTTTCAAATTCGTGAATTTTATTGCCCATAAAAAGGATTTTTTTACCCATGTTGGAGCAAGGGTGGAAACGAGAGGTGGTGGGTTTTTTCATGTACCAAGTTACCTAAAAGCTTAAAAGTCTAAAAAGCCCATGTTGTAAGCTGTTTGATAGTTGCAGTAAATTTGAAAAGAATAAAAAGGACTTAAGGGTGATAATTGATGATATACAAGGGGAGATTGATGCTAATCAGTTTAATGAAAATTTAAGATGTAGATATGCTGAAATTCTTAATGAATTTTATAATGTTTGTATTGATGAAGAACGGTTTCTAATTCAAAAATCCAAAATTAATTGGTTGAAGGAGGGGGATAGGAACAGTGCTTTCTTCCATAAAAGTCTTAAGTGTCGATTGAATAGACATCGGGTGAATATTGTGTTGGATGAGAATGGGAACTGGAAAAGAGGAAAGGATGTTCCTGTGAAATTTGTTGAACATTTTAAAAGTTTCCTGGGGTTGGAGGTTAATGTTCAAAATATGGATAACTTTGAGTCCCTTTTTCAAAATAAATTGGATTCTGCTGATGCTCTTAATATGGTTAGAGTTGTCACAGATGAGGAAATTAAGAAGGCGATGTTTGATATAGATAATAACCGTGCTCCAGGGCCTAATGGTTATTCATCTTGTTTTTTTAAGTCTTCATAGAATATTGTTGGGAAAGATGTTTGCAAGGCTGTGAGAGAATTTTTCTGGTCTAGTAAGTTGTTGAAGAGGTGAATGCTACCAAAATTAGCCTTGTTCCTAAAGTCGAAACTCCAAAAAAAGTTATGGATTATCGTCCTATTGCTTGCCGCAATACTCTTTATAAGTGTATTAGCAAAGTTATTGTTAACAGGATAAGTGGATATTTGGGTAAAATCATTAATTGCAATCAGTCAGCATTCATTTCGGGAAGATCAATCATACACAACATTCTTTTGTCCCAAGAACTTCTGGTTGGGTATAATGGCAAAAAGGGATCTCCGAGATGTTCCATGAAGATAGATATACAAAAAGCGTATGATACATTTAGTTAGGGGTTTCTTGAAATGGCTCTTAAGGAATTTGTTTTTCACCCTTTCATGATCAATTGGATCATGACATGTGTTTTGACCCTTTTTTTTTACTGTTAGTGTTAATGGAGAGGATCATGGGTATTTCCTAGTAGAAGGGGATTAACACAAGGTGACCCTATGTCACCTTACTTATTCACTATAGTCATGGAAGTCTTCACTTTGATTATTAACAAGAAAATATTGGAGTGTAATTCATTTAAGTATCATTAGAAATGTCAGGATCAGAAAATAACGCATCTCTATTTTGTTGATGACCTTCTCCTGTTTTGTTATGGTAATGCTGCTTTAGTGAGAGTGGTTAAAGAAGCTTTGGATGACTTTAAGAGTTTGTCTAGGCTTTCTATCAGTCTCTCAAAGAGTCAAATTTTCTTTATTAGAGTTTTTGCTAGAATGGAGAGTATAATTTTGGGTATATTGCCTTTTAGTAGTGGGGATCTTCCTGTCAGGTATCTTGGTGTGCCCCTTACGGTTTCAAAACTGTTTAAACGTGATTGTAATGGGCTGGTGGAGAAAATTAAAAGGAAAATATTGTATTGGAAACATCGAAGTCTTTCATTTGATGGAAGATTACAATTGACCAATTTTGTTCTCTATTCTTATCATGTGTACTAGGGATCTGTGTTTGTTATTCCTCCAGCCACGATAAAAGAAATTGAGAAAATTTTAAGAGGTTTTTTGTGGTGTAGTGGTGAGCTGAAGCAGGGAAAGGCCAAAATGAATTGGAAAATGGTGTGTAGACCTAAAATAAATGGTGGATTGGGAATTAAGAACTTAAAGATTTGGAACTTTGCGTTGTTATCTAAACAGGTATGGAATGTGATTAATAAAAAGAATACTTTATGGGTTCAATGGGTTTGGAGGAATCATATAAAAGACAGGAACTTTTGGGATATTTGGTGCAAGCAGAATTTGAGTTGGACTTGGAAGAGATTTCTTGGATTGAGATAGTATCTTAGAAACCATATTGTTTCTAAGATAGATAATGGGAAGTATACTTCTATTTGGCATGATTATTGGCATCCAAGTGGGATTATTGGGAATTATATCAACCGTAGAATAAGATTTGTTGAAGGATATAATGACCAATCTTCTGTTGAGAATCTAAGGGTTAATGGTGATATTAGTTGGCCTCATAATTGGGTTGTGGTGTTTCCTGGATTGTTGGAACAACCTATCTGCGAGGGTAATCTGAATGAAGAGGATTGTATTCTTTGGAAGGATATTAAAGGCAATTTTGGACCTTTTTCTTCTAAATTGGTTTGGGACACCATTCATCCTCAAGATGATAATGTGTCATGGTACAATATTGTTTGGTATAGTAATAATATTCCCAACCATGTGTTTGTTCTTTGGATTGTTGTCAATGAAAGATTGAAAACTCAAGTTAGAGTTAAAATGTGGGTGAAATCTAGGAATTTGACATGTGCTTTTTGCAAGCTTGTTCCGGATTCTCATGAGCATCTGTTCTTTAATTGTGCTTTTACGGGAAGGATTTGGGATCATGTTAGGAAGATTGCTAGATTGCATAATCTGCCAATTGGATGGATGGATATAATTAATTTCTTTTCTAATCACATTAAAGGAAAATCATTGGATTGCATTATCAAGAGGTTGTGTCTAACCTATACAGTCTTTTGCATATGGAAGGAAAGAAATATTAGGTTGTTTCAAAAAATGGAATCAATTGAACTGAATATCATTAAAGAAGTAGAAGGAATTATTCGGCTTAAATTGTTAGGAATGAATTTCCCATTCAGTAAAGGCAATGCTGGTATTTGCAAGAATTGGGGGATTAAGAGGTTAAAGAATTGGCCAGAAGAGGATAGCAGCACTAGTTTTGATCCTAATGGAATTAGCTCGAATAGATTGGTGTAGATGGTTTGGGTGGATTCGATTTAGATGGTGGAAGGGTTACCTCTGTTTTATGTTGCAGAGGATGAATTGGATTTTGATTCCATTTTGGACTTTGTTCAAATGGATTTTCAGAATCTGTTTTAGAATTGATGGAATATACATTAAAATTAAAGGGTTTCCTTTAATTTTAAATGTTTGTACCTCTCGAGATGAGTAGAGGGATATGATCTTTATTGAGATTATCCTAAAACTTTATCTTGGACATGTGATTGATGCCATGTCTAGAATGAAACTTAATGGAATTGACAGATTTAACCGTTATAGTTTATCTTGTAAAGGAAGTATTTTTTTTACTGTACAGGGTTACTTCCAGTCATTTTTGGTGGCTGCTGAAGTTTTTATCGAGAAGATGGGGATGCATTTATGAGGCTTGTTTGTGGTGGCAAACCAGTTGGGATATGTTTTTGTTGAGCATTATCATGAAGATGTGGAATGAGGCTGGAAAGGTGAGCAAGACTATGTGGTACATTTGGAGTATTTTTGTGTTTAGAGTTGTGATTTGTGAAGAAAAGTTATACTTTTTTGGGGGGGTTTTGATTGGTCTTGGTTTTGTTTCTCCTTGGATGTCGGGTTTTTTTAAGGGCCTTACCTCTTGTTACTTTTCTAATTGAAGGTTGTTTTGGAAGGGGCATTTTTGGAATAGCAAGACTTTGGTCTCTTTCGAAAAAAAAGCATTGTTTCATAATTCCAAAACATCACAAAATCACATATGAAAAATACAAATCATCATCATCATAAGAAAATCAAAGTATCCCAAAATCCACATAACATCCTCAACTGACGAGTGTGTACAATCAAGCTTTCGCATTCCCGTGATCTTCAGAAGTACCTGAAACACATTTAAATCAACACTGCAAGCATGAAGCTTAGTGAGTTCCCCAAAATACCACATACATAATTAGCCTCTCATAGCTATATCTCAACAAGACCCTCTGGTCTCATATCTCAATAAAGACCCTCCGGTCATAACTCTATAAAATAAGCACAACAACACAAGTCACAAAGATAGCATGCAAAGTACACATATCTCAATATACGCAAATAAGATCCTCCGGTTAATCTCAACAAATAAGACCCTCGGATCACACAAATAAACTACCACTCAGGTAAGTATAGTGAGAAGACTCACCTCGAACAGATGACTGGGCAAAATCTCACACCCGAACTGCCGGACTTAACTTCATCTAATAAACACCACAATTAACCCTAATTAATAATTAGACAAAACTGCAAATTTGGTCCCTGTGGTATTCAAAAAACTTTGGATAGGATCCAAAAAGTTTTCAACTTGCATGTAAGGTCCAAAATCAAGGTTTTTTTGAGTTTTTGGTCCAAAAAAACTTAAAAGACGGTTATGCCCTTTTGATTTCTTTTTTCCTTTTTCTATAAGTATTTTAATGCTATTTTGACTTTAAAAAAAAAGAAAAAAAAGAATTTTCCACCCTCACCCCCACCCACCGTACTCTCTCTCTCTCCCCCCTCTCTCTCTTTGACTCTTTCTCTCTCATCTGCTTGATCTCCTCAAGACTGGAGTCTAATGAAGAATCCTCATAATACCCTTTTTCCTTATCATAATGCCCACCAAATTCCTTTTAAGAATCACTCAAGTTGTTACGATGCTGATCATATACACCAACAGTACTACGATACTCATAATGGCAGCTCCCATCGGAATTAGAACTGCAACTAGCTTGATCACCTCCAAAGAAGACAAGGGTAGAACTGTCTTTTACCTCCTGCTGGTAAGTCTCCGTGGAAACCAAACCGAGAAATCCATGATCTTGTGATTGGAGAGTTGGATGTTGACAATTAGCAGCATTAATTCTAGGGCTAGATGGGATAGATAAGGTTTGATCATTGTAGCTAGAAGTATTTGTACTGTACAAATATGATGGAGACGATGATATTGATGATGATAATGGAGCATTAACATTGATATTACTATTTTGAAAAATCGATTGTGATGGGTAGCTGAAGTTTGTTGAAGAACTGAAACATTGAAGATGTTGAATAGGTTTTCTAAGTTCGGGTAGGGTGATTAAGCTGTTCATCATCTTCTTCTTCAGCTTTGTGTTCCGGTAGTTCTTGATATCATTGTCTGTTCTTCCTGGTAATTGTGCTGCCATTATTGACCACCTGCACATTAAGTTATTCAAACTTCTAGATTTCTGCATATATATTCACATCTGAAAGATCTTGACAAAAATTTCCATTTTTGCGTGCTAAATACTACAAAATCGCCCTTAATACAGAATCTTGAAAGAGAAAGTGTACCTGCTACCAATGCTAGCAAAGAGGACACATATAACTTTATCTTCATCATCAGAAAATTCGTCATTTTAATGTTTGGTCTCAGATAGTTCAACCATTGAAAGGAAAGAGAAAGAGTCAGAGAGAGAGAGAGAGAACGGTGGGGTAGGGGTGGAAAATTCTTTTTTTTCTTTTTTTTTAAGTGAAAATATCATTAAAATACTTATAGAAAAATAGAAAAAGAAATAAAAAGGGCATAACCGTCTTTTTAAGTTGTTTTGGACCAAAAACCCAGAAAAACATTGATTTTGGACCTTCCATGCAAGTTGAAAACTTTTTGGACCCTATTCAAAGTTTTTTGAATACCACTGGGACCAAATTTGCAGTTTTGTCTAATAATTAATTTCGAAATCTCAAAACACTAGACCAATCCCTCAACTAAGTCCCAAGAGGGAAAAAAAGACCATTTTGCCCCCTCTTTGGTCCAAGATCCATAAGTTTGACCCAAAAGTCAAATTCAACGGGCATCACCGTCGCGGGGCGTACAGCTCGTACGCAAGGCGTACGTCTAAGCTGTCTTCCGACGGGAGTGCTTCTGGCTACGTGGGGCGTAGCCAACATGTACACAAGGCATACTGCCTTAGATCCCAAAATCTTCATATTAAGGCCTTAATCCTTAAGACACAAAATCAAATCATATATCTAGCCTTATAGAGATGTCTTAATCCATAAAGTCACTGACTTTAAGCCTTTGCAAGGCTAGGAAGGGCTTAAACCACAAAACTCTAACTTCTACAACACTCAAGGTCATTAATCTCACGCGTGCATAGAAAGCAACCATCAATAAAACATTTTTACTGATTAAGGCACCCAAAAGCATCTAAAAAGGCAGCTCACAAGCTCTGGAATGATCATCACTCACAAAGATCCATTCTTTGGACAAAAAGCTTAAGAAAACCCACTATATAGATCAAGAAGATAACTCAGCAAGGTAACGAATTTATACCTTCAAAAGGTGCACAATGTGAAGTAGTTTTTGATACCACAAGCTTGTATGCAACAACACCTTCTTCAATGGCCTTCTTCTTCCTCAAGAGAGTACCAAAACCACCAAAATGCTTCAAGAACTTCACACACAAGAGAAAGGGTTGAGATTAGGGTTTGGAAGGGATGCAGGCTGACTAAGGGAGGTCTATGGGTGAGTTAATGAGGTTAAATAAGGGTACAACCCTAAAAACTAGGGTTTAAGGCTGCACGGCGTACGTCGCCTCTGCGTTGACCATTCGTTTGACGTACGCATGGCGTACTCAGCAAGTAGGCCCCGCGTACGTCGGTTGGCCATGACCTTAACAAAAAATCCAAACCACAAGGACTAGAAATCAAACCTTATAATTATTAGGATGTTACAACATTATAACTCCACGAAGAGTTCCTCTATAATGTATCCACCAAAACAAGAATAAAACCACTTCAAGATGCTAGTCTTCACTTGTATATCCGTTATTCTTAAGCCTTATAAATATATACAAAATATATCTTCAAACGAGAAGAAACTAAGAGCCTTTAATCTAACACCAAATTGCAAGGAAAAGAGGAGGGGGAAAGGCTAGAAAACCACGAAATTGGCTCTAAAAAGAAGAGGAAAAGAGTGGTAAAAAACTCAATAGTTTTTGGTTACTTAGTCTCCTTTATATACCAACATAAGAGTACTAAAGCCCCATACTATTATCTAGTCAAAGCATGGAACAAAAGGACAAGTACGATGGAATAAAATAATCACAACACACCAACTTCCTTACCTCTTAAAAGCCATGGCTAGGAGAAGGGAAAATGATGATGTTTTGTGCTTTATTCTTTCTAGTAACTAGCTAATTATATACTAACTAAATGGTTACTCTAGTGCGCAAAAAGTTGTACATATCATTAATAATCATACTATATGATATTAAGCTAGTTTTTGTTCTTTTTTATTGTTATTTTCTAGGAACAATAATTCTCAATATGTTGGCAAATTTTGTTTTCATGAAATAATGTTTTTCCAATTAAATACAAGTGTTGATAATATTTATTAATAATCAAATTATACTAATAAATAATCAATTAGTAGTAACTTGCTATAAGGTGTAGCCCTATAGGATCATATGACATTAACAATATCATTCTATAATGACTCTTAGGCATATAACATCTTTCAGCTTTTGGAGAACATTTGAAGGTGGAAGTATAACCAGTCTCAGGGGTAACAAACAAGTGAACAATTCAAATAGAATCTGACATGGAAATGATTACACAAACAGAAGGCGGAAATGATGAAAGCAGTTATCAACTTACAGCATGAACTTGGTCAGATACACCATTATGCACAATAGAGTACTTGGGAAGGAAAATAGCTCCGGCTCAAACATGAGAACTTGGCAGGTCAATAGGAAAATCTTGGTTGGAAAGATAAGAATGATATCTCATATGCTAATATCAGTGATTATTATTGATAAATTGATGTGAATGCATTTTTTGTAGCTGATATGACTGTCTCAGCATCATAATGCACCCACTGCACGTAAAGTTGTCATCCCCCTAAATGGAATTTAAGGTGCAACTACTAGAAATATATTACAAGAATGGATTTTATTTTCTTTCTTGGTAGCTGACATTAAGTCTAATCAAGATTATGTTTTTATTGCATAAAGTTAATGAAAGAAGTTGAAGTGATGAAGGGATTAGGTTTGAAGCAGATCACTGACATCAATCTGCTTGAATAACAATTGGTACACAACAATCATCAATTCCTTAAAGTATTATATTTATCTTATTTCCATAACGTTATGTGATTTGGCTACTCAAGATAAATCAATACTACAAACCCAACAGCTTAGAAATAGGGTTGATATTTTCGAGTCTGGATCAAAAGTATGTTCGATGTTCATGGTTGCCATGTTTGGATTCGTATTATCCATGTTACAATATTAGAATTACATTCACCCCAATGAATGTTGAAAAGAAATATGCATCAGCAATCGTGAATATAGAAATGTACCATTTTCGTGATACAAAACCTGTAGGTAATATTCTAATAAATAATAACTACTACCATTTCTTACATATTGTTCAAATAATTTATAACCATCATGTATTCATTGTATTTGGTTTTTAAAATTGTTGTTATAGATGAATCATCCAGCCCAACAACTAATCAGTGGGTTTTAATACCACATTTGTATTGGAACAACATCCATGTTTCTAGTGCTTCAGTCAACAGCAATGTATTTTTTTTTTGGGTTTCCCGTCACATGATATCATTTTGAGCATGAAAAGGCAATGTACTTTGACTTTTTTTGGTCAAGGGGCAATGATCTTTCATTGTTTTTAATTCCTGTCACCTGTTTGAGTGGTCAAAAGAGCAATGTGCTTTAAGTTTTTTTTTTATAAATTAATTTTATTGTTCATATTTTTAGGATTAAATAAAAACATTCAAATTTTTACCAATATTAACTGTTTACATTTCGGAGCTTCTCATGGTGAAAACATATTTAATATGTGTATCTCCAACATCACCTACTAAAAAAAAACAAACAAACAAACAAGAAAAAATTCAATCCCCTTGGCAAGCATAGGTTTTTTTTACTAGTTGAAATTATTGATCACGAAAACTATGGGTCCACCCACCCATATGACTTGCCCCACTAAATGGAATGGAACAAATGAGATACATGTAATAACACCCAACAAAATGGACCATTGCTTCTTCTTAAAGAATGCAAGAAGTGGTTACATAAACCCTTGTAAAGACAAGACCATTTCAAATTATTTATAAATCATTTAGAATCTTTCAAACCAAAAAACACCTCAGTTGAAGTTATTTGTTACAAGTTAATCACATGCTTTAGGGGACGAAATTCAATGCCTTGAAGAATAAACAGACAGAATTGGGAAGGGATAATAAAGGGACGCACAAAATTGAATCCTAAAATTATGTTCCCTACAACTGCTTGTGAACTCATATATATATATATATATATATATATATATATATATATATATATATATATATATATATATATATATATATATATATATATATATATATATATATATATATATATATATAGTTCCATCATTAGCCATCCGTCTTCTCTCACATGGGCAACAGAGGAAATTCGATAGTCCGTCTCATTGTCCAATTTGTATTTGAAGGGCACATGTGTCCCATAATCATGAGTGACCAAAATGTTTGAAGACAAGGTTCATGGTGTATGCAGTATCGGGTGATAAGAATTGGGTGCTCACATTCACTTTGAAACAACTGTTTATTGAGCTCAGCAACACTCTGAAAAACCTGCAAACATCACACAGCCACGCCACTGTAGGATTAGATTTTTACATTCAACTCATTTGAAGACTCGATGCTAATTTCTATTTCTAGATAATTAATTATCAGTTGAAAGCATATGTATGTATTTACTGACCCCGAGTCTTCTGTGGTATAAGGTTGAAGATGGCCATTCGAGTCCCACATGCATTTTTCTGAAGATATCATTTCGATAACTTCACCCTTGCCATTAATCGATATCCTCTGTCCAACAAAACACAATTGAATTTTAGATTAACTATGGTAAATGAATTAACATAATTAAGCTCAACGCGTCAGCCTTGATGCTATTGTGGGTTGGAAGCATATGATATGATTACCGTTTTTCCATCAGCAATGAGAAATCCTTTCAAGAAAAGCCTGTAGATTTGTCTTTGAGAATTGTAAATTAGGGGAACTACCGCAAGAGCTGAAATCCCTTTCATCAGTAACACACTTTAGCAAATTTTAACCGCTCAAAACTCAAAAGCAAACACCCAAATCATCAGCACAGCATAGACAACAATGGGATCAAATACTGAAATCTAATGGCTACAAAACACAACTAAAATAAAACATACACACACAGATAATGACAAACAAGTTATGAAAGGACAAATGACAATTGTATAAATCATCAAAATTTATACACACAGTGACACCGATAGTGATAGTCAGATGATACACATACAAATCCCATTAACTTCAGCTGTGTCTTTTAATTTTTATAACAAGCTATGAATGACTACACATCGAGATGATCTCACATACGCACACACACAAAATAGTTTATACATCATCAATCCATCATACGGAAATATAGCTGGAGTTGCTTAATGACTCACAAATTTTAGGACTCAAGCTTTCAATACTGAGATACACATAAAGGTCTTATTTATTTATTTTTTTAAATTAATACATATTATTCATCATCATCGGGTGCGCGCCATGGCAATCGTGGAATACGTACCTCAACAATCGTGGAATCGCACCACTTGAATCGAAGGAATCGATTTTCTTCAAGGGTTTTTATCGAATACGATCTTTAAGGCTACGCGGTAAACAAAAAGTTCTGCCTCTTACCATTTACCCTTCCAAAAAAAAAATTTGTTGAAATCGTCTGCATTTGGTCCCTATCTTTTCTTTTTTGTAGTCGGATCGTCCCTAGGTTTTTATTTTGTTACGGTGTAAGTCCCTGCCCAATAGAAATGACTATAATGCCCTCAATTTTTTATTTTCATATAACTTATTGTTTTTTAATTATTTATAATTTAGAAGAAAAAAAACATGTAGGACACCCTCTACTCTAAAAAAAGGCTCATATCTCCTTGCCTCTCACACACCTGTTTCCTCATTGCCTTCTTCAAAATTGGGGACCCGTCGCTAAAAAATATCCGACGACCGCTCCATGATCGGTGACCCCATGAAGATCAAGGTGAATGACACTGAGCTGGCTATATCTACAATCAGAGCCCGGATGAAATTGTTAAACGACGTCGGGATAAAATTATTGATTGACATCAGATCTGTAACCTCGCACTTGGTGAGGACCACTCCATGTTCGGTGCTGGAAAATTGGACCTCTGAATTCGCCACGGTCGGAATCCTGCTCCTCTAAAGTCTACATCGAACCTGCACCTTAAGTCCCCAACGCAGTTGTGTCATAGTTCGTTATCCTCTTCTGCAACCTATCTCTCACCATCGAAGCTGTAAGAACCTGAAATTTAGAGTAAGTTGACTTTTAGTCAAATACTTACCAAAAGGGAAATTTGGTCAATTATGAGAATTATATGAAAATATGAAGTTGTGACTTCATGAAAATGGCCAATAAGAGTTTAAGTCACTTATAAAAGGTTATATGAATAAGTTCAAGAGAAGAAATGCATGAGAAGATTTATTTTTGTCAAAAGGGTAAAATTGGTATTTTATACTTTTTGGGACAACTTTGTGACTTAATAGATTAAGACCCGTATTAATTCAGTGAGAAGTGACTTAATAATTGTGTAGAGTATGTTCCCACTTTCACGTGGATATAAAGAACATCAAAAACAGGTTAGTAACGAAGTAGATGTGAAGGTTTAAAGATTGAAGGAAAAATGTCCCAAGGTTGGAATGGAATCAGCCAAGGGTTGCTGTCACAATCGGAACCGCGACACGGCAGTTAAATCTTGTAAGGTCACACCTTATGATCTGATGAGTCAAACATCGATAGGTTTTATACAAACAATAAAATTACATGTGGTGGAAGAACTTAACACTTAAGTTCACATGCAACCTATAGGATCTATGTTTTCTCTAATTAAAATCAATAACTAAGAACATCTGTAACATCCCAAAAAATTCAACAAATTTAAACCTTTCAAAACAACCCATTTACTAATAAAAGTGTTTACAAAATCATTGTTTCCAAAACATTATTTAAAATCAGAGTCTCCCAAGATTCAATCAGTCGTAAAACCAAGGATGTGTACGGTCATGCCTTCGCCTTGCCACAATCATCCGAAGTACATGAAACCATAAACCAAAACTGTAAGCACGAAGCTTAGTGAGTTCCCTCAAAATACCACCACACAAACAAATCACATGCACAAACACTCATGCCTGGCCCAATCAGCCTCGGGTTGGAATACCTGGCATGTCTACGATGGGCCCAATCATCCTCGGGATGGAATACCCTCGTATCATAAGAATGTTTGGTCCAATCAACCATCGGGTTGGAATACCAACACATGTCGGGTCCAATCAACCATCGGGTTGGAATACCTCCGGCCTGTTAACTGATGCACGAAGCAGTCCAATCTTACCATATACCATAACAAGCATGTCGGCTCTAGTCAACCATCTGGTTGGAATACCCAAGGCCCAATCAACCTCCGACTCCAGTCATCCATCGGGATGGAATACCCCAGGTTGGAATGCCAATATACATAACGGGTCCAATCATCCTCGGGATGGAATACCCTCGAGCCCAATCAACCATCGGGTTAGAATGCCCCCGGTCTGTTGGCTCACACACACAGCAGTAAATCCTCAACCACCAACAATATGTGGCATATAACAGATAAACATATAAACAATCTACAGACAGTCAAGCGGATCTACAGATCACTAAGCATAGCATCGTCTTATATACCAGGATACCGATCTAACAGATTACTATAGCACGATGACATACTATCACATAACAGGATAACAAATCTAAAGGGTCGGCCTTGGTGCCTTCGACCCGCAAGTATAGTGAGGAAAACTCACCTCAAACTTCCGAATATCCCAGATAAAAGCTCGGACTATCGATCCAGAAAATCCTTGCATGCTAGCACCAACAAATAATACCAAATTAATAATTGGTCCACAACCCAAAGCTCCAAATGGGCCTAAGCACCAAAAAGGACCACATACATAAAATGTGACAACCCGGAACTTCTATCTTGTACATCTAGTCGATTCAATCAATGTTAAACTCGTTTCTGTTAACTTTTAGCAATGTTTAAGGGTTCATTTAAGTGTTCTAAGCATTGAGTGCCATCGAGGTTGAGGTTAGGAATGAGTCAACAAGTCGTATAGTGGCAAAACCGGGCCATGCACACCTTTAGGAGGAGTGTACGGCCGTACACATGAGTGTGCGGTCGCACACCCACCTCATGGCAGCACACCCCCTCTTAGATAAAAGGTAGACCCCTTTCCTTTCATTCCTTTCACTCATTGACCGCTCACCACACAATTCTCTCAAGCTTCGTCAACCGTGAACCCTCCAAAGCTTCAAGAACATGAGTAATTCATCCTCTAACTTGTTAACCATGAAAGACCACTCTATCTAAGCCTTAAGTCCGCTATATTCGTCATGTTCTTCATGTTTAGAAGAGAGTGCGGCCGCACACCCCCATAAGGTGGCCGCACACTCCTAAAAGACCCTCCAAAGTGAGAGTTTGACCCCTATTTTCGAGTTGGACATGACCCTAGCCTTGTTGCACCTTAAAGTTAACATTTTGGGGCAGAAACATGAAGTGTGTACGGCAACACACCCCTTTTGCGGCCACACACACGCCTTGAGACCATACACCCACTTTGATGAACATTTCGGGCTTCAAACTTGCGCTACAACGAAGAATGGACCTAGAACACTCTTTGGATGCTAGTTGGGACCTTGAGAGGGACTCAAAAGCACATCTCATCATGAGTGTGTGGCCGCACACCCATGGCCGCACACACCCTTTGGGTGGCCGTACACCTCCCTCACTCAATCACATGTGATTTTGGAACTTAGTTCAAGTGTTTCCAAGTCCCTAGAGTGGTTTCCTAACATGTCTAGTAGTGAAATACCTCCATTTGACTCCTATATGTGTCATTACATGTTAATTAGGATCAAATTGTGTTCGAGGTTCTACTTGACACTTAACATTTCCATACCGGTCTTTGTGCAAACCACTCGCTCAAGGTGAGTTTATACCCCTACATTTTCCGAGTTTTTAAGGTTTTCAAGGGGGGAATACAAGCCAAACATAAATGATTTTTATGAAAGTTATACAAACGGACTTCAGTAACTTAAAACGGACGAAGTCAGTACAAACATACAGTTTCTACATTTTTACAAAATATTTCAGATATTTTATCCCTCTTATACCATATTGAGCATAAAGGACTTTTTCAACTTATAAACATAACCATGTAGTTTTCAGATTAAAACAAGGTTATACATACATACACACAAACTATAGTTCGATATAGTTTGGGAATTCATACAAGGTTATACATACATACACACAAACTATAGTTCGATATAGTTTGGGAATTCATACAAGGTTATACATATACATACATACAAACTATAATAGGTATAGTTTGGGGAATCTTTAGACAGTTTACAAACTCATACTTTATAAACCTTTCAGTTATTCACAAAAAAGGTTTTCAGCATTATTACTTGTAAATTTGTTAGTCTAGTTGGAGACACGTCCTTGGTAACACTCACCACCGAAACAGAGTGTAGGACTAGCACTTATGACCAGAATCTCTTGTAGGGAGAGCGTGACTGTTGTGTATAGATCTATACGGGACTGACTATCCCGCACCTTGCTGCTAGCTATAGTAGGACCGGCAGGTCTACGGGTGACAAAGTCATAAAAGATACTGGTGCCCGATTCGCGCCATATCAAGTCGAAGTATGGTTATAAAACTCACAATGTAGATAACAGCGATTTACTTACGTAATAATAAAGTATACATGAACAATACATATTCGGTATAAGTACGAACAGATACATGTTTTCTCAAGGAGAACTAAACTACTATACATATTGGTAATAACCAGGGTTTTCAAACAGAACATTTCAAATAGAGGTTTTTCATACAAAGTTCATACAACATTTTACTAAGAGCATCTCACTTTTACTAAAGAAAATATTGGATTTTCTTGGAGTCATGCAAACATTTTTCAGAACTATCAACCGGTTTTCAATACACAAACATCGCTTATGAACTCACCAGCTTTATGCTGATACTCTTTCAAAACTGCTTGTATTCTCAGGAAATCAGTAGACAGGTACTCCGGGAGTCTGTGAAGTTGGAGCAACTAAAGTCATGTCTTTATATTTACTTATAACTTTCGATGTATTCATACAAGACTTAAACAAATGTAAACCTTTTTCATACATGTACTCAATGTTTGGTTGTGTTTACTATGCTTGCTATGATACAATTGTTGTGATACTACGCATGACGTCCTCCGCCCCAGAACGTTTCCGCCGTTCCGGTTTTGGGGTGTGACAGATTGGTATCAGAGCTATTGTTTATAGTGAACTAAGTATGTCGAGCCTTACATGGTATACAACTATAAACACTAAGAGGCTGAAGCGCTCTAAACTGAAAGTATACTTTCAAAATATAAGTATTTTATAAGAAGTATACAAGTATACATACGTACCAGAAACAGTAGCATAAGTAGAACAAAACAAAAGTATTTGGATAATGGAACACTACGGTTAAACCTGGGCAGTTATGTAATCATGCCTAGGGTCAATATAGCCTGATCAACTATATTCATTCGAGACATGACCAACATGTGCTTGGGAGTGACTATGGTGTTACAGCAAGCCTAAAACTTACCAAGTATACATACATCAGATGCCGATAGAACAAAAACATACAACTTAAAATACTATAGGAGTATTTTATCTAGAGCCAAATTCAGTATATAGATTCATTCCAAGTGTTGCTATCTATTCTTCCTAAGCAATAACTTACTTACATTAGTAATATTTCCTTGCTTATCGCTTGGTAGAGCACTTAAATTATGAGGATGAGATAGCAGCAAAGTAACGAGCATACACATACAAGACAATAGCGGTACTACTAGATTCGACGTCTATTAACTATCTCTTTACCCCTATTCTCGCGTAGATAGCATGGCTGGATTCCATCTTCCTGGCGACCCGTACTTTCCCAATCAAGGAAATGATGGATGGCTCGAGGCAGAGCCAGAAGAAAATCATGAAATTCCTTTGGATGATGACTTCACCGAACAATTCCCTGAAGAGACTGACTCATAACCTGAAGTCGAGAACTTACCTCAAGTGGCCCCAATACCGAACCCTAACCACCGACTCGAATTCCAAGGTCCAACGCCTATGTGGGTTGGGAGTTTGAATAGGCGGAGCCACGAGCAAGGCCAACCTCTCCCATACAACAGAAACCACAACTTCTACAATCTGAATGAGGGAGGCCCCGCCGACAGGGCTCTTCCAATCCTGGTTCGCCGAGTGGCTCGTAATGTGGAACTAGGCGCAGCAGCCATCCAGCGAACCGTGGAACTTGAAACGGATTCTAGGGCCAGTATGGATCGCATTCGTCGCCTTGAAATTTCTCATGGGAGAGCCATAAGAGACAATGAAGCTCTGCGGCAAGAGCTAGTTGCAACCCAAGCTGAGGTCATGGAGCTCCGAGCACGCCAGTTAGCATACGAGAGACACCTGCTTAATGTATCCTTCATTTTCGGTTTCAAGAATAGCCTTTATACCTATGCTCTAAGTAGCACTTTTTCCCCGTAAACATTCCTGTCTTACAAGTACTGAGTTACTAGTGTTATATGTTGCCAAATTGTTCCTCTGTTGGTATGATGTAGACCTACTCCTAGGTCAAATTTTCCGAACTTCATGTAATCTCAATACCGACTACAGTGACAACAATCTTATTTCGGTTAAAGATTTTCATTTATGTTCTGGATCAGTGGCAAGCAAATAAGTAAGTAAGTAATATGATCTGGGGAGTTAGTGATTTCACTGCTCTCCCTACATGTCAGGCTTATTACCATTATCATATCAGTTAAGTAACAGTAAACCAGATTCTATAACTTCATCAGAAGGGTAGTCACTACCCAGTTCATAAGTCTATGTTGCGTAGACCTCTATTACGAACTGCTTCGAACGTCAGAACATGAAACACTCAAAACTAAGATAACATCAATCCAGAATACATCTAGGGATTTACCCTCGTGCGTCTTTTAACCTTTTGGCAGCATTATGCCACCTCGCAAACGTCTCATCAGAAATTCATTCCAGAATAGCCAATTCAAATCCAAAAGTTTATGTTATATAGACTTCCTTATTGGATAGTTATCAGAACATTGTAGGAGTTGGATTACAATACTCTCGAAAGCCAATATAACCTAGCTTATTTAGCACGCATGTAATGCCCATTTCCATAGAATACACCTCAGGAATACTATCAGAACCATACAGGGTAGCCCCAAGATGGAAAATTTATAAGTATATAAATTCATGAAATACGACTACCATTGACCATCGTCCCTCACTAGATCGTTTCCTGTTATGTCCCAGAACCATGTCTTCACAAGGAGATAACCAACCGACTGGCGAGACACCATTTCTACAGATGGACTTTGCTACATTTCAGGCCACAGTCACAGCCGCCGTAAACGCTGTTATGGCACAATTCAACAACCCAAATGGGAACAGTTTTAACACTTCAAACCGTAGCAACACGCCAGGAAACCAACAAGGACTTAACCAAGAGGATACTCCAACTCCGAAACCTAAGAGTATTAAGCGGAAATTCTGGAACAAGAAGGAGCGTAAGTCGTCCCCAAAACTTGTCAAGAGACAACAACCTGTGACAACTCCTACAGCCACAACATCTGCCACTCCGGTACAAACGCCAATATGGCGGTATGCTGGAAATCTACCAATTTGCGAGAAGTGCAACTTCCATCACGTAGGAAAATGCCGCAAATTGCGATGCAAGAACTGCAACAGACAAGGACACACCACTCGTTACTGCAGGACACCGGCACAGCCAAACACCTCAGTTTTTGGTATGAAAAGGGGTCAGGTTTGTTACAGTTGTGGCGAACCCGGACATTTCGAAAGAAATTGTCCAAGGACCAAGGGTGGCAAGGAAGCTCGCTTCGAAAGGACCCCAACTCATCACATCACTTCCACTACCGATGCCAGCGTGGTTCAAGTATGCCATGCATGCGGTGAAATGGGGCATTACAAGAAGGACTGTCCGACGGAGAAAAATGACGGAGGAAAAGGAGGAGTGTAGTAGCATTACACGTGAGGGAAACGAGGAACCCTTTCCACTTTATGAAGATTTTGGTACGTCTTCCAAATAAAATTTCCTTAATAAGTTAATCCATATTAATATTAAAATTAGGGGAAATTAAAAAGTGATTACAAATAACTTACTCGGCTGAACCAATCACGACATCTATAAGAAAACTAAAGAGCCGCTCAGGTAAACTATTATGGCTTGGTATGCACATCAGGTTTGTGTGAAACTGAGCTATTGCAGACTAAGAATAAGTGATTTCTCTTTAATTCCCGTTCGTTGTCTGAATGTGTTTTGGGGCAAAGTCACTCAGTCGACTTTCTTATGCATTTTAAATTATACGTAACTTGTATACGCCGAGCGAGCAGAGGAGTACCAAGAAGAATTATAATATAAAAGTACTTTCACTAGTTGTCAAGACACTTACACTGTTTGTACTTGCTCATCGAGGTACAAGTGTAACAGTGGTAGAATCAAAGAAGACACTAGAACATTTACATAGAGTACATTGTCGAACACACTCAAGATACACCGTAATATAGCAATCAATTCTTTCAAACCGGTCTAACTTTTCGTCTCAGTAGAAAGTCTGTTATCATTCAGTCGTCATGGTTTGGCATGGCCCTCACCATACTAATATCATACGTTTCCAACACTTAGATCGTCAAATTCATGAGACCATCGTCCTTTGTAACGACAAACCGACATAAATCCCTGAATCGCCCTTTTCATATTCTAGATCCCGAAGTACTCATGCGAGGAGTACCCTACCCTCCGAAAACCTTCCGAGGTCTATTCAGTAAACTCACCAGAACTACCACTTGTTCAATGGGGCGAGTTTAAACGTAGAGACTAACCCAAACCCATACTCATGAGTTAGACAAGAGAGTTGTGTCGGAGAAACAAAAACCTCTTTTGGGAGTTCCAGGTTGGTGACCGTGTTCTGTTGAAAGTCTCACCCTGGAAAGGCATGATACGCTTCGGAAAGCGTGGAAAGCAAAATCCAAGATTCACTGGACCATTCGAGATCCTCGCCTGGATCGGTTCCGAAGGAGACAAACTCCGTTTACCCCGTGAACTTAGTAACATCCATCTTGTATTTCCCCTCTCAACCCCGAATAAGTGTCTGTCCAGTGAGACACTTGAGATCCCCCTCAATGGGATCGAACTAGACAAGAGCTTATACTTCGTAGAGGAATCAGTTGAAATCATGGACTGGGAAGTCAAGCGCAAAAAACAAGGTCGTATCCTGATAGTGAAGGTTCGCTGGGATGCCAAGCAAGGACCTAAATTCACTCGAGAGCGCGAGGATTTTATGAAACATAAGTATCCTCATCTCTTCCCGAGCCCATAATTCGTATTCTATGTTTGAATTTCGGGACGAAATTCCCTCTAACGGGGGGATGATGTGACAACCCGGAACTTCTATCCTGTACATCTAGTCGATTCAATCAATGTTAAACTCGTTTCTGTTAACTTTTAGCACTGTTTAAGGGTTCATTTAAGTGTTCTAAGCATTGAGTGTCACCGAGGTTGAGGTTAGGAATGAGTCAACAAGTCGTATAGTTGCAAAATCGGGCCATACACACCTTTAGGAGGAGTGTACGGCCGTATACATGAGTGTGCGGCCGCACACCCACCTCATGGCAGCACACCCCCTCTTATATAAAGGGTAGACCCCTATATTCGTCATGTTCTTCATGTTTAGAAGAGAGTGCGGCCGCACACCCCCATAAGGTGGCCGCACACTCCTAAAAGACCCTCCAAAGTGAGAGTTTGACCCCTATTTTCGAGTTGGACATGACCCTAGCCTTGTTGCACCTTAAATTTAACATTTTGGGGCATAAACATTAAGTGTGTACGGCAGCACACCCCTTGTGCGGACGCACACACGCCTTGAGACCATACACCCACTTTGATGAACATTTTGTTGGATAAGGTGTCTAAGTCCATAACTATTTCTGGTATGTACTTGACCCGACCCGGCATGGTCCATTTGGGTTGCATGGCACCATGCAATTGGATAAACTAAAATGAGAGAAATAACACTTATGGTTTATTAATATATTATAAGTTCTAATATATTAATAATATTATTTAATTAGTTTGATCAAGAATTAATTTAGAATTAATTAAGTGATCAAAAGATAACTAATTAAATATATGGGTAGATTATGTAAATCTTCCATATCTTATATAGTGGGCTAAGAGGCTCCATGGATTATCAAGTTGGGTTCCACCCATAGGATGCTCCATGGATGCTCCATGGGAGTTACAAACCCATGGGTCATGGAAATGAAGAGTCATGACACATTAGGGTTTACATGGTGTAACCCTAGATGTGTCAACACTATATAAGAAACCCATTCTCTACCAAAATAGGCGACACTAAGAAACAAGAGGGCTAGAGCCGATTTTGCAAGTGTAAGATTCTCTCAAAGTTTACTCCTTTGCATTTGGTGTTGTGTGAAGCATTTGAGGCATCACACTTGGGGTGCTAGGCTCACAAGGGTTCAAGGATCATAATCAACAACAAGGTAAGTTATTCTACCTTTCATTCAAGTTAAAAATGTTCCCCATGTATGCTAGATAGGAATATAACCTTGGAATTCAACTTTGCATGATTATTAGACAAACATAGATCCAAGGTTATTAGGGTTGCATGTACACTTAGGAAGTGTTAGAATGCTCAAAACCCATCAGTGGTATCAGAGCCTAGGTTTGTTTGTTGTTTTTTTGTGCAAGTTACTCGTCGAGTCTGTTCTTGCACTCGACGAGTAGAGGCTGCAGTTTTCAGAATTTCGACATTAGTTGCTGGAAATGGACTAGAAACATTACCCTAAACTGTTTTGGTGTTTTAAAACTTGTTTTAGATGGTGTAATGTTTATGCTAATCCATTTACAATGGCAATTATCAAAATTACAAGTTTTTTAAGTGTAATTTTTGATTCTTGAAAGTGTTCATATTCATGTTCTTGAACTTATGAAGATTAGATGATCATAGGAATTGTTTGTAACCTTCATGGTAGTTTAATTCATGATCATAATGTGTTTTAATGGAGTCCATAACTTGTTCTCTATGGAAAACCAAAAGTCTCACTTTTATTAAAGCCATTAAAAGAACACAAGAGTTATAAAAATGAAGAGTCTTCATTTTTATTACTCAATTAATCCATAAGTTATAAGAAATGAAAAGTTTTTGAAGTTTACAAAACTTGCCCTCAAGTTTTGGAACAAGTAAAGTCTTGGTTAAAACTTTAGTTCCAACCCTTAGAATTTTAAAAGTTAAAATTCAACCCTTATACTTTATAATATTATAAGTTACTAATATATATATGTATAACGTCAAGTCGTCTTACCGCTAGTACGCCTCATTCACGAAGCCGGTCTATAAGGGGGGTATAAGGTTGTTGCCTATAAAATGGCAACTTAATGGGTGTCCACTCTCACCCACCGCTTCCTTGATCGGTGGAGTGTCGTTAGACGAACGGGTAGGACAAGGACTTATAAATTCTCATTAAAAGTATGATGAATATTATAAAGTAACTAAATGCTTTTATTAAATTCCCAATCTTAGTTACTTTAGGAAAATGTGAATAAGGTGCTAATCCATGAAATTACACTTTACACTTTGTTTAAGTCGTTAGTGGAGCTCGTGTGATTAACCGGCACACTAACTTGGACTTAACAAGGTAGGTAAAGGGTGACTTAAAGTTTATTATAGGTCGGTGGAGCTCGTGTGGTTAACCGGCACATCGATTGAGTAATAAACATTGAGTGTACCAAGTGATTTGCATGGTTACTTCACACCTCGTTTTGTGATCCTCGGTATCCCAGTCACAAAACTTGGAGGGCACACTCGAGATTGAAACATGCCTTTGAAAATTTCATTGAATCTCAAAAGAATCTAGGAATTTCTAAGAACCAATTAAAAACCTAATATCTATATTTCGTTTTTCATGGTGGAAATTAGTGAATCGTCATTCACCTACCTTTCAAATATGTTATAGCTTGGATTACGATATACCTCTTCTAAGTTATAATATATTGTGATTGGATCCTAGCCTTAATATTACATTTGGGTGTTTTATTAAGGACTCTCTTAATATCTAAACTAATCTTGTTCTCTTCTTTCAGATGTCTTCAAACAATGCTGCTTCTGGCTCTAATCCTAATGGCTCATTTACCCTTATGAACTTGTGTGGGAAAGTCACTTTTGATGGATCCAACTTCAATGAATGGATCAGAAACATCAGGATGATTACCCGCTACGAGGACAAATAATATGTCCTTGACAAGGAGCTTAAGGAGATTGATGAGACCACTGCAACTCCCCAGGAGATCGCTGACTTCCGGGCACATGAAAGGGATGCTACAAAAGTGGCATGCATCATGTTGGCCACCATGACAGCAGAACTCCAAAAGTCCTATGAGGACTTCTACCCTTTTGAAATGCACCAAGATCTGATGGAAAGATACCATCAAAGTGCACGACAAGAGAGGTATGAAATCATATGCTCTATCATAACAACCATGATGAAGGACGGGGAATCCGTCACGAGCCACATGCAGAAAATGCAAAGGTATGTGGATCGGTTGCTGAAGCTTAATGTGAACTTCCCTGAGGAGCTTGCAATAGATATCATTTTGCACTCCTTACCATCGTGCTATGATCAATTCCGCATGACATATCACATGAATAAGGAAGAGGTCACACTCAGCAAACTTCAGGGACTCCTCAAGACCGCAGAAACAGGTCTTAAGGGTAAGTCGGTTGTTAACACTCCTACTCCAAACTCTGCCCCGGTTTTGGCAATCGGGAAAGGTAGAGGGAAGAAGAGGAAGAGCTCTTCGAAGGGTACCAAGGCTAGGACCCTTGATGGCTCTTCTTCAAGTGGAACCAAGAAAGGTTTCGTCACTCCTTCTTCTGACCCAAAAGAGGCTGAATGCTTCTATTGCCATGAAAAGTCACATTGGAAGCGGAACTGCCCAAAATACCAGCAAGATGTGAAGGATGGGAAAGTTAAACCCAACCATGCAGGTATTTACACTATCTTATCTAATAACTCACCCCATTCTAACTCTTGGGTCCTTGATACCGGTTGTGGTATTCATATCTGTTCTGATTTGCAGGGACTAAGAAGAAGTGAGAATGTGGAGCATGGAATAATAAACTTAATCATGGGGAATAGGAAAGCTTTACCTGTCACCAAGATTGGAGTTTATACTTTATTGCTAAGTAGTGGGTTTAGTTTAGATTTGAATAAGTGTTGTTATTCGCCAGAAAGGGCAAGAAACATTATTTCCTTTCATGCATTGTATAAACAAGGTTTCACCTTTTCATTTGATAATGAAGTTGGTTCGATTAATGCTTTCTTTAATAATGTTCTTTATTTTAAAGCATTACCTTGTGATTGCGTGTATGAAACTGTATCTGTGGTTGATAACTTAGGAAATAATGTATTGTGTAATGATTCTGTTAATAATAATAACTTGGATAAAGCATCATTATGGCATTGTCGTCTTGGACATATAAGCAAGAAACGCATAGGCCAACTCCAAAAGGATGGAGTATTGGAGTCATTTGACCTAAAGTCGGATGATAGTTGCGAATCATGCTTACTTGGAAAAATGACAAAGTCACCCTTCACAGGTTCTTGTGAGAGGGGTGAAGGTTTGTTGGATCTTATACACACAGATGTGTGTGGGCCCTTCAAACATGCCACAAGGGATGCTAATCGTTATTATTTGACTTTTACTGATGATTACAGTAGATATGGATATGTCTACTTAATCAAGCATAAGTCAGAGACTTTTGAGAGGTTTAAAGAGTTTAAACAGGAAGTCGAGAATCAATTGGGCAGGAACATTAAGATACTTCGATCCGATCGAGGTGGTGAGTATCTTAGTTCAGAGTTCCTCGACTATCTTAGGGAATGTGGGATTGTCTCACAATTGACACCTCCCAGGACAACGCAGTTGAATGGTGTAGCTGAGAGGCGTAATCGAACCTTGTTGGATATGGTTCGTTCCATGATGAGTCGAGCTTCGCTACCAATCTCATTTTGAGGGTATGCCTTAGAGACTGCCGCCCATATCCTTAATCTAGTTCCCACAAAGAAAGTTGCCAAAACACCTCATGAGATGTGGACTGGTAAAGTACCCAAACTAGACCACATTAAGATTTGGGGTTGCGAGGCTTTCGTGAGACGCGAGACTCATGATAAGCTCGAACCTCGAAGTGAGAGGTGTATTTTCATCGGCTACCCACAGAAATCCTTTGGTTACCTCTTCTACAGACCTAGTGAGAATGTGGTCTTTGTAGCTAGGAGGGCTTTCTTTCGAGAGAGAGAGAGTTCATAAGCCAAGGAGACAGTGGGAGGCAAGTTCACCTTGAAGAAATTCAAGAGTCAAGTGGTGAAGGAACTTCAAACCCTAGCACTCAACTTGAGGAGGAAACTCCTGTTGAGCCAATTGACAAGTCTTTACCTCTGAGGCGTTCCACAAGGGTTAGGAATGCACCTGAGCATTACTATGGATTCCATATTACTGCGGAAGGTGATACACTTATCAGTGATGAGACACTGATAGGTCTGGATGAACCTAACAGTTACGCGGAAGCCATGGCAGGCCCTGAGTCAGCCAAGTGGAAAGAGGCAATGGACAGCGAGATACAGTCCATGTATGAGAATCAAGTTTGGAACTTGGTTGAGAATGTACCAGGTCGTAAGACTGTAGGGTGCAAATGGATCTTCAAGAAGAAGACCGACATGGATGGTAATGTACACACTTATAAGGCACGACTAGTTGCAAAGGGTTTCTCACAAACTCCGGGAGTTGATTATGATGAGACCTTTTCTCCAGTGGCCAAGATTAAGTCTATTAGGGTTCTGTTAGCCATAGCCGCATTTCATGACTATGAAATATGGCAAATGGATGTCAAAACCGCTTTCCTTAAATTAAAGTTGGCTGAGGATGTTTACATGAGTCAGCCAGAGGGTTTTGTCAACACAGAGTACCCTAATAGAGTGTGTAAGCTTGAGAAATCCATTTATGGGTTAAAGCAAGCACCTGGCAGATGGAATCTTTGCTTTGATGAGAAAGTCAAGGAATTTGGCTTTTCTAGGAGTGAAGATGAATCTTGTGTATATGTCAAGGCTAGTGGGAGTATAGTTAGCTTTTTGGTATTGTATGTGGATGACATACTACTCATAGGAAATGACATCCCAACTCTGCAGGAAGTTAAGTCCTGGCTTGGGAAGTGTTTCTCTATGAAGGACCTAGGAGAAGCTGCCTATATTCTAGGGATAAGGATCTTGAGAGACCGGAGTAAAAGACTAATTGGACTTAGTCAGAGTACCTACTTGGATAAGGTGCTGAAGAGATTCGGCATGCAGGACTCCAAGAAAGGATAGTTACCCATCCAGAGTAACGCCAGATTGAGTAAGACACAAAGCCCTAGTACTGAGGCTGAGATAGCAGAAATGAGTCGAATACCTTATGCTTCGGCTGTAGGATCGATCATGTATGCTATGACGTGTACTCGACCTGATGTAGCCTTTGCTTTGAGCATGGTTAGCAGGTATCAGGGGAACCCTGGCAAGGCACACTGGACTGCGGTAAAGAATATCCTCAAGTACCTACGGAGGACTAAGGACTGGGTCCTTACCCTCGGTGGGAGTGAAGACTTGAGAGTTGTAGGGTATAGTGATGCTAGCTTTCAGACTGATAGGGATAATTTCCGCTCTCAGTCAGGCTGGGTCTTTACCTTAAATGGAGGAGCAATTTCTTGGAAGAGTTCCAAGCAAGAGACAGTGGCTGATTCAACTTGCAAATCAGAGTAAATAGCAGCTAGCGAGGCAGCAAAGGAGGCGATATGGCTGAAGAACTTCATTGGAGACCTTGGAGTTGTACCAGCTATTAAAGAGCCAATGGAAATTTTTTGTGATAGTGAAAGTGCAGTTGCCTTAGCCAAGGAACCAAGGGATCACGGGAGATCCAGACACATCGACAGAAAATACCATTTCATCAGACATCGAATAGAAGAAGGACTCCTCGTGGCAAAGAGGGTATCATCGGATGAGAATCCAGCAGATCCCCTCACGAAGGGACTGACTCGGGTTAAGCATCTCCAGCATGCTCGGAGCATAGGGCTGAAGGATGATATTAGATTTAGTAGTTAGATAACCTTGAAATTTGTAAAGTGTAATTGACATTAGATGATGAATAAAAGGTGTTTTATTTTTGAGTAAAGTGTTGCTATCTCTTGTCGATCGTTTACTATATTTCTTTTGCATGTTTTGACTTCCAGAATAATTATGTTTGGTATATCATATTATTCGAACCTCCACAGTCGGTCATATGTCGGAAGTAGGTATGAATCAAGACTGTCATGATTGGTTGCAGAGGTCTAAGTTGTTGGACATGGCTACAACACTCATGAGTGCTCATAAGTTCTGAGCATTGGACTCAACCCACGCTCACTGGAATCACTTCATGGAATTTATCTCGAGTGATCGTGAGACGGTAATATCATATAAGTCTTCAAACCTAGAGATATGATTTGTTACTTATGAGTTGGTTATGCATTGATGGAACGTTAACGCATTGGTAACTCGATGTTATAAAACGTGCTTTTGTGTATAATTCAATGAGTGGTAGAACAAACATATGAGTCGAAGTTTATCTGTTCCTTCTTGGATTAGAAGCTGATATCTGGGCCCCTCGATGATTTTGTTTTGACCTATGTACCGGGCCCGGTCAGAACTAAGTTGATGTGTTCAAATAAGTTCTTTGTCAAACAAATCGGAAATCGGGAAACAAACTGCTGGACAATAAGTAAGACATTGTTCCATGTATTTGTCCAGCTGATATCTAGAACAGAGGATTATATGATCACTTATCTGAAATGGCGTATCATTATCTTCTTAGTTCCGAGAAACCTTGAAAAGAGCTACGATTGCTGATCGGTTCCTGAAGTCATACTTGCAGTTATAGTTATTAGACTTATCCAAGAGGGAGACTGTTGGATAAGGTGTCTAAGTCCATAACTATTTCTGGTATGTACTTGACCCGACCCGGCATGGTCCATTTGGGTTGCATGGCACCATGCAATTGGATAAACTAAAATGAGAGAAATAACACTTATGGTTTATTAATATATTATAAGTTCTAATATATTAATAATATTATTTAATTAGTTTGATCAAGAATTAATTTAGAATTAATTAAGTGATCAAAAGATAACTAATTAAATATATGGGTAGATTATGTAAATCTTCCATATCTTATATAGTGGGCTAAGAGGCTCCATGGATTATCAAGTTGGGTTCCACCCATAGGATGCTCCATGGATGCTCCATGGGAGTTACAAACCCATGGGTCATGGAAATGAAGAGTCATGACACATTAGGGTTTACATGGTGTAACCCTAGATGTGTCAACACTATATAAGAAACCCATTCTCCACCAAAATAGGCGACACTAAGAAACAAGAGGGCTAGAGCCGATTTTGCAAGTGTAAGATTCTCTCAAAGTTTACTCCTTTGCATTTGGTGTTGTGTGAAGCATTTGAGGCATCACACTTGGGGTGCTAGGCTCACAAGGTTTCAAGGATCATAATCAACAACAAGGTAAGTTATTCTATCTTTCATTCAAGTTAAAAATGTTCCCCATGTATGCTAGATAGGAATATAACCTTGGAATTCAACTTTGCATGATTATTAGACAAACATAGATCCAAGGTTATTAGGGTTGCATGTACACTTAGGAAGTGTTAGAATGCTCAAAACCCATCACATTTCGGGCTTCAAACTTGCGCTACAACGAAGAATAGACCTAGAACACTCTTTGGATGCTAGTTAGGACCTTGGGAGGGACTCAAAAGCACATCTCATCATGAGTGTGCGGCCACACACTCATGGGCCGCACACCCATGGCCGCACACACCCTTTGGGTGGCCGTACACCTCCCCCACTCAATCACATGTGATTTTGGAACTTAGTTCAAGTGTTTCCAAGTCCCTAGAGTGGTTTCCTAACATGTCTAGTAGTGAAATACCTCCATTTGACTCCTATATGTGTCATTACATGTTAATTAGGATCAAATTGTGTTCGAGGTTCTACTTGACACTCAACATTTCCATACCGGTCTTTGTGCAAACCACTCGCTCAAGGTGAGTTTATACCCCTACATTTTCCGAGTTTTTAAGGTTTTCAAGGGGGGGGGGGAATACAAGCCAAACATAAATGATTTTTATGAAAGTTATACAAACGGATTTCAGTAACTTAAAACGGACGAAGTCAGTGCAAACATACAGTTTCTACAGTTTTACAAAATATTTCAGATATTTTATCCCTCTTATACCATATTGAGCATAAAGGACTTTTTCAACTTATAAACATAACCATGTAGTTTTCAGATTAAAACAAGGTTATACATACATACACACAAACTATAGTTCGATATAGTTTGGGAATTCATACAAGGTTATACATACATACACACAAACTATAGTTCGATATAGTTTGGGAATTCATACAAGGTTATACATATACATACATACAAACTATAATAGGTATAGATTGGGGAATCTTTAGACAGTTTACAAACTCATACTTTATAAACCTTTCAGTTATTCACAAAAAAGGTTTTCAGCATTATTACTTGTAAATTTGTTAGTCTAGTTGGAGACATGTCCTTGGTAACACTCACCACCGAAACAGAGTGTAGGACTAGCACTTATGACCAGAATCTCTTGTAGGGAGAGCGTGACTGTTGTGTATAGATCTATACGGGACTGACTATCCCGCACCTTGTTGCTAGCTACAGTAGGACCGGCAGGTCTACGGGTGACAAAGTCATAAAAGATACTGGTACCCGATTCACGCCATATCAATTCGAAGTATGGTTATAAAACTCACAATGTAGATAACAGCGATTTACTTACGTAATAATAAAGTATACATGAACAATACATATTCGGTATAAGTACGAACAGATACATGTTTTCTCAAGGAGAACTAAACTACTATACATACTGGTAATAACCAGGGTTTTCAAATAGAACATTTCAAATAGAGGTTTTTCATACAAAGTTCATACAACATTTTACTAAGAGCATCTCACTTTTACTAAAGAAAATATTGGATTTTCTTGGAGTCATGCAAACATTTTTCAGAACTATCAACCGGTTTTCAATACACAAACATCGCTTATGAACTCACCAGCTTTATGCTGATACTCTTTCAAAACTGCTTGTATTCTCAGGAAATCAGTAGACAGGTACTCCGGGAGTCTGTGAAGTTGGAGCAACTAAAGTCATGTCTTTATATTTACTTATAACTTTCGATGTATTCATACAAGACTTAAACAAATGTAAACTTTTTTCATACATGTATTCAATGTTTGGTTGTGTTTACTATGCTTGCTATGATACAATTGTTGTGATACTACGCATGACGTCCTCCGCCCCAGAACGTTTCCGTCGTTCCGGTTTTGGGGTGTGACAGATTGGTATCAGAGCTATTGTTTATAGTGAACTAAGTATACCGAACCTTACATGGTATACAACTATAAACACTAAGGGGCCGAAGCGCTCTAATTGTAAATTTTATAAAGATAATCTTTAGAGCAGAAGCATCTTTGGAGTTAGACATCTATAGAAGAAAGATAATCTAATTGTAAATTTTATAAAGGTAGGTAAATAACGATTTACCAAATCCACCAAAAAACGAAATGAAATGAAGTGAAATTCCTAGGTCTTTTGAGATTCATTAAAACTATTCAACGGTATGTTTAATCTCAGATTATGCTCTTCCATTGGTGACTGGGATACCGAGGATCACAAACAAGATGTGAATAACTGTACAAATGTGCTTGACAACCTTGATGTCATTTATCATCTCAACTAATGAGTTGGTAAACCATTCATGCTCCATCAACAATGATAATTTTCAAGATGCCCATTGCAACTTTTTATTAGTCCCTATTAGTGTGCCAGTAAACCACACTTGCTCCACTAACGACTTATAAAGTGTAATGTGCAATTTCAAGGGTTAGCATACAAATTCACATTTTTCCTAAAGTCACTAGAATGGGATTTTAATAAAAGGTTCTAGTACTTTTAATAACATTATACTTTTAATGAAATTTAAGTGTCCTATCAAATCCATTCTGCTAACGACCCTCCACTAATCAAGGAAGCGGTCGGTGAGAGTGGACACTCATTCAACTGCCATTTTATAGGCATCTTCCTTATACCCCCCCCCCCCTCCCCCTTATAGATTAGCTTCGTGAATGAGGCATACTAACGATTTGACTGACTGATTCTTATATATATATATATATATATATATATATATATATATATTAAACACTAGTTTAAAATTTGAAATTTGAAATTTAATGTAATTAGGATGGAAAATTTAAATTTTGAAATTTGAAATAGATAATTAATATGTTGACAAGTGTCATGATATGGGACATATAATATTAATGAAGAGGTCTAATATAATGACATTTGTCAATAGGAGAATAAATCTATTTATTTATTAGAATAGAGATTTAATCATATTTATAGTATAAGGTGTATTTTAAAAAATTTAAAATTACTAGGTTTAATTTTTGAAATTTAAATTTCGAAATGATAAACGAATAATTAAATTTAAAAACAAATAAACCAACTAAGATTTAGTTATTATCTTTTAATTTACAATTAATTAAATTAATTAAAGCAGATAAGGACTAACAGATTATTTACAATTAATAAATTAATCAAATAATTTAATCCTAATCCTTACCCTCAAACTTTTGAAAAATAGGGTATAGGGATACACCAATTTTATTAATTATCCTATTTATCAAATAAACTAATAATTATCTAAAAAGGATACCCTAATAACCTACCAAATTTTCGAAATATTGGGGAAGAAGCTAGGGTTTTTGAAACCCCTAGCCTTTTTTAAAATTTTAAGTCTTTAGGGTTTAATTTCTATAAACTCTAACTGATCAAATTCAACAATTAATGCATTTTATCATAAAACAAGCTACTCTCTGATACCACTGATAGGTTTTATACAAACAATAAAATTACATGTGGCGGAAAAACTTAACGCTTAAGTTCACGTGCAACCTATAGGATATATGTTTTCTCTAATTTAAATCAATAACTAAGAACATCAAAATAAGAACCTAGAAAACCTTTGGTATTTTCGAAATTCATTAAGGGCTAAGGAGTTACATACCTTTTAGTTATTATAGTAAATAACTAATAATTTCCTTCTTCAAAAGCTCTTAGAAGCAAGAACCACAAATGTCATGCCTCTATTGGTTCACACCCAACCCTAGAAACTAGGAGGCTTAAGAGAGAGGAGAGGTAAAGGAGGCTGATTTTGAATTCCTCCATGAGCTCCAAATCCCCTCCTTGACGGTACCGAAAATCACGGGGGTAGCGTCAAGAATACCGCGAGTAACCTTGGCTGCAATAAGCTCACGCAACCTCTCATCAATCGGTTCTCAGCCAGAGCCAGAACCTGAACCCGGTCCAGAGCTAGAACCAGTACCTCCTGATCCCAAACGAGTGACCACCATCCTCAAACTGAAACACAAGATATAAACAATTAGCAAACACCCGAGGGAATCTCGCAACACACAGGCACCCTTAGGATCCCTAGATCTACACTTGTCTCAGGTACAAGTCGTGTGCTTCCAATAGTACGGGCCCAATACTACCTTCCACACCTACCTGTACCTCCTCAAGGTAGATACTGATTCCTCTAAGTTACCGTACTACAACCAAGAACAACCTATGTTACACAGCATACATATCCTAGACTCTTCTAGGAACTCTCAACCCCCACCACCAGTAGTACCAAGAACCTCAATCAACACCGTTGGTTGCCCTATGCATGCAAGTTGTACACAAAATTGTTGGATATAGTGTCTAAGTCCATAACTTTATTTGGTATGTACTTGACCCGACCCGGCATGGTCCATTTGGGTTGCATGACATTGCAATACTTGGATAGACTAAATGAGAGAATAAGGCACTTATGATTATTAATATATTATAAGTTCTAATATATTAATAATAGTATTATTTAATTAGTATTGGTCAAGTATTAATCTAGTATTAATTTGGTGATCAAAGTGAGACTAATTAAATATATAGGGTTGATTATGACAATCATCAATTCTTTTATGGTGGATTAATGATCCATGGTTTATGGGTTTGGTTATAACCATATGGAGCTCCATGGATAGTCCATGGGAGTTACAAACCCATGGGTCATGAGAAATCAAGAGTCATGACAATTAAGGGCATTCATGTGTAAACCCTAATTGTGACAACACTATAAAAGGAACCATATGGCTAGCAAAATCGTGACCTAGTGGACATAGTGTTACTAGAGAGGGCATAACCGATTTTGAGTGCTAGAAGTATTCTCTCAAGTTATTCGAAGTCTTGTGGTGTTGTGTGAAGCATTTGAGGCACAACATTTGGGGTGCTAGGCTCACAAAGTCTTGAAGGAATCCAAGCAACAACAAGGTATGTATTTCTACTAGTTTTTATGTTTTATGTAATCCCCATGCCATGCTAGTTAGGAAATAACCTTGAAAAAGAAATTTGCATGTATATAGAGAAAACATAGATTCAAGGTTATTAGGGTTGCATGTACACTTAGGAAGTGTTAGAATGCTTAAAAACCCATCAGTGGTATCAGAGCCTAGGATTGTTTTCTGTATACTTGATGCAAAACTGCTTAAAAATCGAAAATTCTGCATTCTGACGACTGGACTCGGTAGGAGCGTGCTGGGCAGTTTTTTTCGAGTTTTGTTGCTGGAAATGGATTAAGATCATTATCCCAATATGTTTTGGACTTGTAAAATCTGTTTTTCAAAATGATAATGATTATGTTAACCCATTTTACATGGCTTTTATCAATTTTCAAGTATTGTATATAGTTATATGATTTCTTGAAATTGCTTAACATGAATTTGTGTTCTTATGAGTTTTTAGAAGATCATAGGAATTATATGTAACCTCCATGTGTGTTTAATTCATGATCTTAATGGCTATGATGGTGTCCATAACTTGTCCTCAAGTTATGGATAACCAAAAGTCACTTCTTTTAGTTATGATTAAAGAACTAAAGAGGTTTCATAAAATGAAGAGTCTTCATTTTTATGAATCATTAAAACTCATAAGTTACAAATTGAAGAGACTTGGAATAGTTTCAATTCTTGCCCTCAAGTTTTGGAATTTGAAAAGTCTTACACTTTAATACTTTAATTCCAAAATTAAACCTTAGATTTTTAAAAAGTTTAAAAATCAACGCTTATACTATTATTATAATTTTGTTATATAGGTATGTATAAGAATATGTCATTCTTACCGTTAGTAGGCCTCATTCACGAAGCCGGTCTATAAGGGGGGTATAAGGTTGTTGCCTATAAAATGGTGACTTAATGGGTGTTCACTCTCACCCACCGCTTCCTTGATCGGTGGAGGGTCGTTAGCCGAACGGGTAGGATACGACTTTAAATACTCGTTAAAAGTATAATGAATTATAAAGTAACTATACATTATAAATTCCCAATCTTAGTTACTTTAGGAAAATGTGAAATTGGTGCTAGCCCATAAAATTACACTTTGTACCTTACCAAGTCGTTAGTGGAGCGTGTGTGGTTAACCGGCACACTAACATGGACTAGTAAGAGTGGCAAAGGGTAACTTGACCTTATTATAGATCGGTGGAGCGTGTGTGGTTAAACGGCACATCGATTAGGTAATATTGTTGAGGGTACCAAGTCAATTTGTATGGTTATTCACACCTTGTTTGTGATCCTCGGCATCCCAGTCACAAACTTGAGAGGGCACAATCGAGATTCAAACATGCCATTGAAAAGTTCAATGTATCTCAAAAGATCTAGGAGTTTCAAAACCAATAAAACCTAATAATAAAATATTTCGTTCTTATGGTGGAAATTGGTAAATCGTCATTTACCTACCTTCAAATATTTTATAGTATGGATTACGGCATCCCTCTTCCAAGTATAAATAGTTTGTTGGATCCTAGCCTTAATATTTCATTTGGGTGAATTATTAAGGATTCCTAATCTAATGAAACTTATCTTTCTTTCCTTTCAGATGTCTTCCAACAATGCTTCTGGCTCAAACCCAACAGGCTCCTTTTCCCTTATGAACTTGTGTGGTAAGGTCATCTTTGATGGATCCAATTTCAATGAGTGGATCAGAAACATCAGAATGATTACCCGCTATGAGGACAAAGAATATGTCCTCGATAGGGAGCTTAAGTTTGTGAGTGAAGCCACTGCTACTCCTGAAGAGTTTGCGGAGTTTGTTGCACATGAAAAGGATGCTACTAAAGTAGCATGCATCATGATGGCCACCATGACTCCTGAACTTCAAAAATCCTATGAAGATTTCTACCCCTATGAGATGCACCTGGATCTTATGGAAAGGTACCATCAGAGCGCGCGTCAGGAGAGGTATGAAATCATCTCCTCCATGATAACCGCAAGGATGAAGGATGGTGAACCCATCACTGGTCACTTGCAGAAGATGCAAAGGTTCGTTGACCAGTTGCTGAAGCTAAATGTTGACTTTCCTGAGGAAATGGCGATTGACATCATTCTCCATTCCTTACCTCCAAGTTATGATCAGTTTCGTATGACTTATCATATGAACAAGGAGGAAGTCACACTTAGCAAACTTCAAGGACTCTTAAGGACAGCTGAAAATGGCCTTAAGGGTAAAGCGGTTGCTACTTCTACTCCTTCAACAGCCCCTGTTCTGGCTATTGGGCAGGAAAAGGGTAAGAAGAGGAAAAGCCCTTCGAAGGGTACCAAGGGTAAGACTCTTGATGGTTCCTCTTCAAGTGGGACAAAGAAAGGTCTCATTACTCCTTCTTCAAACCCAAAAGAAGCACAGTGCTTCTATTGCCAGGATAAGGGACACTTCAAGCGAAGCTGCCCCAAATATCTGCAAGATCTAAAGGATGGGAAGGTTAAACCCACCCATGCAGGTATTTACACAATATTGTCTAACAACTCATCTAATGCTAATTCTTGGGTGCTTGATACAGGTTGTGGTATTCACATTTGTACTGATTTGCAGGCACTAAGAAGAAGTGAGCAAGTGGAGCACGGGAAGATAAACTTAGTCATGGGCAACAGGAAAGCATCACCTGTTACCAAGATAGGAGTTTATTCTTTGTTGCTTAATAATGGGTTAATGTTAGATTTGAATAAGTGTTGTTACTCGCCCGAAATGGCGAGAAATATTATTTCTTTTCATGGCTTGTACAAACAAGGTTTTTCATTTTCATTTGATAATAAAAATGGTGCTATTAATGTTTATTACAATGATGTATTTTACTTTAAAGCATTACCTTGTGATGGTGTATATGAAGCTGTGAATGTTGTAGACAATCTAGGAAATAATGTGTTGTATATTGATTCTTCAGATAGCTTGGATAAAGCATCCTTGTGGCATTGTCGTCTTGGACATGTTAACAAGAAGCGTATAGGCCAACTCCAAAAGGCTGGAGTCTTGGAATCATTTGACCTTAAGTAGATGATAGTTGCGAGTCTTGTTTACTTGGAAAAATGACAAAGTCACCCTTCACAGGTACTTGTGATAGGGGTGAAGGTTTGTTGGACCTTGTACACACGGATGTGTGTGGGCCCTTCAGAGTTGCTACAAGGGATGCTAATCGCTATTATGTGACTTTCACTGATGATTACAGTAGATATGGATATATTTACTTAATCAAGCATAAGTCAGAAACCTTTGAAAAGTTCAAAGAGTTTAAGCAGGAAGTGGAGAATCAATTGGGCAGGAACATCAAGATGCTCCGATCCGATCGGGGAGGATAGTATCTTAGCATTGAGTTCCTTGACTATCTTAAGGAATGTGGGATTGTCTCACAATTGACACCTCCCAGAACACCACAGTTGAATGGTGTAGCTGAGAGGCGCAATCGAACCTTGTTGGATATGGTTCGTTCCATGATGAGTCGAGCTTCGTTACCAATCTCTTTCTGGGGGTATGCTTTAGAGACTGCCGCCCATATCCTTAATCTAGTCCCTACTAAAAAGGTTGCCAAAACACCTCACGAGATGTGGACTGGGAAAGTTCCCAATTTGGACCACATCAAGATTTGGGGTTGTGAAGCTTTCGTGAGGCGTGAGACTCATGATAAGCTTGAACCTCAAAGTGAGAGGTGTATTTTCATCGGCTACCCACAGAGATCCTTTGGTTACCTCTTCTACAGACCCAGTGATAATGTGGTCTTTGTAGCAAGAAGAGGAGTCTTTCGTGAGAGAGAATTCATAAGCCAAGGGGACAGTGGGAGGCAAATTGACCTTGAAGAGCTTCAAGAGTCAAGTGGTGAAGGAACCTCAAATGCTATCGACCAACCTGAGGAGGAAACTCCTGTTGATCCGATAGATGAGTCTGTACCTCCAAGACGTTCCACTAGGGTGAGGAACACACCTGATTTTTATTATGGTTATCACATCACCACTGAAGGTGATACGTTTATTAGTGACAGTACACTAATAGATTTGGATGAACCTAATAACTACAGGGAAGCCATGGCAGGTCCTGAGTCTGCTAAATGGAAGGAGGCTATGGACAGCGAGATTCAGTCCATGTATGACAATCAAGTTTGGAACTTGGTTGACAATGTACCAGGTCGTAAGACAGTTGGGTGCAAATGGATCTTCAAGAAGAAGACCGACATGGATGGAAAGGTACATACTTACAAAGCGCGACTGGTTGCAAAGGGCTTTACTCAAACTCCAGGAGTTGACTATGATGAGACCTTCTCACCAGTAGCGAAGATTAAGTCTATTAGAGTATTGTTAGCCATAGCTGCATTTCATGATTATGAAATATGGCAAATGGATGTCAAAACCGCTTTCCTTAATGGAAAGTTGGCTGAGGATGTTTACATGGCTCAACCAGAGGGTTTTGTCGATATAAGATACCCTAATAGAGTGTGTAAGCTTGATAAATCCATTTATGGATTGAAACAAGCATCTCGCAGATGGAATCTTTGCTTTGATGAGAAAGTCAAAGAGTTTGGCTTTTCTAGGAGTGAGGATGAGTCTTGTGTGTATGTCAGGGCTAGTGGGAGCATAGTTAGCTTCTTGGTGTTGTATGTGGATGCCATACTTCTCATAGGAAACGACGTCCCAACCTTGCAGGAGGTTAAGTCCTGGCTTGGGAAGTGTTTCGCTATGAAGGACCTTGGGGAAGCTGCCTATATCCTAGGGATAAGGATATTGAGAGATAGGAGTAAGAGACTAATTGGACTTAGTCAAAGTACTTACTTGGATAAGGTGCTGAAGAGGTTCAGCATGCAAGAATCCAAGAAAGGAGAATTACCAATCCAGAGTAATGCCAAGCTGAGTAAGACTCAGAGTCCGAGTACAGAAGCTGAGATAGCTGAAATGAGTCATATACCATATGCTTCCGCTGTGGGCTCGATCATGTATGCTATGACTTGTACTCGCCCTGATGTGGCCTTTGCTTTGAGCATGGTCAGTAGATATCAAGGGAACCCTGGCAAGGTACACTGGACAGCGGTAAAGAACATTCTCAAGTATCTGCGGAGGACTAAGGATTGGGTCCTTACCCTCGGAGGCAGTGATGACTTGAGAGTGGAAGGATATAGCGATGCTAGCTTCCAGACTGATAGGGATAATTTCCGCTCTCAGTCAGGCTGGGTCTTTATCCTAAATAGAGGGGCAATTACTTGGAAAAGTTCCAAGCAGGAGACAGTAGCTGATTCTACTTGTGAATCAGAGTACATAGCAGCAAGTGAAGCAGCTAAGGAGGCGATATGGCTAAAGAACTTCATTGGAGACCTTGGAGTTGTACCAGCTATAAAGGAGCCAATGGAAATTTTCTGTGACAGCGAAAGTGCGGTTGCTTTGGCTAAGGAACCAAGAGATCACGGGAGATCTAGGCACATTGACAGAGAATACCATTTCATAAGACATAGAATAGAAGAAGGACTCCTCGTGGCAAAGAGGGTATCATCAGATGAGAACCCGGCAGATCCCCTCACGAAGGGACTGAGCAGGGTTAAGCATTTACAGCATGCGAGGCGCATTGGGCTGAAGGATGATATTAGTTTCAATAATTAGATTCCTGAAACTTGTAAAATGTAATTGACATTTGATGATAAATAAAAGTTGTTATTTATTTATGAGTAAGGTGTTACTATCTTGTGTTGATTGTTTACTATGTTTCAATTTTGCATGTTTTTACTTCCAGAATAATTATGTTATTATTCAAACCATCCACAGTCAGTCAAACTTTGGAAGTAAGTATTGATTTAAGACTGTCATGAATTTGGCTTGTATGATTTGTCTAAAAGTGCTTTGGACAATGCAATGGTTGTTACAACATTCATGAGTACTCATAAGGGCTGAGTATTGGATCCAACCCACGCTCACTTGCATCACTTCATGGAATTTATCTCGAGTGATCATGAGACGGTAATATCATATAAATCTTCAAACCTAGAGATATGAGTTGTTGACTATGAGTTGGTTATTCATTGATTGCACGAAAACGCATTGGTAACTCGATGTCATAAAACGTGCCTTTGTGAATAATTCAACAAGTAGTTAGTACAAGCATATCAGTCAAAGTTTATCTGTTCCTTCTAGAAATAGAAGCGATATCTGGGCCCCTCGATGATTTGGTTTTGACTTATGTACCGGGCCCGGTCAGAACCTAATTGATGTGTTCAATTTAGTTCTATGTCGAAACAAATCAGAGATCGAGAAACAAATGTTGGACAATAAGTAAGACCATGTTCCATGTGTTTGTCCGGCTGATATCATGAGAACAGAGGATTATATGATCACTTATCTTAAATGATGTATCATCATCATCTCAGTTCCGAGAGACTTTGAAAGAGCTACGATTGCTAGTCGGATTTTGAAGTCATATTTGCAAATATAGTTATTAGACTTATCCAAGTGGGAGACTGTTGGATATAGTGTCTAAGTCCATAACTTTATTTGGTATGTACTTGACCCGACCCGGCATGGTCCATTTGGGTTGCATGGCATTGCAATACTTGGATAGACTAAATGAGAGAATAAGGCACTTATGATTATTAATATATTATAAGTTCTAATATATTAATAATAGTATTATTTAATTAGTATTGGTCAAGTATTAATCTGGTATTAATTTGGTGATCAAAGTGAGACTAATTAAATATATAGGGTTGATTATGACAATCATCAATTCTTTTATGGTGGATTAATGATCCATGGTTTATGGGTTTGGTTATAACCATATGGAGCTCCATGGATAGTCCATGGGAGTTACAAACCCATGGGTCATGAGAAATCAAGAGTCATGACAATTAAGGGCATTAATGTGTAAACCCTAATTGTGACAACACTATAAAAGGAACCCTATGGCTAGCAAAACCGTGACCTAGTGGACATAGTGTTACTAGAGAGGGCATAACCGATTTTGAGTGCCAGAAGTATTCTCTCAAGTTATTCCAAGTCTTGTGGTGTTGTGTGAAGCATTTGAGGCACAACATTTGGGGTGCTAGGCTCACAAAGTCTTGAAGGAATCCAAGCAACAACAAGGTATGTATTTCTACTAGCTTTTATGTTTTATGTAATCCCCATGCCATGCTAGTTAGGAAATAACCTTGAAAAAGAAATTTGCATGTATATAGAGAAAACATAGATTCAAGGTTATTAGGGTTGCATGTACACTTAGGAAGTGTTAGAATGCTTAAAAACCCATCAAAAATATGATCACATAGACTGTTAAATGAAGATCTACCCTAAGTCCACAACCAAAAAAGGAATAGGAAATGAGGCCAAATCGATCATTCTAGGGCTATACAATCCTAAGCATATACAACTTTGAAAGCGTACACATAGCAAATAATTGAACCGATATCAATTCCAAGTAATACATGGCATCAAATTCTATCGAGCTATAAGGCCACAATTCAGGCAGTTCTATCATATGATTCCTAAAGGTATCCTTAGCCCTAATCTAACATGCAATTCACATATCAAGCATACTAATCACAATACATAAGTATGGTAACTTGGGAAACACTTACTTGAGGTCGGCTGATTGCATGCATTGCACTCCCCTCTTTCTTTAAAGAATCTTTTTCAAAATTTCAAGTTCTTTTTTCTTTTGAAAAGATTATCATTTACTCAGTTTGAGTTCTGACACACCCGAAAGTGTGCCCGAATCCCTCAAACCAATGCTCTGAAACCAACTTGTAACAGCCCAAAAACCAGGATATAAATTTTTTTTTATTTTAAAAACAAGAGTTACAACCATCACATTGTTCCAAAAACCATCACATAACAATAATGTCAAATCATCAGAGTACAATATCAAAAATGTGGAAAACAGTAAGGAGTGAATGTTGCGTCATCAAATCGGGCATTCCCCTTAGTACCAGAAGTACTTGAAACCACAAATACAAATTGTAAGCAAAAGCTTAGTGAATTTTTCCAAGGTACCACATACCAAACATAAATAAGATAGTGTTATGGGCCGAACCATAGTCTTACAAGCAATTTCCTGTCCGAGGGCCAAATCCCGGTTTTACAGTTTCCAGGGGCCAGATTCTGGTCTTTCATACAGTTACCAGGGGCCAGATCCTGGTCTTTCATACAATTGCCAGGGGCCAAATCCTGGTCTTTCATACAATTTCTAGGGGCGAAATCTTGGTCTTTCATATACATATCTCAAATATAGCTAACACCCTATATCACAAATAATGGGTCAGCCTTGGTGCCTTCGACCCATTGATACAGTGAGAAAACTCACCTCAGTCCGCTGATAAGTAACTAACTGCTCGGATACCGAACCGGAAGATACCACACTAAACATACACAAATTACCCTAATCAGAGATAGGTTATAAACAATAATCGTGGGCCTAAGCCCCAAGTCTAGACTCTTAAGATAAAGGCCCGTTTACCTTTCCTATAATGGGGCTAACCAACCTTGGCCCAAAACATAATAATGGGCCCCAAGGCCCAAAAGGCTTAACTCATACATCTAAAGGCCCACTAACAGAATTCTTAAGTTCAACTACCCAAAATAGGCCAAAGCCCAAACTAACTAAGGACCAAAACTCCAAATCCCAAACGAAGTCCAAAAGCCCACTGAGGGGTGTACGCTCAGTGCGCTCAGCGTACTCGTCCACATGCCAGTATGCGCTGCGTACCCCTTGGTTCGCTCAACGTATTGAGCGTGCTTAATCCTTACACCCACTCAATCCAACTTTTAGATCTCGACCATTAGGGGGTTCTAAGACATAAAGTTGGCAACTTTATGCCTTAGCATGTCTTAATGGAATCCAACATTCATTTTTTTCCAACAAGGCTCACATTAAGGACTTAAATTCATGTATGGACTCATATCAACCACCAAGATGACATTTTTATGCATCTAAAACATCAAATGGACTGATATTTAAGACTTCTAACTTCTGGAGTTGCCCAAACCCACAAAAGAACCCATGGGACCAAAATGAACTCATAAACAAGCCCTAAGCTTTAATTTAACAACCAAAATGAATCATCAAGGTAAGAACTTTTTACCTTCAAAAGCTTCCTAAGTTGATGAAGACTCTCGATCTAGAAGCTCAACCTCAACAAATGCTTGGTCTCCAAGTTCTTCTTCTTGAAAACACACCAAAAAGCCACAAAAGTCACTTCCAAGCTCAAGAACTCTCAAAAGGATAAACTAGGGTTAAATGGGACATTTAGAACAGTGTATGTTGATGAGGGTGAGTGTCCAAAGGCCATAATGTTGCTTAAATAGGTCTTTGATGGGTTTTGAGCATAACAAACAATCCTTATGTGTGCATGCAACCCTGGAAAGTTTAGATCTATGTTTTCTCTATTGAACATACAAGTATTGAACACAAATCAAGAAACCCTAGGAGGCATCTATAATTTTCGAAATTAACAAAACTAGGGTTAGATTACATACCTCAATTGTTATATTGTAATAACAATGAATTCCTCGAAGATCTTGAACTTGAGAGCAAGTGTCACAAGTGTAACACCTCTAATGGCTCACAAACACACTAAGCAAGTGGATGATATGAGGGAAGAGGAGGAAGCTTCAAGAATTCGGCTCTTCTTAGGGTTAGGAGTGCATAGCCAAAATCAAGAGGGGTTATATCTCCTTATTGTAACATCCAGACTTTCAGGTGCATTAAGGTGTTTAACTTTGAGATTCGTGGAGTGACTCGGTGAGTTGTGAGTCCAACTCGTCGAGTAGAGTCGAGTACCCGCGTGAGTTTAATGAATGGACTCGACGAGTCAGAGAGCCGACTCGCCGAGTAGGTGCTGTGTAATGAAACCCTAAATCCCCGGGTTTGGGGCCTATATAAGAGAACTTATAGCCTCATTTGCGGCTCATGAGTTGCCCAACTTCACTGAGAGAAACCCTAGTCGCCTTTTTGAGTTAAAAGAGACAATGTTGAGCTTATATTGAGTATTTTGGTGCATCTTTGGAGGGGAAGAGAAGGATTTCAAGCAAGGAACGAGAAGAGGCGGTTAGATCTGTTGCTTGTCATCCAAGAGCTTCTGTAAAAGGTGAAAAGTTCTTACCTTTATCATTCTTATGGTTAGATCTCTTGATTTTGGAAGGTTAGGGTTTATGCCACCTTTATTTGGGATTTCGAGCTTATAGAGTTGTCTTGAGGTTAAGACCTCAGATCTGGACCTTGTGAGGTCCCTAGAGTCCAAAGGTCCCAACTTTATTCACCCATATGAAGGATATTGTGCTTAACACATTGTGAGAGCATGTTTTGGTATGTTGGAGCAAAACTACCATGCATGAGCGTAAAGATTGAAACTTTACGTGACAATGAAGTCTTGGGATGCTAGATCTAGTGTTTGGAGTAGTAGAGCTGCTTTGAGTCGTCTGAATGAGAAATCGGATTGAAGGGACTCGCTGAGTCTATGAGCTGACTCGACGAATCCGATGGGGTTTTTCCCCGATGAGTCTAGACATGGGTGACTCGGAGAGTTGGCGAGACAACTCAACGAGTCAAGGTGGACTTTCGCAATATGACAGAGGAAACAAGGGGACTCGACGAGTCACATAGATGCACTCGGCGAGTCGGGTCAAACATGGACTGTTGACTCGAGTTTGAATTCTATTGACTTTAGGGTTTGGTCATGCATGAGTAATGAAGACCATGAAGGGGTAAAATGGTCTTTTACCCAATTCAAGAGTTAGAAAGAGAAATAGAGAGAGCAACCTTTTGGTATTGTGTATGAATAGAGTATTAATTACAGATATTTACCCTATGTGATAGGCGGAGGCTAGTTCGAGATTTCTGTGTGCGAGATTATTACTTGTTAGCTTTCGAGGTGAGTCTTCTCAGAGCTTATCTGTGTATTGTGATATCCTGCATTATTTCTTTGTGATTTATGTTGTGTATTACTCAGAGCTTACAGAGTTAGGACCGGAGTGTGACACCAGTCAAATTTTGGTCAAAAATTAATTGATCAATAATCGTAATTGAGATGAACCAAGTGGTAGAGTTTGTAACAAGGTTTCCAAAAACATAAAGAACACTGAAATCCGAGTTATAACGAAGAAGTTATGACCAATCGAAAATCCACGGTAAAACCGGCAAAACACTATTCAGTGTAAAAAGCGAATTTTCGATAAAATGATTTTTAGCCTTAACAATCTAAATGAAACTTGTAGAATATGTTAAACCGAGAACGTTCATAAAAAGAACGTGAAAATCCGACTTCATATGAGGAAGTTATGATTTTTCAAAGTTTCGGTTTAGCAGTAGACAGCTAAAAATTCGAAATATAAATCGATCGATATTTAGCCGACACAACTTAAACGAGAATCGAAGGTCTCGTCAAAAGCAGCACAACGGTAAAAAGACAGACGAAAACGGACGTCGGATGAAGAAGTTATGAATTTTTAACGGATTCCCGTCCCGGTCTGTTTAAAATAATAATATTAAAAATAACGTCAAAACCAGCCGACGAAGTCTAAACGAAAGTCGTAGAGTATGATTTTACCTACGTGTGCATATAAAGAACGTCAAAAACGGAGCTCGTATGCGAAAGTTATGATTTTCGCAAGTTTTGGCACAAAAATAAAGAAAAATAAGAAAAACCGGGCAATTTCGCATGTGACACGTCACCTCGCACGTGGCAGCTGCTGAGTGGACCGAACCCACGCGTGGCACCTCCTGATTGGACCGCAGCCGAGGTCCACTTAGAAGCAAACAGCTTCGCATGAGATGCCCCGGAGACACCCCTCGAACACCCTCCTTCGCACGTGGCCCCTTCCCATTGGACCGAGGTTTGGTCCAATCCGAGCCTAGCACCTTGCGAGCCTTCGGTCCGAAGTAAGCCACCTGTCCGACGCGTGTCAGCTACGCATAGCTCCGGGTCCGAACCTTCGGACTATATATATGCATGCGAGGGCTTCCGAATTTTTACACTTTTTCACCCCAATTTTCATCCTCTTTCACATTTTCCACTCCCATAAGCTCATATACAACCCCTAAAGCCTCGATATCAAGTCTCGAACCCTAAGCAAGGCTCGAAGCCCCGATATTCCCGAGAAGTAACCTCTCTCCTGTCGAAACTCTGCCCAATTTGAGCCGGTTTCTCGTTAAATAAACTCTTTACGGGAAACGAAACGCTGCCCGAATCACCGCTTATCAAGGTGAGTTCATACCCCTATAATATACATTTTTAAATGGTTTTATATGCTTTTTAGGGGGGGGGGGGGAATACAAGTTTAACACAATATTAAATTGTGTTAATAACTGTATGTGATAATAATCACACAAAGAATTTCCGTATGCTTTTAAGAATTACCAAATACTTTCAAAATAACGTGAAGCCATGTTAAATCCTTAAAGTCATGTAAAAACTCCATTAAATTCTTTGAAAAATGTTTTATAAACTATTTCAAATTATAAATGCCAAAATCATGTTTATATATGTATAAATATATAAATAAGATTTGAAGGGCTTAGGACTAATGAATTATCCTATATCCTTTTCCTTGTTTGGATGTGGAATTAGGGTTGTATTATTTGTCCGAAGGTCGTTTCCTTCTTAATTATATATATGTTATACATATATGAGTACAAAAGGTTACTCCTTTTGGTATTACCACCTTTATATCAGGCTGAGCAAAGGTGTTCATCCATGAGAAACCATGCTAATCAGATAGAACATATAAATTATAATAGGTATAATTTATCATTCAAAACTAAAGATACAAGTATGATTTACAACTGTATACTTTCCAAGGAAATTACCAAAATTCATTCAACTATACCAAGATATGTATAATACCTTTAATATACGAACAACATATTAAAGAAGTAAAGATACATCATACCTAGTTTGCATTAACAAAGCTACGATACAGAGTACCAGGGTTAGCAAACACGTGGTAATGCCGGGTTTGCATTAACAAAGGTGCGATATACATAGTACCAGAGTTAGCAATCACAGGTAATAATACATCATACCGGGTTTGCATTAACAAAGGTACGATATACAGAGTACCAGAGTTAGCAATCACGGGTAATAATACATTCTGCCGGGTTGGCATTAGCAAAGGTACTATACAGAGTACCCGAGTTAGCAAACTCGAGGTAATAATACATCTTACCGGTTTTGCATTAACCAAGGGTACGATACAAAGTACCAGAGTTAGCATTCATCGGGTAATAATAATAATACATCGGAAATCCCGTTGAAACAATAAATTTGTGAGACCCTTCACGGTGTACTTATCTAAGTACGACCTTTTTAAGTCATGAACTATTAGCCAGAATCTCTTGTAGGGAGAGCGTGAATTTGTGTATATATCTATATGGGACTGACAATCCCACACCTTTACTGTTCGCTACAGTTTGGCCGGCAGGCCTAGGGTGTCAAATATCATACCGTTCAGACGCCTGAAGAACGTCGCTGCAGGGATTTCCGTCATATTAGTATGGTTAATAGGACTCACATGGATAAAACAACGAGTGAATTACAAAGTAATATACTTCTCTTATAACAGTAATAAAAGTTAATTACATCCCGACCAGATATACCTTCAGTAGCTTTTACTTACAGTAAGAGCTATATATCATGAAATCAAGTATTGTACTTCTGGTTTTGAACATTTAAAACCACAAGGCAGTATTATGGATAATAGAATACTCTCCATGACTAATACTAAGGTTGTTACTGTAGAACAGATATAACTAAGAACACTTTTACCAATGAAACGGTTTATGGGATTAAACCACTTTTACAAATGAAACGGTTTATGGGATTAAACCACTTATACAAAGGAAACGGCTTATGGAATTAAACCACTTATCAAATGAAACTTAGTCACTCAATCTTTTTAAACTAGTATAACATAAAAGACCTTTAGTGGTTAATTCTATAATTCCTTAGTTATTACATCAGAGTCGTACATAAGTAATGTCCGATTGACAGTGAAATGTGTGACTTCCGCCTTACTTCCTGTTCCTTGTTTGGTTGTGGGCTTAGGGCAGATACACTCATTTAACTATCAATTCAATATTATGTTATGTATAATCAGTATAAACTAAGTAATTACAGAGGGAAACTATTGAGGTTATCAGTTAATCACCTCAGGAGATATAGGATTTCTTGGAGAAACCAGTGAACTCATTCAAAGAACTTAGGGTATACTTAACAGAACTAAAATACTTATGAACTCACCAGCTTAAATGCTTATCTACTCTTTTCAAATAACTTGTATTCTCAGGAATCCAGTAGACAGGTACACTCCAGAAGCTTTTGAGAAGACTACCTAGTACCGTACCGCGACTCTTGTCTTCTATTGTACCTACTTTAGTGTTTGAATATGTAATGTTTAAACACTTATGTAAAACTTATACTTATTAATGCAATGGTTGTTTGTACTTTGATTACTATATTGCATGTGTTGTGATACTTACCTAAAAGTCCTCCACCCCCGAACGTTTCCGCCGTTCTGGTTTGGGGGTGCGACAGATTGGTATCAGAGCAGTGTTTATAGTGAACTCAGTATATCAGTCATAAAAGATATACAACTATAAACCCATTGGGATAAAAACACTCTGACCAAGAGTTATACTTTAAAAATATATCAATATTTTATAAAAGTATAAGTACATGCAGAGTATATATACCAGAATGAGTATCACAAGAAGAACAAAACTAAAGTATTTGGATGTTGGACATTGCAGTTAAACCTAGACAGTGACGTAATCATATCTGGGATCAATATAGCCTGATCAACTATATTCATCCGAGATATGACCAACACGTGTTTGGGAAGTGATTGTAGTGTTGCAACGGGTCTAAAACTTACCTAAGTACCAGAAGAATTCTAGAACCAAAGACTAAAATACTATGGGAGTATTTTAGGATGCTATTACAAGAAAACTGAAAACCTGTTAAATTCTTGAATCTAGAAGTCCAAGAATCAAACTCATAACTAAAATAACATGGAGGTATGTTACATACCTCTGGGGAAATGTTAAAAAGATATTTTCTGATAAGTCTATAATTACTAAGTGGATACGTTAAGATCATATATAGCCGAGATCTTATAGACTTAGAATATGTGATTTTCACTCTACTTCCTTTTCCTTGTTTGGATGTGGTTTTAGAGTAGGATTACTTATTCAAAGGTCTATTTGATCTGGACTATATATAATCGGTACACACCATGTGATTATAGAAGGACCAGAAAGAATCACCTTCGTAAAGATTTTCTCATAGATTCTTTAGACATTCCCATTCTCGTATAAACCCGTTAGATAAACATAGTTACTCCAGCAATCAATAGAAGAGTCAAGGAGGATCCAACAGAATTTCATTAAGAGAATCCCAAGAAGATACATAGGAGAAGTAAACAAACTATAGAATTCATTTAGTGCCTTTACCCTATTAAGGACACCAACGAGAGATTCACATTAACTTCCAAGATTCAAAATCTTCATTACAAAGTAATGGGGATCGGTGTCAGAATCGGAAGTAAGACAGCCCGGGAATTCAATATACCTACAGAGGAGAAGGACACCCTATAGATACCAGGAGAGAACAAATCATTACCACCCAGAATAGAACAAAGGGAAACCACGCATGATTCATGTGAAGTGTTCGAGCACCTTTTCATCTAAGTAATAACTAGTCAATCGGTTCAACCTAGTGAGTTAGTGATTTCATTACTCACATTAGGTTTGGAGCTTATCCTCTTTTCCTGTCACGGCTAATAACAATAAATCAGATCACGGAATCTTAATTGATAGTGATTACTTCTCAAATTCATAAGTCTATTTTATGTAGACACTGTTATGAATTATTTTCGAATATTTTCGAAAATTGGGAAACGATATCCACCAAACAAAGGTAACTTAGTTTGGATAATACTCGGTTCCTAACCATTCTAGAAACTTAACTATGTTCCTTACCAGGACTGCATCATAGGGATGCAGGTCGAATCATTAAGAACAATATAACAAAACGAAAGATTAATACATAGATACAAATGGTTAGAATACATCTAAAGACACGATAGTCGCTCACGAACTCATTTTCTTATCATGTAACAGAATCATGCCTCCAAAGAAGTGTAACCAACCCACCAGCGAAACACCAATCCTTCAGATAGATGCAGCTACGTTTCAAGCTGTGGTCACAGCAGCTGTAGCAGCTGTCATGGCACACCTTAATGCTAACAGTGCAAATGTTAGTAGTAATGCTATCGGTAACCCCGATCGTGGTGATGGCCAAGTACAGCCACAAGCACCTACCTGTAAGAACACCTCGAACCTTAAGCCTAATATCCTTAAACGAAAGTTCGAGAACAAGGAAGGGAGTTGTTCAACTCAAGAACCTAGCAGAGGGCAACGAACTGGAGCAGTCGATACCCCCATCAGCCCTGTTATTCTAGCACCAACCAAGCCGTACTTAGGAAACCTCCCACACTGCAACAAGTGCAACTACCATCATCATGGAGTTTGCCAAGAGCTGCATTGCAATAGATGCAACATGAACGGGCATACCGCCCGCATCTGTAGAACTCCGGTCGAGTTCATCACTTCAACTACCGATGTTGGAACCATTCCCATATGTCACCTTTGTGGTGAAATAGGACATTACAAGAGGGATTGTCCAACAGAGAAGAACGACTGGGGAGCAGGAGGATTTTGATCCCAATACATGGGAAAGCATCAAAGAACCCTGCTGTATTTTGGTACGTTTCCAAACCCCGATAATTATCTATAATTATGATTACTCTTCGGTTCAAATTAAATCATAACACTTATATAAAAATTTGAAACCCTAACAGGTAAGCTATGATGACTTAGTGTATACATAAGGGTCATTTATAATTAAGATTTGTAGACTTAGAGTGAGTAATCCCGCCTCATTTCCTGTTCCTTGTTTGGTTGTGGATTTAGGGCAGGGTTGCTCAGTCAAAGCTCTTACCAATCTTAATTATACATGACTTGTATACACCAAGCGATTATAGAGAGACCTAGTAAGGATCGTTTCATGAAAGTTCATAATTTCAAATTATCAGAACGACTTAATATCTATTTCGTCGAGAAAAATCTGACATCCTCATTTGACATGGTTTGGCCTGGCCCTTACCATGTGAAAATTCTTATGTTGTATAAGAGAATTTTTCCTTAATCAGCCGTAAGATGAAATTCTTTCAATCCATAACGCAAAACCCTTAGGTTGTCTCTCATTTCAAAACTTCAGAAGTACCCATGCGAAGAGTACCCCGCCATTCTAGCCTACTCAGTAGACATGAAACTTCAAACGAAAAGCACCGAAGTAGTCATAGAAGTCAGTAACTACCGAAGTACCTCAATAGATCTCATAGGAAAATCATTGTACCGCAGGTCAAGTTCAAGAATAGAGACTAAGAACTCATTAAGTTAATCTATCGCTGCTAAGTGTATACACGAGAGTGGTATATAAGTTAGACTTAACAAGATTAAGGATGTGTGATTCCGCCCTATCTCCTGTTCCTTGTTTGGTTGTGGACCTGGGGCAGAGTCACCCATCCGAACGTTTTGTGAAATCTAAAGTATATACGACTTGTATACACGAAGTTATGGTGGATGAGCCAAGTATGAATCTGATCATGAACTTCGGAGCAAAATCCAGTATCAGATATTCTACCAGGTAGAATTCACCATGAGACCACGACAGTGGGTCGAGCTACTAAATGACGACGAATTTGAAATTCGTTATCATCTCGACAAGGCCAATATAGTAGCTGACACCCTAAGTCGAAAAGAGTACCCAGGTCATAGTGCCAATCACGGACTATGATAACCCTTTCAAATCTCTCCACATAAAGTAAGGAGGCTCAACAGGAAGCCTTGAAACCTGAAAATGTGGCAAGTAGAGAAGATAACTAGAACGTGTGAGTGCACGGTATGCCAATACCTGTTATCTCCACAGAGATAATAGAATCATCTCCCAGTTCAGACCGTCACTCAAAAATCTCTAGGAACCAGAGTAGTCATGATTCTATGGGATCGACTATGGTAAAGAATGGGATATCCATTTACCAATTAGTCGAGTCCTTTATCACACTACCATTCAAGTTGCTCCATTCGAAACCTTCTGTGGTCACAAGTACAGATTCTATCTGCACTGGACTAAAGTAGGTAATACGCAATTAGCTAGAAATCCAATTTCCACACAGCACCCTTGCTGATCTGGAATTCATCTGCGAAACTACAAAAAAAAAACAAAATACGAATCGGGAAGCGCCATAAAGCTTCCAGAGTTAACCAGAGAAGCTACGGATTCGATAAAAGAAAACCCTTGGAATTCCAGGATTGATGACCTTGTCATACGAAGGTCTCACCCTGAAAGGACAAGATGCGCTTGGGAAAGCGTGAAATACAAAACTCAAGGTACATAGGACCATTTGAGGTTATTACTAGAATCGTTCTTGTACTTTTAAACTTAGACTACCACAAAAACTTAATAACATTCATCCCATCTTTCACATATCAAATCTAAAGAGGTGTCTATCTGATAAAACACTTGTTATTTCACTCGATGAAATCAAGTTAAATAAAAGTCTACGCTCTGTAGAAGAAACAATAAACCATGGATAGGGGAATCTGAAGAACCACGCTAAGTCTTATCCCGTTAGTGAAGGTTCGCTGGATTACAAACCAAAGAACCTAAATTCACTTGGGATAGGAAAGATTAGACCTAGTCCATGAGTATCACTTTAGACTTAATTTCGGGACGAAATTCCCTCTAACGGGGGGATAATGTGACACCAGTCAAATTTTGGTCAAACATTAATTGATCAATAATCGTAATTGGGATGAACCAAGTGGTAGAGTTTGTAACAAGGTTTCCAAAAACATAAAGAACACTGAAATCCGAGTTATAACGAAGAAGTTATGACCAATCGAAAATCCGCGGTAAAACCGGCAAAACACTGTTCAGTGTAAAAAGAGAATTTTCGATAAAGGGGTTTTTAGCCTTAACAATCTAAATGAAACTTGTAGAATATGTTAAACCGAGAACGTTCATAAAAAGAACGTGAAAATCCGACTTCATATGAGGAAGTTATGATTTTTCAAAGTTTCGGTTTAGCAGTAGACAGCTAAAAATTCGAAATATAAATCGATCGATATTTAGCCGACGCAACTTAAACGAGAATCGAAGGTCTCGTCAAAAGCAGCACAACGGTAAAAAGACAGACGAAAACGGACGTCGGATGAAGAAGTTATGAATTTTTAACGGATTCCCGTCCCGGTCTGTTTAAAATAATAATATTAAAAATAACGTCAAAACCAGCCGACGAAGTCTAAACGAAAGTCGTAGAGTATGATTTTACCTACGTGTGCATATAAAGAACGTCAAAAACGGAGCTCGTATGCGAAAGTTATGATTTTCGCAAGTTTTGGCACAAAAATAAAGAAAAATAAGAAAAACCGGGCAATTTCGCATGTGACACGTCACCTCGCACGTGGCAGCTGCTGAGTGGACCGAACCCACGCGTGGCACCTCCTGATTGGACCGCAGCCGAGGTCCACTTAGAAGCAAACAGCTTCGCATGAGATGCCCCGGAGACACCCCTCGAACACCCTCCTTCGCACGTGGCCCCTTCCCATTGGACCGAGGTTTGGTCCAATCCGAGCCTAGCACCTTGCGAGCCTTCGGTCCGAAGTAAGCCACCTGTCCGACGCGTGTCAGCTACGCATAGCTCCGGGTCCGAACCTTCGGACTATATATATGCATGCGAGGGCTTCCGAATTTTTACACTTTTTCACCCCAATTTTCATCCTCTTTCACATTTTCCACTCCCATAAGCTCATATACAACCCCTAAAGCCTCGATATCAAGTCTCGAACCCTAAGCAAGGCTCGAAGCCCCGATATTCCCGAGAAGTAACCTCTCTCCTGTCGAAACTCTGCCCAATTTGAGCCGGTTTCTCGTTAAATAAACTCTTTACGGGAAACGAAACGCTGCCCGAATCACCGCTTATCAAGGTGAGTTCATACCCCTATAATATACATTTTTAAATGGTTTTATATGCTTTTTAGGGGGGGGGGGGGGAATACAAGTTTAACACAATATTAAATTGTGTTAATAACTGTATGTGATAATAATCACACAAAGAATTTCCGTATGCTTTTAAGAATTACCAAATACTTTCAAAATAACGTGAAGCCATGTTAAATCCTTAAAGTCATGTAAAAACTCCATTAAATTCTTTGAAAAATGTTTTATAAACTATTTCAAATTATAAATGCCAAAATCATGTTTATATATGTATAAATATATAAATAAGATTTGAAGGGCTTAGGACTAATGAATTATCCTATATCCTTTTCCTTGTTTGGATGTGGAATTAGGGTTGTATTATTTGTCCGAAGGTCGTTTCCTTCTTAATTATATATATGTTATACATATATGAGTACAAAAGGTTACTCCTTTTGGTATTACCACCTTTATATCAGGCTGAGCAAAGGTGTTCATCCATGAGAAACCATGCTAATCAGATAGAACATATAAATTATAATAGGTATAATTTATCATTCAAAACTAAAGATACAAGTATGATTTACAATTGTATACTTTCCAAGGAAATTACCAAAATTCATTCAACTATACCAAGATATGTATAATACCTTTAATATACGAACAACATATTAAAGAAGTAAAGATACATCATACCTAGTTTGCATTAACAAAGGTACGATACAGAGTACCAGGGTTAGCAAACACGTGGTAATGCTGGGTTTGCATTAACAAAGGTGCGATATACATAGTACCAGAGTTAGCAATCACAGGTAATAATACATCATACCGGGTTTGCATTAACAAAGGTACGATATACAGAGTACCAGAGTTAGCAATCACGGGTAATAATACATTCTGCCGGGTTGGCATTAGCAAAGGTACTATACAGAGTACCCGAGTTAGCAAACTCGAGGTAATAATACATCTTACCGGTTTTGCATTAACCAAGGGTACGATACAAAGTACCAGAGTTAGCATTCATCGGGTAATAATAATAATACATCGGAAATCTCGTTGAAACAATAAATTTGTGAGACCCTTCACGGTGTACTTATCTAAGTACGACCTTTTTTAAGTCCTAAACTATTAGCCAGAATCTCTTGTAGGGAGAGCGTGATTTTGTGTATAGATCTATATGGGACTGACAATCCCGCACCTTTACTGTTCGCTACAGTTTGGCCGGCAGGCCTAGGGTGTCAAATATCATACCGTTCCGACGCCTGAAGAACGTCGCTGCAGGCATTTCCATCATATTAGTATGGTTAATAGGACTCACATGGATAAAACAATGAGTGAACTACAAAGTAATATACTTCTCTTATAACAGTAAGAAAAGTTAATTACATCCCGACCAGATATACCTTCAGTAGCTTTTACTTACAGTAAGAGCTATATATCATGAAATCAAGTATTATACTTCTGGTTTTGAACATTTAAAACCACAAGGCAGTATTATGGATAATAGAGTACTCTCCATGATTAATACTAAGGTTGTTACTGTAGAACAGATATAACTAAGAACACTTTTACCAATGAAACGGTTTATGGGATTAAACCACTTTTACAAATGAAACGGTTTATGGGATTAAACCACTTATACAAAGGAAAAGGTTTATGGAATTAAACCACTTATCAAATGAAACTTAGTCACTCAATCTTTGTAAACTAGTATAACATAAAAGACCTTTAGTGGTTAATTCTATAATTCCTTAGTTATTACATCAGAGTCGTACATAAGTAATGTCCGATTGACAGTGAAATGTGTGACTTCCGCCTTACTTCCTGTTCCTTGTTTGGTTTTGGGCTTAGGGCAGATACACTCATTTAACTATCAATTCAATATTATGTTATGTATAATCAGTATAAACTAAGTAATTACAGAGGGAAACTATTGAGGTTATCAGTTAATCACCTCAGGAGATATAGGATTTCCTGGAGAAACCAGTGAACCCATTCAAAGAACTTAGGGTATACTTAACAGAACTAAAATACTTATGAACTCACCAGCTTAAATGTTGATCTACTCTTTTCAAATAACTTGTATTCTCAGGAATCCAGTAGACAGGTACACTCCAGAAGCTTTTGAGAAGACTACCTAGTACCGTGCCGCGACTCTTGTCTTCTATTGTACCTACTTTAGTGTTTGAATATGTAATGTTTAAACACTTATGTAAAACTTATACTTATTAATGCAATGGTTGTTTGTACTTTGATTACTATATTGCATGTGTTGTGATACTTACCTAAAAGTCCTCCACCCCCGAACGTTTCCGCCGTTCTGGTTTGGGGGTGCGACACGGAGGGTCCACAGAGTCAGGACCGGAGGGTCCATCAGAGTTGTGGGACTGGAGGGTCCCACTGAGACACATTGACCAGAGGGTCTTACAGAGTTATAGCCTCGAGTGGCTAATATGTTGTATGTGGTATTTTGGGGAACTCACTAACCTTCGTGCTTACCGTGTTATGTGTTATGTGTTTCAGGTTTTCTCATAATCGCGGGAAGGCACCGGCTTGATTGTACACACCAGTGAAAGAGTTATGTTTTGAGGATCCTGGATTTGAGTCAAGTAATTTTGGAGTTGCGATTTGTAAATTAAATAAATGAGATTACGTGAAATGTGTTATGAGAGTTATGCGATTTTAAATGAAAATTTTATTTGAAAAATTACGGTGTTACAAGTTGGTATCAGAGCCTTGGTTTGGGGGATTCGGATGCACCTTCGGGTATGTCTGGACTCAAACTGAGGATTTTAGAAAAAATTTCAAAAGAAACGATTTTTCTAAAACAAGCAAGAGTTTCCATGAGAAAACGAGAAGGAGCAGTGTGTACAATCAGCCAGAGCTTGAACGGTGATTTCCCAAAATACCCTTATTTTGTGTTATGAGATACTATTTATGAATGCTAGAGGATAGGCTAGGTATTTCATATTTTAGGGCTAGAGTTGCATGATTTGTGCTGCCTTAGCCTAGGAGTCGTTGCTATCTGTTATGTGCCTTGAGTATGTGCTGGGTAAGAGTATCTAGCAGGAATATTTCAGAAATAGAGCTTTGAGTAGAGGAGTAATCTAGGAGAGATACCTAGATGAGCTTTGGAGGAGCCTAATGAGAGAGTAGTTAGATACCCGCGTGGGGTAGAGTTTCTTGAGTTCGGTGACACCTTTTGAGTCGAGTAGAGCAAATAGAGTGGTAACCTAGAGTGGACAAATTACATGGAACATAATCATTCTCATTGTCCAACTGTTTTTTTTTTCCGATTTCTGATTTGTAATGACAAAGAACTATAATTGAACACATCAATTCAGTCCTGACCGAGCCCGACACATAATTCAACACCAAATCATTAAAGGGCCCAAGATATCGCTTTTCCCGTTAGGGCAAAAGGAGCGGTAAACTTTGACTTATATGCTTGCACTATTTACTCATTAAATCATGCACAACAATATGTTTTATAACATCAAGTCACTGATGCATTTGCGCATTATCAATGCACAACCAACTCGTAAACAACAACTCATATATCTCCGTTTAAAGAATATACGATATTATCGTCTCATAATTACTCGTGATAAATTCCATGAAGTAATTATATGAACGCGGGTTAATTCAATACTTAAATCTCCATTTCAGAAGTACTCATGAATAATGCAGCAAACCATTGCTATGTCTAAACCCTTACACAATCTACAGTCTAATTCATGACAGTCTTAATTCACTACTTACTTCCAAAGTATGATCGACTGTGGATATTTGAATAATCTAATTATTCGGGAACTAAAACATGCAAAAATGAAACACAATGATAAACAATTGAAAAAAGAGAGTAAATGATACTTATAAATAAATCTCCACTATTTAATCACCAAATGTCAATTATATTTATTTGTTACAAGTTTCTAAATATCTATTTAATCACTAAAACTAACATCATCCTTCAGACCAATGCTCCTCGCATGCTGAACGTGCTTAACCCTACTCAGACCCTTTTTGAGGGGATCGGCAGGATTCTCTTCAGATGATACCCTCTTTACGATGAGGTGTCCTTCTTCTACTTTATGTCTGATGAAATGGTATTTTCTATCGATATGTCTAGATCTAATGTGATCTGTTGGTTCCTTTGTCAAGGCAACCACTCCTTCGTTATCATAGAAAATCTCCATTGGCTCCTTAATGGTTGGCACAACTCCAAGGTCTCTGATGAAGTTCTTCAACCATCTAGCCTCCTTCAATGCTTTGCTTGCTGCAATGTACTCTGATTCACAGGTAGAATCAGCCACCATTTCCTGCTTGGAACTTTTCCAAGTTACAGCTCCTCCATTAAGGGTAAACACCCAGCCAGATTGAGAACATAAGTTGTCTCTGTCTATCTGAAAGTTGGCGTCACTATACCAAGTAACTCTTAAGTCATTAATGCCACCAAGCATAAGGACCCAGTCCTTAGTTCTTCGCAGATACTTAAGAATGTTCTTGACCGCTATCCAATGAGCTTTACCTGGATTTCCCTGATATCAGGTAACTATGCTCAAAGCAAAATCCACGTCATGCCGAGTGCATGTCATAGCATACATGATCAATCCAATGGCGGAAGCATATGGAACTCAACTCATTTCTGCTATCTCTGCATCCATACTCGGACTCTGAGTCATACTCAGTTTGGTATTACTCTGGATAGGCAACACTCCTTTCTTGGAATTTTCCATGCTAAAACGCTTTAGCACTTTATCCAAATATGTACTTTGAATAAGTCCAATTAGCCTTTAACTCCTATTTCTCAAAATCCTTATTCCCAGAATATAAGCAGCCTCTCCCAGGTCTTTCATAGAGAAACACTTTCCAAGCCAAGAATTAACCTCTTGCAAAGTTGGAATGTCGTTTCCTATGACTAGTATGTCATCAACATACAATACCAGGAAGGTGACTATACTCCCACTAGCTTTTACATATACACAAGATTCATCTTCACTTCTAGAGAAGCCAAAATCTTTAACTTTCTCGTCAAAGAAAAGATTCCATCTGCGAGAAGCTTGTTTCAATCCATAGATTGATTTCTCAAGCTTACACACTCTATTGGGGTACTTAGCATCCACAAAACCCTCTGATTGACTCATGTAAACATCCTCAGCCAACTTTCCATTAAGGAAAGCGATATTGACATCCATCTGCCAAATTTCATAGTCATAAATTGCAGTTATGGCTAGCATAACCCTAATAGATTTAATCTTAGCCACTGGTGAGAAGGTCTCATCATAGTCAACCCATGCGGTTTGAGTAAATCCCTTCGCAACGAATCAAGCTTTGCAAGTGTGTACCTTTCCATCCATTTCGGTTTTCTTCTTGAAGATCCTTTTGCACCCAATTGTCTTACGACGTGGTACATTATCAACCAAATTCCAAACTTGGTTGTCATACATGGACTTGATCTCGCTGCCCATTGCCTCTTTCCAATTGGCAGACTCAGGGCCCGCCATGGCTTCCTTGTAGTTAGAAGGCACATCCAAATTTACCAGTGTACTATCACTGATAAACGTATCACCATTTGTAGTATATGGAAACCATAAAACTCAGGCGCCATTCTAACTCTGCTGGAACGTCTAAGTGGTAATGATTCGTCAATAGGTTCAACTAGAATTTATTCCTCAGGTTGAGTGCTAGTATTAGAGGTTCCTTCATCGTTTGACTCTTGAATTTCTTCAAGATCAATTGTACTCCCACTGTCCTCTTTGCATATGAGCTCTCTCTCGCGAAAGACTCCCCTTCGTGCTACGAAGACCACGTTTTCACTAGGTCTGTAGAACAAGTATCCAAAGGACTTTTGTGGGTAGCCAATGAAAATACATCTCTCACTTCGAGGTTCAAGATTGTCGTGAGTCTCTCATCTAAAGAAAGCTTCACAACCCTAAACCTTGATATGTGCCAATAAGGGAACCTTCCATGTCCACATCTCATGAGGTGTTTTGGCAACCTTCTTTGTTGGGAAAAGATTAAGAATGTGGGCGGCAATCTCTAAGGAATAGCCCTAGAATGAGATTGGAAGTGAAGCTCGACTCATCATGGAAAGAACCATGTCCAACAAGGTTCGATTATGCCTCTTAGCCAGACTATTAAGTTGTGGTGTCCTAGGAGGTGTTAATTGTGAAACAATTCCACTTTCCTTGAGATAGTCGTGAAACTCGATACTAAGATACTCACCGCCTCTATCAGATATGAGCATCTTGATCTTCTTGCCCAATTGATTCTCGACTTCTTGTTTGAACTCTTTAAACTTTTCAAAGGTTTCTGACTTATGCTTGATTAAGTAGATATAGCCAAATCTGCTATAATCATCAGTAAAAGTCACAGAGAATTGATTTCCATCCCTTGTGGTGAATCTAAAGGGTCCACACACGTTTGTGTGTATGAGATCCAACAATCCTTCACCTCTTTCACAAGAACCAGTGAAAGGTGATTTTGTCATCTTTCCAAGTAAACAAGACTCGCATGTATCATCTAACCTTAAGTCAAATGATTCCAACACTCCATCCTTTTGGAGTTGGGTATACGTTTCTTGTTGACATGTCCAAGACGACAATGCCACAAACATGCTTTGTCTAAACCATTAGAAGAATAAATCTGCAAAACACTATTACCTAAATTGTCTACAACCATCACAGCTTCATACACGCCATCACAAAGTAAAGCTTCAAAATAGAATATACCATTTTTAAAAGCAGGAATAGAACCATTGGCATTATTAAAAGAATATCTAAAACCTTGTCTATATAAACCATGAAATGAAATGATGTTTCTCGTCATTTCTGACGAATAGCAACAATTGTTCAAATATAAACATAACCCACTACTAAGCACTAAAGAATAAACACCAATCTTGGTAATAGGTGACGATCTCCTATTGCCCATAATCAAGTTCATCTTCCCATGCTCCACATCCTTACTTCTTTTTAGCGCCTGCAAGTCAGAACAAATGTGAAAACCACATCCTATATCAAGGACCCAAGAATTAGAATGTGATGAGTTTTTAGATAGTATAGTGTAGATACCTGTCAAGGTTGGCTTCACCTTGCCATCCTTTATGTCTTGCAAGTATTTAGGGCAACTTCATTTCAAATTCCCTTTCTCATGGCAGTAAAAGCAAGTAGCCTCCTTAGGATCAGAGGCAGTAGGAGCATCAGAACTGGATTTTCCTTTGGTTCCATTGCTTAAGGACCCTGCTTGGGACTTTCCATTCCAATTCTGTTTGGGAGGACCTTTCCTCTTTTTCCCCTTTCCTTGCCCAATTGCCATGATATGAGCAGTAGTAGGAGTGGAGGCAATGCTCTTTCTCTTCATTTCACTTTCAGCAGTTCTGAGCAAGCTCTGAAGTTGAGTCAATGTGGTTTCTTGACTGTTCAAATGATAAGTCATGATGAACTGATCTTAACAGCTAGGCAATGAGTGCAAGACTATATCAATAGCGAATTCCTCATCGAAGTTCACATTGAGCTTCAGTAAACGATCCACATACCATTGCATACGTTGCAAGTGGGTCGTGACAGACTCTTCGTCCTTCATCTTGCTGGTAATGAGGGACTTTACTACCTCGTATCACTCTTGACAAGCTCGTTGATGGTACTTTTCCATCAAGTCCTTGTTCATCTCATACGGCCAGTAGTCCTCACAGAACATTTGTAGCTCAGGAGTCATAGTAGCCACCATGATGCATGCCACTTTGGTAGCATCATTGCAATGTCTCCTATACTCAACTAGTTGCTCAGGAGTAGCTTTTGTTTCATCAATCTCGACTAGTTCTTTTTTGACTACATACTCCTTGTCCTCAAAACGTAGAGTCATCTTGATGTTTCACATCCAATCATTATAATTGGTGCCATCAAAGGTCACTTTTGAGCAGATTCCCAAGAGCGAGAAGTTATTGGAGGAGTTGTTGTTGGAGGAGGAACCAGAAGCTTTGTTGGAAGTTGACATCAGAAAAGAAGGACAAGTTTTGATTAGATAAGAAAAAAATCCTTAATATAACACCCAAATGAAATATTAAGGCTAGGATCCAACTAAATAATTCATAATTCAGAAAAGGGATGTCGTAATCTAATTATAAATTATTCAAAGGTAGGTAAATGACGATTTTCCAATTTCACCACGAAAAACGAAATTTGAACAAATTAGGTTTTAAATGAAATTCCTAAATCTTTTTAGATTCATTGAATTATTCAATGACATGTTTAATATCGATTATGCTCTTCCATTTGTGACTGGGATACCGATGATCACAAACAAGATGTGAATAACCATGCATATTAGCTTAGTACTCCCGATGTCATTTATCACCTAATTAATGTGTCGGTTAACCACACACGCTCCATTAATCAATGATAATTTACGACACACCCATTTCCACCCTTTATTAGTCCATATTAGTGTGCCGGTTAATCACACACGCTCCACTAACGACTTATATAAAGTGCAATGTGCAATTTCATGGATTAGCATCAAATTCACATTTTTCCTAAAGTAACTGAGACTGGGAATTTATTGAAAACATTTAGTTACTTTATTAATTTCATTATACTTATTAATGAGAATTAAGTGTCCTATCAAACTCGTTCGGCTAACAACCCTCCACCAATCAAGAAAGCGGTGGGTGAGAGTGGACACCCATTCAACTACCATTTTATAGGCAGTTTCCTTATACCTTCTTATAGACCGGCTTCGTGAATGAGGCGTACTAGCGGTTCGACTGACTTGTCTTATACATATAGTAAATATTAATCTTTTAATTTTACATATAGCATAAGGTGTATTTTAAACATTTCAAAATACTCGAGTTATTAAATCTTTAAATTTCAAAAATTAAAAACAAATTTAATTTAAATTTAAAATTCAAAAACTTTGACTTAATAATTATCTATTAATTAAACCTCTAATTAATTTATTAAATCATTTAGGGATTATCCATTGAATTAATCAAAATAATTTAACCTAATCCCTATCCCCTAAATTTCGAAAATATGAGACTGGTAATTATAAAATCCTATAATTATCTAGTTAACCAATTAAGAAGATAATTACCAAAAATAACAACCCTACCCAATCCCCTAATTTTCAAAATTTCCATGTCTTGGGGAGGAAGGCAAGGTTTTCAATCCTTTCCTTATTTTCGAAAAACCCTAGGGTTAGGAAACCCTAATTTTTGAATTTTAAGAAAAGGGTTAACACCTTAATCTTAATTTTCGAAAACCGGGGTTAGGAAACCCTAATTTGCGAAAATAATAAGGCCTAAGGGTTTAATTGCCATAAACACTCGATTGTCAAGTTCAGCCAATTGTATCATATTCAATTAAAAACAAAACCAAAGGCTCTGGTACCACTGATGGGTTTTGAGGATAACAAACAATCTCTATGTGTGCATGCAACCCTAGAAAGTTTATATCTATGTTTTCTCTATTGAACATACAAGTATTGAACACGAATCAAGAAAACCTAGGAGGCATCTATAATTTTCTAACTTAACAAAACTAGGGTTAAATTACATACCACAATTGTTATATTGAAATAACAATGAATTCCTTGAAGATCTTAGACTTGAGAGCAAGTATCACAAGTGTAACACCTCTAATGGCTCACAAACACACTAAGCAAGAGGATGATATGAGGGAGGAGGAGGAAGCTTAAAGAATTTAGGATTTCTTAGGGTTAGGAGTGCATAGCCAAAATCAAGAGGGGTTATAGCTCCTTATATAGATGAGGTAGCTTAGAGCCAAAGTTAGGATTTAAGGAGGAAACCCTAATTCCTTAGCTTAAGGCTTAAGCAGCCTAAGGGCTCCCATCCCTTAGGCCTTGGACGAAAATTCTAGGGTCTTCCTAGAAGTTTTCCTCCAACCCTTCTGGGGTGTTCCAAGAGCCCAAATCCACAACTATCAATAAATTGATAAATAGCCCCTGCACTTTTAATTAATTCCTTTAATCCCAAAATTAATTCCAAATTAATTTATGATTAAATATTAATTAAATAACAGGATTTGTAATTAATATATTATTTCCATAATATATTAATAAATCATTTATTTCAATTTATTAATCAAATTAATAAGTTCTTCCTATTTCTTAATTAATCATCTTGTCTAATTGCTAGTATGAAGGCAAACCAAAAGGACCGTGCTACTAGTTATGGGCTTAGACACCTAATCCAACAGGCTTATGCCCTAAAAATTAGGGTTTGGTCTTTGGCTACGTACGCCTAGCGTACACCATGTATGCCCAGCGTACGTGGCTAAGCTCCCCGATCCAAGGCGCGCATGTAGACTGAGCGTACCCAAATGTACGCCCAACGTACGTAGGGACAATTTTTGCAAAATATTTTATATTTCAAGGACCAAAGAGGAAAATACTTGGAATCAAATGTTACAAGTTGTTCAGTTCGTATGGCCGTGTGCGGATGGTCGAACACGTGAAGCCTCTTCGAGGAAGTTGGTATATGCAGGGCAACTACAGAAAAGCCTTTTAAGTGAGGGAATCTAGTTGTGACCAGTGATCATAATGTTAGCATACGTATGTGTTTAGTTATATGTGATAGAATGTAAGTAATATGTGCCTTATTACTTCAATTATGTGTTATGATGTGCTAATATGTGTATTGCATACGATCGGTTTAATGGATAAGTGTTGTGATTACTCACTAAGCCTTAGGCTTACAGTTGCTACCTTATGTTTTTAGTTGCAGGTCAGGTTAAAAGGCAGGTAGATAGCAAGATTGGGATATCCAGATATTCTCGGTGAGGCATGACATCTAGTTTATTTACTTTATGTTATGAGATGGTTTTCAAAACAAGACTTATCTTCCACATTTTACTACGAGCTTGTTGATGTTACATGAAAAGATAATTATGTGATTTATTAATGGTTATGAATAAAACCTTTTGGTAAAACCTATACTCTGATTTTCAAAATTTTACATCTACTTTACTTGATGAGACATCTTATATGCTTCATAATAATCCAAGACCTTTTGCAGATCTAGGGAAATTGTTTCAGTAGAGACACATCAACATCATCCCAATAATACTTCCATCAAACCATTATGATCAGACTGACCGGTTTTCAGTATATATATAATTTTTTTACCCTTGAGGAAGAACCTCAAGGCATTATAGTAGTTATAGAAATTATAACCATCAAATGTTATTATCTCTTAAAACTCAACAAGAGAGATGTTGTACAGGGGCGTACAAGTATTAGATCATATACAGAACTTAACAAAATTTCATTTAGTATTTTCAATATTAAATCTTTAAAAATTAATACCTTTTATTGTTTCTAAAACATTAATTTTTTAAATTCTATGATTCAAGTTACGAAACAAGTAAATGGTTAGGTGACCTTTATCCCATTCACTTAATCCAACTCGGTAGGTAGCGATTACAAATTTAATAAAATATGTAATTCCTAGATAATGGGATCCTAAACAACTATTGTTTAACTTGGAATGTTTGATCATATCTATGCCTCGAGCATCTCATACCTAGGTGACCTTCATCATACAAGATTCCCGATCAAGTCATCCTTCTTGAAATAACTTGTGGTACCAACATTCCACTAGTGGTTAGTGACCCATCGCCCACTAGCAAATCCGAAACCACCTCACCATCATAAGAAAAAAAATCCAAGTGGTTAGATGGCCTATCACTCACAAAGACCGTACATATAACGAGCAAGTGTTCTTCAAAAGGGACGGCAATGACTTGTATTTTTTTCATATATGTTTTACAAATATTGTAATAAAAACATGGTCTCACGAATATCGCATGCATCCAAAAATTCATGTACCTTTTGTAAAATCATATCTCTTATATAAGGTTCTTTAAACTCCAACTAAGACTTCATTTTATTAACCGTTAGTCGCGATCAATTATAAACAAATATCTTATATTTTAGGTTTGGTTGTAGAACGCTTTAAGAACCGATTATAGTCTTTTATTAAAACTTCATTTTAAGACTTGGAGTTTTAGATGAGTTTCAAAACTATAAATTTAAATATCCCTTTAATAATCAAGATTAGAGTGGCAAATCGTGCTATCGTTTCGTGTTTCTGTCTGACACGACACGACACGACAAAGTTTTGTGTAACACGAACACGACACGACAAGATGTCGTGTTTTTTTTAACTAACACGAAAACGAACGAATTAAAAAACGAAAAACACGACACGACACGAAAAATATATCATATACTAAGAACTAGTTTATTTAATGAATAGTTTATCAAATATAACACGAAAAACACGAACACGACACGAACACGAATTCAAATTTCAGTTTCATCCCAATTTCGTTTCGTGTCGTGTCATAAATTGCCACCCCTAATCAAGATCTACTGACCTAATGAATATATATAATAAAACTCATTTTATACATCTTATTTTTTTTAAAAAAAATCATATTTTGATTAAACCAAAACCATGTGATGATAATTATGTTTTAAAACTCATTTATCATGCATAAAACATAATATCAACATGTTGTTAATTTTAAAAGACTAATATCATATATAAAGCTTTGACGTAAAAATAATACATAATATTATAGCATGACGTTAGTATTTTTGATAAAACTCTTATTTATTATAAAAGACATGGAGTTTAAATTAGTTTAAACATATTTTAAACCATTTTAAACATTTTATAGTTGGCTATTAAAAGTTTTACAATAAAAAATATTTTTAATAAAAACTCAAATTTAAACGTTTTAAAACGCTTTAATAAAAAAAACTCATTTATAAATATCTTATGTTATATTTTAAATATTTATTTCTCAAACTCCAAGTGATGTTAATTTATGATAAAATTTTGTTTAACATGTAAAAACCATTTTTATGCATAAAACATAACATATAATAATATAAAATTAAATATCACAAGCATGCATAAAAAGTGTATAAATCAAGCCATATATTGGTAGTAATTTTTATGAGCCAACACAAAATTATTAAATAAATCCTAAAAGACTTAAAGGATACTTCAAAAGATTTTCAAGCTCTCACTTGCCAAGACAACTCTTGCTTGCAAAAAGAACTTCAAAGCATCATGTGTTGTAGAGGTCATTACACTTAAACTATTAAGACTACAATTAAATCCAAAATCAAGAATAGAAGCTCAATGTTGGAATTTATAGTCGCAAATGGTTAAAACATAGCAAATCTTCAAGATGATCATTTTTCAACTTGTTAGATTTGGTAAACAAATAATACAACTAATCTAACTAATTTCTTACATGCAAAATAAAAAAATGAAAAAAATACATATTTATCTATCACATCTCATTAATAAATAAATATAAACCAAACACAACATATTGGTCATAATGGCTTGTTTATACACAACAACATCAAATGACATATAAAAACAAATACTTTGTTTTTCTAAGGCAGCTTTATACAACTAAATGCATGAAAAAATTGGTTGTATAAAAATAACAATGTAAAAAACAACAAGTTGTCATAGAAAATATATTTGGTGATTTTTTCCAAAAGAAAAACCAAACTTACTTTCCAAAACCAAAGGTTATAAAACACTTAAATAAATCTTTCTAGCATGTAAAAGAGGCTCTGATACCACTAATGGGTTTTGGGAAGCTAAAAACAATCATTTTTATAAAACAATTTTATACAGCAAACGAAAGACTTTAAAATAACTAATTTATTTTTAAACCATTTAACAAAACCACCATGGGGATCCAATTACACGAACTAGAAAGATTATGACAACCATAGGATGTTAAGAATTCAAAATTTGAAGACTTTGATCCCATTTGGTTTTGGGGAGTTGATAAAGATGGCAAAAACTCAAGATAGAGTTCTTTATAACGTATCTACCAACAAGAGTAAAGCATCATGGAATGCTAATTCCCTTCTTGCATGAAGTACTCCTTAAGCCTTTATGTGCTTAACAAAATTAAGCACTAAATGAAAAGTACTTCTTAGCACCAAATCTTCACTAGCTTCAAAAGACAAGAATAAGATGGAGAGAGGACGAAAGTCATGACTTTCTTAGAAATAAAAGGGAAGAGATTTCAGGCAACCAAATAAGCTAGTTAGGCTTTTCCTTTTATAGTAACATGCAAGTATCCAGTATCATACCCTTCATAAATGAAAGTATGGCTTAAAGGAAAAAGGCATGGGGTGTAAGAGGTTGCTTCACAAGCAATCTCTCTCTTTGAAAGGAAGCACATGGTTGTGACTAGCTCTTAGTCAAAGCATGGGTGTCATGCACTCTTTAATATATACAAGCATGTTCACCTTTTATTTATAAAAACTATTTTTATACGAATTGACTTCAAAGGGTCCAAAAAGAGATACACTACATATAAATCATACATTATGAGTTACTAGTTGTTTTTTCTCTTAAAAATATTATTTCAATAAATAATAATTTCCTAATTAAATACAAGAATTGAATATATTTATTAATAATCATATTAATAATAAATATTCAATATGTGCCAACATGCTAAAGATGTGACCCTATAGGATCATATGTTATTGAAAAAATCATTCTAAAATGATTATTGAGCATATAGATCTAACAGAAAGCCTTGTCAATTTTTGTGGGTAATAGTTGGTTTGTGGTGGTTGTGGGTGGTGGTGGGTAGTGGTGATAGGTGAGTGGTAGTGATGGTAAATGATGGTGGAGGTGACAGGTGGTGGTAAGGGTGGTGGTTATGGTGGGTGGGGGCAGGTCAATGGTGGTGGTGTTGGTGAGTGGGTGACGGCAAGTGGTGGTGGTGGTAGTAGGTGGTAGGTGGTAATTATGGTAGGTGTAGATGATGTTGATTTGTGGTGGTGAGTGGATGTTGGTTGGTTGTGGTAGAGATGGTAGTGGCGGGTGGTGGTGATGGTGGTAGGTGGTGAGTGTGGTGATGGTGATGGTGATGGTGGTGGTTGAGGCGAATGGTGGTAGTGGTGGGTGGTGGTGGGGATGGGGATGGCGAGAGGTGGTGGTGATGGGTGGTGGTTCTGGTGGGTGATGGGTGTGGTGATGGTGATGCGTGGTGGAGGTGGGTGGTGATGATGTGTGGTGGTGGTGGGTGGTGAAGGTGAGTGGTGGTTTGTGGTGGGGTGGTGATGGTGGGTGGTCGGTGGGGTGTTTGTTACGGGTGGTGATGATGGGTGGTGGAGGTGAGTGGTGGTGGTGGGTAGGTGGGTGGCGGTGACGGGTGGTTGTGGTTGGTGATGGGGTGGTAGTGATGGTGGTGGTTTTGGTGGGTGATGGATGGGTGGTGGATGTAACGGGTAGAGGTTGGTGGTTGGTGGCGGGTGGTTGTGATGGTGATGGTGGTAGGTGGAAGTAGGTCGTGGGTGGTGGTAATGGGTGGTTGTTGATGTTGGATTAGGTGTCTAAGCCCATAAATATAATTGATATAAACTTGAATTAATAGTAGCACAGTCCTTTTGGGTTGCCCTCAAACCTAGCAATTGAATAGAATAAGCTTTTAGAGAGAGAAACTGATTTATTAATTTATTACTTGGTTAACCCTAATCCCTTAACTTTCTCTCTAAGGCATCCATGTCACCCTTAGAGCCCAAGGAAACTCTAGAAACATCCTAGCAATTTAATTAATACTTAATTAGAAATTAATTGGAATTAATTTTGGGATTAATTGGATTAATTAAAAGTAGGAGGACTAAAGGTGACAATGTTCAATAGTTGAGCATTGAGGAATTCTAGATCCTCCCATAAAGAGGGGAAGTTAAGAGATTAGGGTTATCTTAGAGATACATGTCTTATCCAATACCTTCCTTATCACATATATAAACCCCTATGGGGTTTGGTTTTGTCCAAGCCTTGATTCCTTACAGGAATTCCAATTTTTCCCACCTCTCTTCTCTCTATCTTCAAGATCATTGGTTGCTAGGGTTTGAGTGTGAACCATTAGAGGCACGACACTTGTGGCGCTTGCTACCAAAGGTTTTTAAGTAAGGATTCAAGATTGTTTAGAATAACGATCTTAAAGGTTAGTTTTTCTTGTTCTTATGACTTAGTTAGTTCATAGGAAAGTTTTATAGGATAGTATTCAAAGTATGTTGCCTTTACATGGAACACATAGATCATGTTGGTTGTGGGTTGTAGGTTGTGATGATGGGTGGTTGGTAGTGGTAGTGGGTGGTGGTAATGGTTTGTAGGTTGTGGTGATGGGTGGTTGGTAGTGGTGGCTGGTGGTTAGTGGTGGGTGGTGGTTGGTGGGTGGGTGGTGGTGGTTGGTGGGTTGTAGGTGGTGGTGATAGGCAGTGTTGGTTGGGTTGTGAGTGGTGTTGGTTAGTAGTTTTTTTAATTGTTTGTAACTATCTTTATATGAATATTATTTTATAATTTTAATTAAAAATATTGTATTGTCCAAATTTATTCTTAAATGTCTTTGCAATAAAAAATGTTTTCGATTATATATATATATATATATATATATATATATATATATATATATATATATATATATATATATATATATATATATATATATATATATATATATATACACACTAAAGTTGCAACAAATGGCCTAATTTATTCTTATACTCTTAGTGAATGTAGTCAAAAGAATCAATAAATACAAATATCTACTCTAATAAATGAAGGTTGTTTTGTCATATGTTACACACTCATTCAATTTGCTAAATGTCATTTTATGGTTATTTTGAATCAATTTTTTTCCACATCTCATTTTATGAGTTTTTTTATTTTATTAATTATGAGTTTTTCTATTTTATTAAATTTAACATAATATTTTAATATAATAATTACAATAAATATAGTAATAAATGGATATCAATTTTATTAATGAACTTACTTTTTAATTTCAAATTTTCCAAATTAAAGCTTATTAGTTTTTTTTTGTTTATTTATTTATATTATTTGTTTAAATTTAAAAAATAAAAAACATTTCAATTATAATAATTCATTATTTTTCTTATTTTCTTATAAATTTAAGTTCTCAAATATTTTAACATTTATATTTATTTTTTTATTTTTTTAAATTAACTCATGTAATAAATAGGTCTCACAACTACTTTGATATTATTTCAAAATAAACAAACAAAAAAAAATCAAAACCATATAGAAATGAAATCACATTTTAAACGATGACATGACTAATTTATTATATAATCTAAATAGACTTAAGTTTTAAATCAATAAATAGGGATATAGAACAGAAACATTCACGTGTAAAAGGTTGGTTTTGATAATATACTAAATAAAAGGAATAGATATAAAGACAGAAATTATATAAATACAAAAAATATTTTATTTTAAATATGATAAGATGATGTGACCGCACGTTATTTCATCATGAGTCACAGATCAGTGTATTATGTATAGATTTTGCATCGTTGAAAAAGAATTTCCATAAATAAAAAAACATGGCAGTTTTATAGAGATGTTCACAATTTCAGTGATTACATTTACCCAAAGAAATTTAACAACACTCTGTATACCAACACTCAAGGACACAAAAAAAATAGAGACGAAAAACCGGCAATGTACAAACTCGGATGTTTACATTATCACCCCTCGTATGCAGAAATACATACAAATTTTTTTTAAAAAAAAATTATATAAAAAGAAAAATCTTCAATTAATATTTAATGGTACAATTATCGACTCACCACCATTTGTACAGCTTTTTTCTGAGCCTGTGTCAAACTCTACAAACATTACAACAAATCAGAGATTAATAAACTAGATGGGCAAAATGGGAATAAAAAAAAAGGTAAAGAAATGAAACCTGGCAAAGATGATCAAAAAGAGGCTTGTCTCCCTGAGAGAACTCCCGAAAGAAATTGGTGAGATAATTCCCCAAGTTAATCTACAAAACGAAAATTAAATTGTTATGGAAAAATTATTTAATTATGAAAATAAAAACATGAATTTTCTATTTTTTTTTTTATAAAAGTAAACCTCATTGAGGGGATCAGCAGCACATAGTAGCTCATCATCACAACCATCATCATCATCCTGTTAAGTAAAATGACTTATTAGTCCATGTAAAAAATAGTTTGTAAAAAATATATTGACTTTTCAGTTTGACCTCATTGAAAGCTTTTGCCATGGCATCAAGATATCCATTTGAAGGTCTGGTATACGATGTAGTACCAGTTGAATAAAGCAAATCTTGCTCTATTTCAGCATCTCCTGCTTCCACTTCTTCCCAGTCGCTTTCCTACAAGGGCAATATCGTAATTTTATAAATTTGTAAACGCGTATTAGAGTTTGACCAAAACCTATCAAAATTACCTGATCGTCTTCTTCTCCAATTTGTTCTTGAATCTCAAGCAACACATCCGCCAGCACACCAAGAATCTTTGCAGGGAGGGGCATTAATGTCCATTGATCAGGAGAAACTTTGGACTTTGAACGTGTGGTGATGCCTACAGATGACTTGATCAAATGGCCTTGAACATTGATGTTTCCAAATTCAACATGTCTGGTTGATAATAACAAAGCTAAAGCTGTTGTTGTGATTTTAATTTGGTATGCACCTTGAATTTCCCCTGTAATTAGTTACAAAAAAATTTTATTAGATTTTTTTAATTGCAATGAATAAAAAAATAATGAAAAATAATATTCACCTTGTTGTTTGGTCCATTCTGACATCACATAATGTAAAGAATTGGTGTGGCCTTCAGCTGGGATTGTGATTAGTAAATTAATAAACTGGTCAACATGTGGTGCGCTCATGTGAACCTGTGTCACAAAAACCAAAATATAAGCTCATAAAATTATATTAAGATTAAATTACAACTTTGGTCCCTGAGCATAGCTGGTTTTAGCAATTTTGGTCCCAAAAAGTTCTCTTGTAGGTTTTGTAACGTTTTTGATGCCTGTTCCAAATAAATGACTATATTTTGTACTTGAGTATAGCCTCTTTTTGCAATTTTGGTGCAAAAAACAGTCATTTTATTACAAAAACCACTATGCTCAGAGACCAAAAATATAATTTACTATTTTACTCTGATAATAATGAGTACTTTACAGTTTTGGTCCTCGAGTATAGCTAATTTTTCAATTTTGGTCTCAAAATGTTTTCTATTGCAATTTTGGTCCTTGTTTAAGGTTATTGTAACTGTTTTGGTCCCCTAATCGAGTAAAATGACTATTTTTAGGACCAAAACTATTTTTTTTTTAAACAAACGATACGCAGGGACCAATATTATAATTTACTCTGATCATAATAATGAGTAAATTTCATTTTTAGTCCCCGAGTATAGCTAATTTTACAATTTTGATCCTAAAATGTTTTCTTTTGCAATTTTGGTCCTTATTTGAGGTTTTTGTAATGTCTTTGTTCCCTAATCCAAGTAAAATGACTAATTTTGGGACCAAAATTGCAAAAATCAGGTATAATTATGTACCAAAAAAAGTCATTTTACTTGGAACAGAGACCAAAAATGTTATAAGAACCTCAAATAAGACGAAATTGCAAGAGAAAAACTTTTGTAGACCAAAGACAACAAAATGTAATATACCCTAATAATAATGATATGATAATAATAAGAATTACCAATCTTGCAAATATAAGAAGTAATGAGCTTCTTAATCCAGCAATTTGGCAAGATTGCATTCGCCTAACAAGAGCAGCAACAAGGTCTCTTATATGTTGTGCCATTTGTGAGGACAAATGTAAAATAAGTTGCAAAATATAGTTCCCAACAAAAAGGGATCCGGAACTATCTAGATCTGGATCAAGAAGCCTGCCAAAAAAAAGTCAAAGATTAACGTTGACTTAACAAAAAAGTCAAAGTTTTTCGTTTTATGTGTCATGTATTAACCTTGAAGCTACATCGAGTAAACATCTCATTGTGAAACCAGGATCACCACCCCATGTGAGCAATTGTTGTTGTCCACCAGAGACAAGAGCAGCAAGACATTGAGTTGCATTCTGATTCAATGAACAGAAACTAAAAAATGAGTTACAAAAAGGGTAAAATTGTCATTTGGATTATGGGCAAAAAGGGAAGATTTGTTACAATGTTATGTATATAACCTGCATTTCACCATGGTCATCACTTTGAAGAACTGTACGTACAACTGGATCGAAACACACTTCATAAATTGCTTTCACCACATCAGTAGGTGCATTCTAGATATATCAAGAGCCAATAAGTCATACAAATATGTAACAATAAAGGGTATTTTAGTAAATTTCTATAACTTGCCTTCAGTAACATTGTCAAAAGATCCAATGAACCAGCAACTAAACCATCAGGCTGCTGTTGAGGCTGAAAAAAAAAAAGAACCAAAAAGGAAAAGTAACTTGAGTCAAAAAGTCAAAAAGTCAAAAATAATTTAGATGTTTATTTTAAGAAAAAATTGAACAAACATACTTTGTTGAGGATGGGTCCCACGTATGGCAAAACACGTAAAACGAGAGGATGAACGCATCCAGGAGCATTTTTAATTGCCTGTTATGAAATAATAATTGTTAAAACCAAAAGCAATCAGCCAATCATGTCTTATTATTTTTATATTTTAAATTATTGTTTTAATAAAATTAATTACCTCAAGAACATCAAGTGCATCGATGCTTATGAAAGGGTCAGAAACATGTAAAGCCCACATGTTAAGTATAATAGGAGAAATAACAGGTTCTATGGATAATGCAGATTCATGCCCTACAATAAAAAAAAAACTTCCATTAGAAAAATGAGAAATAAAAATTAATCTCGATTATACAAAATTACCAACCTGCCCTCACAGCTGCTTGCAGTGTTTCAAGGACAAGATGCATTGTCTCATCGGATGCCTGGAAAGTGATGCATGTTTAACAAACAAATTTCTGAATTTATTAATAAAAGAAAATTTAAAAATTAAAATGTTGTATTACTTGTTTTAAAAGTTCTGTGAGTGATGAAAATAGAGCTAATATATGAGGCTGAGGTATTCCTCTGTTTGTGTCTGGTAAGAGTTGAGAAAGGGAGCGACATGCACCGACTTTGACAGGGGCAGGGCTGGAAATAAAATTTATGAAAAATCAGAATTGGTGATTTAAACATGAAAAGGAAGGGTATAAGGGTAAAAAGGTAAAATGACATAGGAGATTACACGTCCATGCCGATTGCTTGGATAGCAGCATAGAGGAAATGATCAATAACAGCATTGTTGATCTGTAAAGTATAAAATATAAATGAGAATATTGTTGTTAAGGATATGAAACAAGATACATGAATAATCTTAATAGAATAATAGTTAGTTAGTTACCACTGATGAGAATTTAGCAATTGATGAAAACATACGAGCATAAAGAAAAGGAAACTCATGGACACCTGCATTAAAAATAGTGATTAGTTTAGAATGTTAATGATATAAAAGAAATGACAAGATAATAACTAACTGAAACTCTACCTGATGCCATGTCTTCAGTGAAAGTTTGTTCCAAGAGGTTTCCTAAATTGACCCCTGAAGGCCCAGAAACCTGAGAATAAATAAAAGAGAATATATTATGATTTTATTAATAATAAACTTCATTAGATTAAAAAAAAAAAAAAAAAGTACTAACCTCAACTTCAAGCAATTGTTCTGATACAAATGACACAGCAAAAAGTGTAGCCTCCCTCATCTGTTAAATAGATATATGATAAAGAAAATATATAAAGGGGGTTGATTTGAATAAAAAATATAAATAAAATTTTACTCAGGCATACCCTCCACCAATCAGCAGAGCCTTTAAGCCTTTGTTGCTGAGATTCATCGAATCTTTGTTTAGCAGCATTTAATATTGCATAAACTCCCTCAATTCCACAAGAAATTACAATTTCCTCCAACAAAAGTGAGCCTGTTGATATAATGGTTATTTTTTTTTAATATTAAATGATGAAAAAACAAGAAAAGGGATTGGAAATGAGTGAAAATGAATACCAGAAACTCGACAACTGTAAGTGTTTTCATCTTCATCAGCAACATATTGATTAGCATCCATTGACCAAGCATGGACCTGGATCAAGAAAATGTAAATTAATATTAATTATTTTAAACGATACTTTTGTTATAATATTACAAAATAAGACATTATGTAAGTTAGTTACCTGTTGTTCAGTCGTTTGCATAAAAGCAATTGAATAGTAGACCAGATCCTGGATACTATTTCCAAAAGCCTGAAAATAAATGTAGGAAGATTATCATATATCATGTATTGAAATCTTGTAATGAGTAAAAAGATTTATTTACCTTCACAAACTTTTTATGACCAACAATTGTTAATAGAAACTCAAACAACTGCAAAAGAAAAGAAAAGAAAAAGATAAAAACATAAAGGTTAAAGGTTAAAACACAGCAGAAGTTATTCAACAGCAATAAATAATTAAATACAAATAAAAATTTTACTTGAATGATGAAGGATTCAAGGCTTGTTTCTGAGCCATCAGAATCATATCTTCCTTCATATGAATCTTCAAGTCCTTCAATTGAAGATCTTTCATATACAACAAGAGATGACACAAATGTTTGCCATAATGGAACCAAAACCTCTGACAAAAAAAAAAACAAACAATTTTTTAAGTTTTATGAATAATAGCAGTGATGACGTGGCAAGAGGGAGACAATGGAAAAAGACAAACTTACCCATGAACTGACTTTCTGCTAGGCTTGGAAAGTTCTGAACAAATTGGCCCAAGCACTTTAATGTCTGATAGAGGAATAGAAAGTGAAAAGTGAGTTTACATTCGGTTAAAAGAATATGCAAAAAAGAAAATAAAAGAAATGAATAAATACCTCCATTCTGATACTCCAATCATCTGGATCTTCAGATTGCACAGGATTCTTAAGAATGGAAGAGAATTCAATCATCCAAGATTTGACCAATGGTAACATCAATGCACTTGTTTCTGTCTAAAAAATATATTCTTTTCATCAAAGAAAGCAAATAAAATGACCAATTTGACCCTTGGGATTGTAAGTGTCCAGAAAGAAAGTACCTTGTACACACCACTCATAACCCCTAACATGGATGTACAAGAATAGACTATTGAAAGAGCCTTTGTGCGCAATGGTTTGTCATATATCTGTAAAAAAAAAGCCTCACATAAATGGAAAGTTTGACTTATAAGTTAAAAATTATAAAATAGAGTTGACCTGTGGTGATGAAACAATAGTATGCAAGCATGGGAACAAAACTGGTATAATTTTGGGCACTAATTTATCATCCAAATCAGCAGAGAGAAGAGCCAAACATCTAAGAGCCCCATTCACTGCATTTGTATTACTTTGATCATTAATTAACTTCATTAAGAATGGAAGTAACTCAGGCCATTCATCTGGCCAATCATGAGACGCCACGGATGCAACTGCCATACTAATAGCTGTGCAGATTTTTCTATGAGGGTCATCAAGTGAAAGCAAAAGAAGACCACGTACAATTGCCTGATAATGGAAAAAGCATATAATTAGGAATATTCAATGCATTAAATGGAATAGTAATAACTTGAAAAAGACAGTGACCTTTTCCTCATTTGAAACAACAGGATGTTCAAAACCATCATCATCTTCCTGCCAGTGTTTCTTAATAAACTGCTTAAGAAGAACTGCAGCTAAGTAAAAGCAGGTTAAGTCTCACAAGGGTAACAATTTGAAATGTATCATTATACAAGAAAACCTCATAATTTTGTTATTAAACTTTGATCATCGGGTAAATAATGTGACACCAGAATTGAACAACAAATTTAATAAAAGGAAGACAATGTACAACTTTGTCAACAATGGCAAAAGGATATTTGGCGAGATCCTAGAGGAAGATTCCTGTTAGCAGCAATTTTGGATAAAGCGCTTCCAAAACCTTCAAAGATTTGCAATAACAGACATTATTAATAAGAAGACATGTTAATTTGATTCAGAATAATATTTAATCAAGATGAGTTAAGAAATTTTGGTTGTTACAATCAAGCCAATTGATAAACAAAGGTTTGTCAGAATCACTTGAATTTTACAAAAAGTTAATTTTAATCACCAGAATTCAAAGACCCCTAAAGCTTGGTGGCCAAAAGAGTTGCCAATTACATATAAGTTAAAAGGCCTCTTGAATCGCCAGTATGTAAGAACAATTTAAGAAACAGACTTATACTTTCTCCTTCTAATCACATATTAGCTTCATGTTTACGAACATGTTAATTGTAATACTAATAATCCAAGATTCTTTCTCCTAATTACTACTATCCGACAATTAAACACCAATAAAGCACGATGGACCTTAAGCCAAAAAGTTGAACAGTAGAAAAGAGAATAATTGCAACAGTGATAAGACATACACAACCTGGTATATCAAACAATTTACATAAATGAATTATAAATATACCAGGTTGAACGGAGGCCTGATTCAAAGACGCCTCTGCGAAAGATCGAGCTTGTTGATTAGTATCAAGAGTAGCATTCAGTGAGTTGATCAGCCACTGTTGATCTTGATCGATCATGTTCTCCATTTTTAACGAGCTCCGCAAAATGCGATTGTGAAATTGTAGTGAGTGTGTTTAAGGTGTATCTATGTTTGCGTATGTTTCCCGCTCTTTCTAAGAATTTGGGGGGAATGACAGATGAATATATATGGTGGGTGAGTTGTCCGATTTTAGGGTTTTACGAGGACATAGTGGAGCTACTAGTAAGCTTGACCGGGTCGGGTTAAATCATTGTGTTGGGTCGCGTGAAGATATTATGTCGGGTCATGCTTATTGATTATTTGATTTGGGGAGGTCTAGTCCTATACTCCTATACAAAATATATCTCCCAACATAATTTTAGAATTAGATAAGTACAAAAAGATACTTGTGGTTTTCTAGTCCTATACTCCTATACAAAATATATCTACCAACATAATTTTAGAATCAGAGAAGTACAAAAAGATACTTGTGATTTTCTTTCTCACCATTGATTGTCAAGCCTTTTTTTGTTGATTTGTGAAAGTTAAATTATGTGATTACAAAATTAGGCTTATAAAAGGCCTTTAAAGTATATAGAAAAAGGATAATTGAAGGTCGGTTCATAGATATAGCGGGCTCAAGATTAAAAAAAAATAAGCATCAAAAATCATAAATATAATAAAAAATAAATTGAAAATAGACATACCGTTATAAAATTCACTATTAATATTAAAAAACATAAATATTGTCAAAACATACAAAAACAACTAATATTGCCCATAACATTTTTGAATAAATAGGTTTTTTCTCCATATAATTATATCATATACTCTAGGATTTTGGGTCTCTTAAAGATATGGGTCCTAGGCGACCGCCGGGTTGCCCACCGTTAGGGTTGGGCCTGCTTGAAAGCGGTTATATTTTTATGCTCGTTATTCCATCATTTCCAATTACAAAAAGGGCAATGCATATTGTAAATAGGTGAGCAAAAATTATGATCCAGACACAGTTATGTGACGCGTCGCAATCAGATTCAGTTAAACATGAAACGAACATAAGGGTCACAGTCAACTCTTTCCTTTCATTTTTTGACACACACTCTCCTAAAGGTGGTTTATGAGGGGTGATTCTTGGGAGCTTTTGCAAGAACTTCAGACTATAATTCAAAGAGGATCAAAAGAATCAAGGAGTCACTTCTACTTCTATTTGATTTTCAAAAATGTGCACATTTTACTTTCTTTCCCGCCTAACATATAACATATTGAGACTTATCGACGTTGTAACTTAAAAGGTCAAACTTGTCTAGTCAATTGTATGGTGACAATATATCATCGTTTTACATTTATGTGTGGCGACAACAAAAGTCGTTTTTTTGTCACCATAGCCCCTTATTCTTGAAGTGGTGGCACGATACCCCTAGTTTTTGTATAAAGATTGTCATTTTGTGATAATTGTCATTACATAACTAATAGTGGAGTTTTTGAAAAAAAAATGATGTATTTGAAAAAAAATATATTTACGAGATAGATATAGTTTTAAAATATTTACCAAATAGTTATAGCTTCAAAATTTTATATTTTATTAAAACTGGTTTTACTATTCTTACTATATTTTTTCTTAACTTTTTTGTAACTTTTTACTAATAATGTTTATCAAAAAAATTCTACAAACATGATATAAGCAAGAATTTATTTAAGAACCATTTTTTTTAATCTAACCAACTTCTTTCAAAAACCAACAAACGATTTTTTTAATTTAAACAAACAAAAACATTTTAAATTAAAACTAATTTTTAGGTATAATGTTTTGGACACAAAACCAACAATCCCTTTCTTACAAGAAAAAACAAAAGAAAATAATAAACATTTGGAATAGCTTGATTCAATAAACACAATCTACAAAAACAAAAAGATTAAAAAAAAAGATATGAAGTCATACCAATGTTCCAAACGGCTATTGAATTTGTCTTCACTTACCTTCTCTTAGACTAACATTTTTTCTAATTGTGACCATTTTTCTTACGAATTCCAAAAAAGTTCATATTTTTTCATTCTTTAATGTCCGATACGAAATTAGCATCCATCTACCAAAAACAACATCAACAAACAAAATTCAAAATCAATAAACAAACATCTACCATCAAATTATAATCATAAACTCAAACTGGTAATTTGATACGAGAAACAAACAACATTGAAGCAATTAGAAAACAGCATCAATGCAAAACTGAAAACCAGTACTCTCATAAATCTAACCTAAGCAATCTAACGTAAGCAAAATTCTATACCAAAATTCAAACTCATAATTCACTGTTTGTTATAACCATCAGGTATATCTAATTAAGTATATTCAATCCAATATACCAATTCAGCACCTAGTATACTCAATTCAAAAATCAAAACCTAAGTATATTCAACGAAAATCTCGACAATTGCTCACAAATACAGATAAGAAAGTTCAAAATTCGAACATAATCAAGTGAGAACATGATAGAGATGTCGATGGAGTCACAAAATCAATGTTCAATGTATAAAAATCAATGTAAAAAAACCATACCTGAGATGAAATCGCCAGTCGGTGTGGTCGAATGTGGAGGCGTCGTCGTATTGTATGGCAGGCTGGAGCTTTTGCCGATGATGGTGGTGTGACAGGTGAAACGGTGGAGCTAAGGCCAATAGTTTTTTCAAAAACACCTTATTTAGTAAATACTTTTAAAAGTATATTCATTAGTAAATATTTTTTCAAAAACATCCATTTGGTCAAAAACTCACTAATATATATATATATATATATATATATATATATATATATATATATATATATATATATATATATATAGGCTTAGGTTATTCTATTCAAAGTAATTATTGTGTTATTGTATTCATAAATGTTGGCCAATCATTTTACTTATTTTAAGAAAGTGATTAATAAATATTATTTAATTAAAAATAATCGAAAATTACCATCTAATTTAACTAGAATGGTATTTTAGTCAATTAATATATATTTAATAAAGGAAATTTGCATATTTTAAGCGATCATAGATTATATTGATTTTAAAAATCCGATTTTATGAATTATAAGGTTCTTAATTCGGAAATTCTGATAGAATATGTTTGAGTATGTTCAAAAATAAAAATATTCTAGAACGATAAAATAATAAAAATATTCTTGAACATATTTCTTGTAGAATAACAAATTCTCGAACCAGCAATTGAAGAATTAAAACAAAAATTATATTAATTCTTATAGAATTCATGTAACAATTGCTAAGAATTACATTTATTGTTAAAGAATAAAACTAAAAAACTTTCAAATCGGGAAAAAAAACATCAAAATCTAACAAATAACACTAATTCATTCAAAAAGAATAATGTTGCTAAGAGGCGTTGTTCAAATTTCGTGGTCCGTTCTTCAAGCATCAGCTTCTGTGGAAACAAATCCAATGAATAAATTAGTGAGAAAATATCCATAATCCATTCCAACATAATTGGAATTCGTGATTCCATTCTGATAGAATTTGAATTCATTTACCAATAATTATATTAATTCGTCGCATTCTAACAGAATATGTTCATGATTATCATAAAAAACATTCTTTTCTTATAGAATACTATAAACGAAGAAATATCATTCAGTTGAAGTATTTTAGCGAGCACTTGGTGTGCATCAAAACAACTTTCAATTTCCTGTAAAAATTAGACAATCAGAACAAATTCCAAATTCACCAAAAATATTACACCTTGAAAGAATTAGAAAATAAACCTAAAGAAATCCAAAATTTCTTTGATTTCTGTCAAACAATAAACCCAAACATCCATTCTATATATTGAAATCAAATCAAAAAAACTCATTTGAAGATTAAACTTCATTGGTTTAACATTGTTCCATAACCTAAGATAGCACATTCAAATTGTTATAGAGTTGAACAAACAACACACCTTCAAATTGTTACAGTTATCATATAAGCATCTTAAGAATAAGACCTAGGTTCAATTGAAAACTGAAACACAAACACATATACAAGCAAAGTGTTACATAACAGAAAATTTGGGGTTTGAAATTCAAACTCACGTAATGAACAAAAATTGTTATAGAATATAACTCCTCCGTATTTTAGTTCTATCTTTTATTTACAAATAATTTGTGGTCTTTTTATTGTTTGTGTGTAAACTGAAAGCCCCCTTTTGTTTTATTATCAGCAGTAATACACATCTCATGATTTTTGAAGTGAGAACACAGATGAGAGAGAAAGAACAACAATATCAAGAAGAGGAAGCGAACTATGACTTAGGTCACTTCCTCCGTTCCATTTTCCTTTGAATTAAAGATCTGCAATGCATACAGAACCTATTGGAAGCTGAAAGAAGTTGTTGCATAAACCCTAAAAGATTCGCATTTCGTTCTATTTTAGAGTTGTTTTATGAATTTGTTATGCATCAATTGATAGAACAACAAAGAAATATAACAGAAACCAGGGAAAAGAAGAAAGAGTGAAAGCTAGTAAAAAAATCGACATCAGGGAGGACTCGACAACAGGAAAAATCGGACAAAAACGAACCTTAGCTGTTGAGTGCGACGGTCTCCGGCAGGTGGTTCACAGGGGAGAATATTGGCTAACGGCGGTGAGGGCTTGCTTGAGAGGCAACGACCGAGAGAAGCGGAGGCATAGGTTTTTGTCGCTGTATGAGTTTGTTATGCATCCCTTTTCCTCCTTCGCACCCTATTGACAGAGAAGCAAGAACGCAGCCTCGCTGCTCCTTCCCATCTCCCTCTTCGGCCTCGTCAGTCCCCTGAGATACCCTCTTCGCCATCGATCAAAAAGAAACGGATTAGCCGCGTGCGAGATTCCTCATGATGGGATCGGTCAGAGGTGAGGGAACGAGATTTATACCGTATAGATTAGGTTAAAAGTCAATACCATGATTATAGGGATTATTTTTGGAAGTTATTAAACAAATTACTAAATTACCCTTATTTGTTTATTTAATTATTTAAGCTTGTATTTCGTAGTCTATAGAAGTCCAATTCATTCCTGTCTTATTAAAGCTTCCACTAGCATATGAGCATATTTTTTCTGTATTTTTTGGGCTATATTTATCGGGTTTACAAAGGAGAACGGCTCCCCATCCTTCTTTGCATCCATCAACTTCTATTATTATATAATCAGTAACTAATGGTAATTCTAATGATTTGATATTTTTAACTGCTTCTTTAATTACTTTAACTATTTTAATGTCTTCTTGGTTGAAATGTCTTTGTCCATTTTTTGTTGTTTTACTATATAATGGTCCTACTAACTTTGAAAGATTAGGAATAAACTTTCGTGCATAATTAACCAGTCCTAAAAAAGCTTGTATCTGTTTTAGATTTTCAAACTTTTCTGGGAATTCTAAAATTTTTGTCGATATATGACTTTGTAATTCAATTTTTCCATTTCCTATTTCTAAACCAAGAAATGATATTTTTCTTTTAAACAATTCCATTTTTCTTTTAGAAATAACAATACCATTCTTTTTTATTTCTTCAAATATTTTCTGTAAATGCTTCTCATGTTCCTGTACTGTTTCACTGGCAACCAAAATATCATCAATATATACTAAACAAAAATCATATTTCAGAAAAATACTGTCCATAAACCTTTGAAATATAGATGGAGCATTTTTAAACCCAAAACTTAAAACATTCCATTCATATTGTCCTTCAGAACATGTAAATGCTGTCCATGATTTAAAGTTTTCTTCAAGCTGTAACTGATTGTATCCAGATTTTAGATCAAATTTGCTAAAAACTTTTTTCTTTTGTATCAAGTTTATTAAAGAGTCTTTATTAGGGATATTGTAACCATCATCTTCTGTATTATCATTTAGTCTTTTATAATTATAAACTGTTCTAGCTTTTCCTCTTTTTATTTCAGAATGATTTCTTACTATAAAAGCTGCTGATCTATGTGGACTTTCTGATTTTCTAATTAATCATTGTTCTATCATTTCTGGTATTTGTCTTTTAAATTCTTCTTTATCTAAAGGATTATATTCTATATTTGCTGTTCTTATTGTAATATCAGGATTTTTTAATTTAAATTTACAAATATAGTTAACTTTTGATTTTGTAATATCTTCTCCTATAAGTCCAATTTTCTCTAAGTGTAAAATTATAGGATGATTTACATATGCCTTAAAAAGCTATATAATTTAGAAATAAATAAAGAAAAAACAGAAAAAGAAAATAAAGAAGTAAAATTCGGGTTACAATCGGAAAAGATAGAAAAATTAGAAATAATAGCCGAATTACATAAATTAAAAATACAAACTTTAGAAAATAAAGTAAGTATTTTAGAGGATGTGTTAGATAAAAAGAAAAAGATCAATATTGAGGAAAACGAAGTAAATGAAATAAACCAAATGTCTCAAATAACAAATGAACATACATTAATACAAACAGATGGATCACCCAACATGATAAACCTACAATGTAGATTATGGTTAGATAATAATAAATTTCTAGATTTAACAGCATTAGTAGATACAGGAGCAACTAAAAGTGTTATATCTTATTATCTAGCACCAAAACCATATCATAAAGAGTTATCATATAAATTAATGACAAGAACAATCGAACACAGATTAATAACTATCACACATTATTTAGAACCAACAGGTATTCAATTTCTAGACTTTGTTGGTCAATCTGAAAATATTCAACATGCATATTATAGGACAGGACCTTCAAAAAATACACAATATACACAGAACAGAGAAGCCGTTATGACATTTGGTAACTGCACTTTACCAATTTGCTTAGATGAACGTAAAAAGTTTAGGCCCATGATTGGAGTAAACTTGACAGAAGACCAACAATGTTTGCTGAGTACTGTCGATAGAAACCGGTGATCCTGGGTCTGTGTCAATCTGTTCTTCACTGTTCATGATATCCTCTAGTCTCAAAAGTGTATCTCCTTCACCGCTGAATGGCAAGAGCATATGCCAGTTTTGATGAGACCAAATTTGTAAGTAATGTCCTTCTGCTAGGAGTTTATAATTTTCCCAACGAAAACTTTCAGATAGTAAAGGTGTTTTTTGAGCTGTGCATATATCTTCATTTGAAAGATTCTGTAGAGTTCCAAAATCTATTTCTTGTTTGCATGATAACTTTTTAAGATAGCCATGTTGTACCGTTCTTTGAGTGATGAAGATCCTTTTTCTAGCAGGTCTGTATGTATGTTCATCCGCTGCTGGAAAAGAAGAAAAAATTTTGCACCCAATAATTGGACTGATGCTGTGAGAGGCGATGTTTCCGGCTGTTAAAATAAATTTTTCCTCCTAACTTATTAAGAAGACTTTCTGTGCTACTATTGAGGCAGAATTCTAAGTAATCTATCATTCCATTATGATAAAAATTAATTATCTGTTCCTCTGGCATGTATGTAGTCTTTAGGTTTATCTGTAACAGGAGTATGGGAGTATCTTCACCTTCATCATTCAATCTCTGGATTACTGTAACTCCTAGTTTCTGTATATTGCTGTTTTTAATTTTTCATCTTTCTTCTCATTCCTTTGTATTAGCTGTACATTTTTTGCTTCAAGAATTTTTATTTTTTGTTTCAAAATATTATTTTCAATCTGGCTTTGTATATGTAGTGTATCTTTTCCAGATTGCATAAGTTGTTGTTGTAACTTAGCAATAATTTCTTCCTGAGCTTTAATCATTTGCTCTGGACTAGTTTTTGCTATTTCTGAAAATGTTTTCACCTGTTCGGGTTCTATGAAAAAACTGTTTAACCCAAAATGTTCTCGAGCAATATTCATGGCTTCCTGGAAACTACAACATCCCTTGTAAAGGGGATTTTGACACTGTATATATTTTATGACTGTTGCCCAATTATTAAAAATCCCAACTTTAGTGGACACATTTATAAACAGAATAATTAGAAGAGGATCAGGAACTAATAGTAACCAACAAATTGTACAATTAGAAGAAGAAATTGATTTAGATAGAAATATAAATTTATATAACCAACATCAGCTGGATATATTAAACCCCAGAATATTATATCAAACTGGAATGTTAAACGTTAATACAGTATTAATACGATTATCATTTAGTCTTTTATAATTATAAACTATTCTAGTTTTTCCTCTTTTTATTTCAGAATGATTTCTTACTATAAAAGTTGCTGATCTATGTGGACTTTCTGATTTTCTAATTAATCCTTGTTCTATCATTTCTGGTATTTGTCTTTTAAATTCTTCTTTATCTAAAGGATTATATTCTGTATTTGCTGTTCTTATTGTAATATCAGGATTTTTTAATTTAAATTTACAAATATAGTTAACTTTTGATTTTGTAATATCTTCTCCTATAAGTCTAATTTTCTCTAAGTGTAAAATTATAGGATGATTCATGCTCTTGGTTATATCTTTTCCTTTTTCTAACTCATGTGTTAAAAATTCTGTTAATAGCTTGATTGTTTCATTTTCAACATTTGTTTTAATTTGATTATGTAGAACAAATAGGAGAATATAATATAGAACCTCTAAATTCTGATAATTCTGATAATGAATCAATATACATTATATATAGTGATAGTGATAATAATATAACCAAAATAACATATACATACGTAAACACAGAACAAGAAGAATGTCAACATAATTGGATAAATAAACGAGGAAATAACTATATAAAATGTTATAATTGTGGATATTACCCTAGTATAGAAAAAAGATCACAATGTAATATATGTTTTACAGAAATTTGTTACATATGCCTTAAAAAGCTATATAATTTAGAAATAAATAAAGAAAAAACAGAAAAAGAAAATAAAGAAGTAAAATTCGGGTTACACTCGGAAAAGATAGAAAAATTAGAAATAATAGCCGAATTACATAAATTAAAAATACAACTTTAGAAAATAAAGTAAGTATTTTAGAGGATGTGTTAGATAAAAAGAAAAAGATCAATATTGAGGAAAACGAAGTAAATGAAATAAACCAAATGTCTCAAATAACAAATGAACATACATTAATACAAACAGATGGATCACCCAACATGATAAACCTACAATGTAGATTATGGTTAGATAATAATAAATTTCTAGATTTAAAAGCATTAGTAGATACAGGAGCAACTAAAAGTGTTATATCTTATTATCTAGCAAGTGGAAGCATGTTATTATTAGAAAAACAAAAACCACAACTTTGGATGGATGAAATTTTGTCATGGGAACAAGTAGTCGTTAGAATGTGGGAAACTAATAAAAAAGATAGTATGGACATGTTTGCTTATTTAGAAACAACCTTAGGCCCAATAGCTTTGGGTATTTGGCAAAGTAAAAAAGCACAAGATCCAGATAAAATTAATAAATTAAAAGCCTTAGGTGATAACCCATATAATTTTACTAGTCAAATAAGAACATTAATTTTAGGGGTAGATCCTGCAAAAAATAATACATTAATACAAGATACAACTATTAGCAATCTTGAACAATTAAGTATAGCAGATATGAAATATATTAATGAATTCACATTAGATTTTACTAGATTATTATCACAACTGGGCAAGCAATGGATGATAATTTATGTGATAAATATTTTATAAAACTTCCAGGAGATTTAGGAAGATATATACATGAAACATGGAAACAACAATATGGAGAACAGAAAAACCTAGGAATAGGACCTAGGATCACATATACATTCGCTATATTAGAAGATAAGTGTAAAGAAGTAGCTTTACAAGAACAATTAAAGAAAAATGTGTTGAAAAATGTTTTTATATGTGATCATCACTGAAATAAGACGAATTGGTTTTATATTATCTAACAAATATTATCAGTTATTTCAGGTTGCGTGGATTCGTGCTTAATTATGAAATAGAAAAATATGCAAAAGACGAAATACGCAAAGACGGAAAAATAGACGCAATATTTGGTCGTTTGAAGACAAAACAAATCAAGACTAAAATTGTCAAGAATTTAAAAACCTCAAGGGTAAAAAATGGAAATTCAATTCACAATTGGATATATATATATATATATATATATATATATATATGTGTGTGTGTATATATATATATATATATATATATATATATATATATTATATAAATATATATGTATATATATATTATATTGTATACATATATATATGTATGTATATTGTATATATTGTATATATATATACATACATATATATATATATATATATATATATATATGAATCATGCATATATATATATATATATATATATATATATATATATATATTGGCAAGAAATATTCACAAAAGCAAAAGTACCAAACATCATGTGTGCTTCCAACCTTTACAATCAATCACTTCATTACTTTTCCTTAAACAAACAAGAGTTGCTTGATTCCTTTGCATATATATAGATGCATGTTTACATGAGTTTTTGTGTGTGTTTTGTGTTTCCTTGTAATATATCTCCTATTACTCTCGCATCTCCAGAAGAATAAACACATAGCCAACCTCAAAATACTCTCCAAACACCCTCCAAATACCCTCCTTAAACCTCCTCCAAAAACCCTTTCAAATCACCACAACCATCATCACCTTGCTGATTTTCGACTTCAGAATTTGCAAGTTAAGAAAAAATTCACCGAGCACAACTCAACAAGATAATACAGGAGAGATTTGCACCGCAAATTATTCAGGACCTTTCCTACATCCAGGAATTTTCCTCGATTTTTTTGACCACTGCAAACCCCAGAGAGACGCGAGAGAGAATTGGCTATCCAGAGAGATTTACTACGAAAATCTATATTCGTAACCACCCAAAGCTCTTTCAACATCACCCTCTTTGTTACCTTATACCACCAAAACTACAACCTTATTACACCTTCTACCACCCTCCAAATACCCACTTCAACCTCATCAAATCACCTTAAAAAACCCCATACCCACATACAAAAAACATTACCCGTGTATTTTGTATCGTTTTGTAAACAATTCATTGTTACATAAAAAGAACTTATTGTTACTTACCGGATTGAACTTTGAACAAATAGAGACACAGTCTATTAAGATCCAGTCCAATTCTAAACCAGTTCAGTCAATTTATTGACGAACCGACTTTATATATATTTATATATTTATATATTTTATTACAGCTTTACGTCATTTAAATACTGTCATTTATTTCATTTATAGCTTTCAGTCATTTATAGCTTTCCAGTTTATATTTATTCTGCACTTCTTATTTTTTTTCCGCATCTTATCTCCTTAAATATATATATCTGTCACCCAGTAACTGGTATCCGAGCCTTTATTCGTGGTAATCAGATCGTATATTTTCAACAATTGGTATCAGAGCTTGTGTGATTTACCTTGAAATTTTTGTCGAAAACTTTTGGTTAGCGTTTATAAACCTTCCATAAGCTTTTCTTTAAAAATTTCATTTTAATATCACTTGTTCAAAATCCTTAAAAAAAAAATTATTAAAAAAAAAAAATTTTTAAAAAATTTAAAAAAAAAAAAAATCTTAAACAAAAAAATTCAGAGCTTGTGTGATTTACTTTGAAATTTTGGTTAGCGTTTATAAACCTTCCATAAGTTTTTCTTTAAAAATTTCATTTTAATATCACTTGTTCAAAATCCTTTCAAAAACAATAATTTTATTATGTCTTCTGCTAATTATTCCAACATGAACTCTGTTTCTATTGCTAACAGCTTGGGATCTGGTTCACGGGCACCCATACTTATTCCCGAAGAGTATAATTCATGGGTTGGCCGTATGAATCTTCATCTCAACTCCATAAATGAAAATGTCTGGAATTGTGTAGAAGGAACATATATTACTCCAGAAGACATGGCTACTCTTGTTACAAATCAAGCAACTCTTGCTGAAACCGAAAAAAGACTGCAACTCCAAGCCAAAAAGGAACTTGTGTCTGGAATTCCCCACAGTATTCTAAGTCAAATGGATGACATAATACTGTTGACTGCAAATCAAATCTGGGAAAATTTAAAAAATCGTTTTTGTGGAAATCAAAGAATTATTGGAAACAAAAGAACATCTGTTTTAAATGAATTCGATAATTTCAAGATGCTTTCATCAGAAACCATCCATGATGCTCATGATAGGTTCAATTTTATCATGGTAAAAATGAACAATTTGGGCATCAAAAAGACACAACACAAGATAAATCTCAAGTTTCTAAACAATCTTTACGAAAGCTGGAAGATGGTTAAACTCATCATTCAGGGAAATCCAGCCATTCATACTGAAACTTTATACAATTTGTATGGAGAACTTCAATCGTATGAATCCTCGATTGACCCACCAACCACTACAGCTTTTGGAGGACCACTTGCTCTCGTTTCCACATCTTCTCAAAACCAAACACCTTTTAATGAACAAAACTTCAATCATTTTAATCAGACATCTTTTCAAAACCAACCCTTTTTGAACAATTCTTTTGATCAATCTGATTTAAATGATGAAGCAGACTACCAACAACTGTGTGCTTTGGTAGCAAACACAAACCTCCAGAGATTTATTCCAAATCACGGTCAATCGAATTTTAAACCAAATTTTCAAAACCGACCATCATTTGGACAAAATAATTCTGGATTTCAACCAAGACCTCAACCTGTTCAAAACAACTCAGGTTTTCAACCAAGACCTTATTTTGGACAAAATTTTCAAAGACCTTCCTTCCAAAACAATTCAAACCAAGGTTTTCAAAACCATGGATTTCAAAACAATCCCAACTCAAGTCATCATAACAATAACCAAAACAACAGTTTTCAAAACCAAAACAGAGGATTCCAAAATCAAGGTTACACTAATCAAAACAATGGCTTTCAAAACAACCAAAATTTTGGATTCCAACAGAACCCTTCCCAATCTTCCCAACAAATCCAAACTCAAGCTCCTGAAAGACTTCCGATTAAAAGTCAAAAGGATGACAGTGATGAAGAAGTGATCATTTGTCACAACTGCAAAGGAACTAATCACTATGCCAGAGAATGTCGAGCCAAAAACAAAACCAAAGTCAAAGACTCAGCATACTACGCTCAAAAAGCCGATGAATTAAAGAAACAGGAAAATCAAGATAAGCAAAGAGCATTGATGGCAATCCATGAACCAAACGTGGAATACTGGCCAACTTCTGAAGACGAAGCTGACAATGAACCAACACACTCAAACTTCTGTTTCGTAGTTGGTGTTGATAGACCTTCAAGAGCTCCAAACGTCATAGAACAGGTATGGTCTATGATCTCTGAACTTGGTCTTTCGAAATCAATTTTTGAGTCCCATATAACCAAGATTGAGAAAAGTCTAGAAGCTGATCTCAAAAAATATCATGACACAATGATCAATTCCGATATCTGCAAATCTGAGTTACAAACCTTGCAACTCAAATTTGGAGAATCAACAAGGATAAAGAACAAATTGGAAAGAGACGTTGAAAGAAAATCAGAAGATTATAATCACGTCTTGGAACAATTAAATCAAACCCTAATTCACAAAAAGGATTTGGAACAAAAAAATCAGTCAGTCATTTCCTCTGAAACAAAAGATGTTTTAGAAAAGGAAATCCTTCAGTTGAAACAAAACTTTCAAGAATCAACTGAAAAATACAAAACTTTAAATGAAAAACTGACTGATTCTTTAAACCAAACCAATTTTATTGAATCTGAAAACAAAAGATTGATATGGAATATGAATTCTATCAAAATTGCTAGAAAACTAAGTGATGATGTTTTCACCAAAGCAAACACCTTAGGAACTGGCAAAATTGATACGAATTACAGACCAGGAATTGGAAGAGAATCCTTTGAAAATGAACTAGCTAAACAAGAAAACATGACAATTTGTGAAAACTCTGAATCCACTCTTCCAGATCTTTTCACATCTGCTAATGAGGAAGATTCAGATGACGAAACAGTTATCAACTGTAGCCCAGATGACACTGCTTTCACTGTTTCCAAAAAGTCTATCAAAAGAGTTGTAAAATATGAAACAAACTCTGCTAGTTCTTCAACAAACCAAATCAAACATACCAATGAAGCAACCATAACCCCACTTAACAAACCAAAGGCTTTTGAAAACAAACCAAAGAAACCTGTTAAACCATACGTCATACCTCAAAAACAGGTTTCCAAACAAAAACCAAAACCTTTTGAAAACCGCTTTCAAGAGATCACCTTTAAAAATTCAATGAACTTTCAAAAACGACCAAATCAGAAAGTTTCAAAACATCATCTTCAAAAAGCCTTTCATAACCGCCAATCACATCCCAGATATGAAGAGAACTTTTCAAAAAAAAAAATTCACATCTAGGATATCATTCACCAAATCACAGATTTTATCAACCAACGAATTTTCAGAAACAAATCACTTTTGGGGAAAATTTGATAAATAAAATCAAACCTCAACCATTCCATCCTTATAAACCAAACTCTTATAGCAATATGAAGTCAAATGCTACAAGAAGTTCAGTAAACAAAAAACCCAAAATAAAAACAACTAACAAACCAGGACCCATTCAGATTTGGGTACCTAAATCTTCTGTCTAAATTGCAGGTATCTAATGATGGAGAACCCAAGGATGATACATGGTATATTGATAGTGGCTGCTCCAAGCATATTACAGGAAACCGAAACTACCTTCGTGACTTCAAACCCACCCAAACCAATCAAGTCGTTACCTTCGGCAACAACATGACGGCAAAAATCAAGGGTTATGGAAACATAACAAATGGTAACTTCACCATAAAGAAAGTTGCCTATGTCGATGACCTGAAACACAACCTCATCAGTGTTTCTCAGCTGTGTGATAACAATCTTGAAGTCCTATTCACCAAACAAAGAAGCTTGATCGTGGACGCCAAAACCAAAGAAATCATTGTTGAATCTTACCGTGCCGGAAATATGTATCCACTTGACATGGATCTTATCTATGGTAAACCCGATATATGTCTGCTATCAAAAGCCCCAACAGATATCAGTTGGTTATGGCACCGCCGCCTTTCCCATCTAAACTTTGGGTACATCAACAAACTGATCGGCGATGATCTTGTTAGAGGACTGCCACTTCTGAAGCTTGATAATGAAACTCTGTGTGCTGCATGTGAAAAGGGAAAACTTTCCAAATCCACTCACAAAAGCATCTCAGAATCTAGTGTATCCGAACCACTAGAATTGCTGCACATAGACCTTTGTGGCCCTGCCAAAACCCAAACCATACAAGGGAAGAAGTACATTCTTGTTGTCGTTGATGGCTTCTCGCGCTTTACTTGGGTCTTCTTCTTAAGACTAAAATCAGAAGCACCTGAAGAGATGATCAACTTCATAAAACAAATCGAACTGAAGCTCAAACGACCTGTTCGAAGAATCCGAAGTGATAATGGTTTAGAGTTCAAAAACAAGACTCTAGATTCATTTCTCAAAGACAAAGGAATTGAACATAACTTCTCAGCCCCATACACTCCACAACAGAACGGAGTTGTCGAAAGAAGGAACAGAACTCTATATGAAGCTGCAAGATCAATGCTTATCTTCGCTGATCTGCCACAATACTTCTGGGCAGAAGCAATAGCCACAGCTTGCTACACTCAAAATCGTTCCTTAATCCATAAACATCTTCATAAAACACTATATGAAGTCATTAACAACCGAAAACCAAACATCAAATTTTTCCATATTTTTGGTTGTCGATGCTTCATAAAGAACAATAAAGACCACCTCTCAAAATTTGAATCAAGGTCGGACAAAGGAATTTTCCTTGGTTACTCATTTTCTTCAGCTGCTTATCGAGTACTGAACAAACGTACCAGAGTAATTGAAGAAAGTACCGATGTTCATTTCGATGAATTTTATGTCAGGAAATTGGATCGTGAACATTTTGGTTCAAAAATGATCGATAATATTTTTCAAAATCCAATTCAACAAACACCTTCTCCTGACAGAGATATTGAAATCGATCTTGATTTACTTTTTGAACAACCCAAAACCGCTTACAATTCTGAACTTCTAACTACTTCTATTGATTCTACAGGAACAACCACTGAAGGAACTCCACAAACAAACCGAAATGATGCAGATCAATTTGAGGGGGAACCACCTACACATACTTCTTCATTGGAACAAACACCAAATCCTCCTTTAAATACCCCATCCCCAAATATCCAAAACAATCCCGATGCATCATTTATGGGGGAACCTTCAAACCTATTCCAAGATGAAACTCCCGGAGAAGAACAATGGGATACTGAAATTCCAATTATTATAGCGGAAGAGAATCGCTTAATAAAATGGACAAGAAACCACCCAACTGACCAAATCATCGGAGATCCAAACTCAGGCATCCAAACTAGAGCCGCAACTTCTAATGATTGTTTATTTGGAGCCTTCTTATCCATGACTGAACCCAAAACCATACATTCTGCTCTCAAAGATCCAGACTGGGTAAAAGCTATGCAAGAAGAGCTAGAAGAATTTGAAAGAAATGACGTATGGAATCTTGTCCCTACCCCACCCGATGTTTCTGTTATAGGTTCAAGATGGGTATTCAGAAACAAAACTGACGATCAAGGAATCGTTTGTCGAAACAAGGCACGTCTCGTAGTCAAAGGATATTCACAACAAGAAGGAATCGACTACGATGAAACATATGCTCTAGTTGCAAGAATTGAAGCAATTCGCATCTTTCTTGCATATGTTGCACATAAGAACTTCAAAGTATTCCAAATGGATGTTAAATGTGCATTCCTACATGGAGAGTTAGATCGCGATGTATACATCCAACAACCACCAGGTTTCGAAGATCCCAAATTTCCTGATCACAACTTCAAATTGCAGAAAGCTGTCTATGGCTTGAAACAAGCACCCCGAGCCCGGTATGCCACATTGACAACCTTTCTCGAAGAATAAGGTTTTAAAAGAGGTTCAATCGATCAAACCCTCTTTCGTAAAATCTATAATAAACATCTTTTAATCGTACAAATATATGTTGATGACATTATTTTCGGTTCTACTGATGAATCTTTGAGTATTAAGTTTGCAGATCTAATGAAGAGCAAATTTGAAATGAGCATGATTGGGGAGATGACTACTTTTCTCGGACTTCAAATCAAACAGTCAACTGATGGCATTTTCATCAACCAAGAGAATTATGTCAAAAACCTACTCACTCGCTTTTCAATGGACAAATCCAATACTGCAAAAATCCCAATGGCTTTTGGATACAAAATCGATGCAGACTTAAATGGCAAACCTGTTGATCAGAAAAGATATCGTGGAATGATCGGATCACTCTTATACCTCACTGCCAGCAGACCTGACATCATGTTTTCTACATGTGTCTGTGCCAGATACCAAGCAAATCCTATGGAATCCCATGTAGTTGCTGTAAAACGCATCTTCAAATACCTAAAAGGCACTCCCAAACTTGGCCTTTGGTATCCAGCTAAATCCGATTTTCAGCTGAACGCTTTCACCGACTCAGACTATGGAGGATGCAAGTTAGATAGAAAGAGTACATCTGGTAGCTGTCAATTCCTAGGAGGTAGACTAGTGAGTTGGACTTCAAAGAAACAGACTTGTGTATCCACATCAACAGCAGAAGCTGAATATGTCGCTGCCGCCAGCTGTTGTTCGCAAGTCATATGGATGCAAACTCAACTGCGAGACTATGGCTTCAAAATTTCACAAATTCCCATATTTTGTGACTCAACCAGTGCAATTGCCATTTCTCACAATCCCGTTCACCATTCCATGACAAAGCACATCGATATTCGATATCATTTCATCAAAGACAACATTCAAAAGGGTCATATCGAATTGCACTTCATCAACACCGAAGATCAAATTGCCGATGTCTTCACTAAGGCTCTCGATGAAACAAAGTTTCAATACTTCCTAGGCCGTCTAGGAATGTTAAATCCAGATAACATCTATCCTTAAACTTTTACTTTTTGTTTGTACAAAAGTGTGTTTACTTTCATTCAAAAGGAAAATTCAAAAACAATTGAAAATTGCTTTCCTTTTAAAAATTACCAAAAACATTCAAATAACCAATATTTCCAAAAACATTCAGAAAAAAAAAATCTTCAAAAAAAATTAATAAAAGACTTGCCATAATAAGCTTTTATAGAACCTTGTGATTAATCTTCTCTTGACTTAATTTTCAGATGCTTATGCTCGATGAAGATTTTAAGTCATATTGATTCTCAATTGGAGTGAAGGTTCAAATATCCTACTTTTCATAATGTATATAACTTTATTTCCTTCGATTTTATTTCATTATTGACGATTTTAAACAATCAAGGGACATAAGGTTAGGAGGTTCAGATGAAAACAAAAACCCATGTGAGAATTTGTGCCTCGTCGATCTAAATCATTGTGGAAATCATTTCTTGTGAGCTTAGGTGTGTCACTATTGCTTATAAGGTATACCCAATTATACCTTGTCACGGTCTCATTTTTGCTTAGATATCAAAATGACCAGGGACGATACATTCATTTCTTACATACTAGACAAACTGTCATTTATGCCACCTATCCCTACCTAGATAAAAGCCAACCAAAAATGAAGACTTGCGATCCCATGATCCATCAAGCAAACAACGACATATCCTTACAAGAAAACCAAAGGAAAAACAAATATCTATCAACATCCAATCCTCAAAGACAAATCAACAAGAAAACAAATGGATTCAATAAAGATATACCAAACAAAACAAAAAAATATTCTATATTTGGTATTTTCAAACAAACTTTCAACCAAATGGTTATTTCAAAACAAAAATCATAAAATTCGCGATTTGTTTTAACCATTTTTCACAAAAGAAGATATCTCAATCACTCAAGTCAAATACTCTTAAAAAGGTCTCAAATGTAGCAAATTCTCAATGCTAAAACAAAATATCTTTTTACAATAAATCGATATTGATCAACAAACAGGATACTATCAAAGAAGAAGCTGCAACAACAATGGATTTCCCGGGATACTGTAGCCTTCATCACTGAAGAATCTTAGTTGCAAACTGCACTATGAAAATTGCTAAACCCCTCTACATGTATTTCCCGACGGAGAGAGAGTGAACTTTAATGGCATGAATGAAGAAACCCGCTGAGTAATGCCGAAACCAGTCTTATGTGATTGATTATCTAATAATGAGACTAAGTGACTTTACAGGAAAAGCATAGCTGAACACCTCCGATATGAGTGTGAGTCGTCAGAGAGAGATATCACTCATTTTTAGTGATCATTAACTTGTTCTGCTGCCAGAACAACCAAACACCCAAGTGAAGTGTGAGCTATACCTATGAGCGTTCATCTGAATCGACCTGTTAGACCACTTGTCGTCATTACTAATGCTATAAAATCTAAGGAAATTTCTTTAGATACATATATGACTACCCTTTGATAACCGAACCCGAGACTTTGATTCGGAAACAAATTTCTGAAAATCTTTTACATAATATATGTTAAACCACGTCACAAACTTTCAAAACGATTACAATGGTTTTATATATATCTTCTCATTGACAAAACTTTTATCCCAAATCTTCAAGATTAAAACTGTTAATGTGATTATATCTATCCTTATTTCATCAATGATCACATAGGGGGAAATTGTTGAAAAATGTTTTTATATGTGATCATCACTGAAATAAGACGAATTGGTTTTATATTATCTAACAAATATTATCAGTTATTTCAGGTTGCGTGGATTCGTGCTTAATTATGAAATACAAAAATATGCAAAAGACGAAATACGCAAAGACGGAAAATAGACGCAATATTTGGTCGTTTGAAGACAAAACAAATCAAGACTAAAATTGTCAAGAATTTAAAAACCTCAAGGGTAAAAAATGGAAATTCAATTCACAATTGGATATATATATATATATATATATATATATATATATATATATATATATATATATAAATACATATATATATATATATATATATATATATATATATATATATTATATAAATATATATGTATATATATATATATATTATATTGTATACATATATATATGTATGTATATTGTATATATTGTATATATATATACATATATATATATATATATATATATATATATATATATATATATATGAATCATGCATATATATATATATATATATATATATATTGGCAAGAAATATTAAAAGCAAAAGTACCAAACATCATGTGTGCTTCCAACCTTTACAATCAATCACTTCATTACTTTTCCTTAAACAAACAAGAGTTGCTTGATTCCTTTGCATATATATAGATGCATGTTTACATGAGTTTTTGTGTGTGTTTTGTGTTTCCTTGTAATATATCTCCTATTACTCTCTCATCTCCAGAAGAATAAACACATAGCCAACCTCAAAATACTCTCCAAACACCCTCCAAATACCCTCCTTAAACCTCCTCCAAAAACCCTTTCAAATCACCACAACCATCATCACCTTGCTGATTTTCGACTTCAGAATTTGCAAGTTAAGAAAAAATTCACCGAGCATAACTCAACAAGATAATACAGGAGAGATTTGCACCGCAAATTATTCAGGACCTTTCCTACATCCAGGAATTTTCCTCGATTTTTTTGACCACTGCAAACCCCAGAGAGACGCGAGAGAGAATTGGCTATCCAGAGAGATTTACTACGAAAATCTATATTCGTAACCACCCAAAGCTCTTTCAACATCACCCTCTTTGTTACCTTATACCACCAAAACTACAACCTTATTACACCTTCTACCACCCTCCAAATACCCACTTCAACCTCATCAAATCACCTTAAAAAACCCCATACCCACATACAAAAAACATTACCCGTGTATTTTGTATCGTTTTGTAAACAATTCATTGTTACATAAAAAGAACTTATTGTTACTTACCGGATTGAACTTTGAACAAATAGAGACACAGTCTATTAAGATCCAGTCCAATTCTAAACCAGTTCAGTCAATTTATTGACGAACCGACTTTATATATATTTATATATTTTATTACAGCTTTACGTCATTTAAATACTGTCATTTATTTCATTTATAGCTTTCAGTCATTTATAACTTTCCAGTTTATATTTATTCTGCACTTCTTATTTTTTTTCCGCATCTTATCTCCTTAAATATATATATCTGTCACCCAGTAACTGGTATCCGAGCCTTTATTCGTGGTAATCAGATCGTATATTTTCAACAAAATGCTTATGCCTTTTGTAAATCAGCAATTTATACACCTCAAGCATATGGACATTATGAAAGAAAAAAGAAATTACGAAAAAGCACATCATATAAAAAAGGGAATAAACCATACTATAAAAATAAATATGTAAAAAGGCCACAAACAAGAAATTGTAAATGTTTTATCTGTAACATATACATACGTAAACACAGAACAAGAAGAATGTCAACATAATTGGATAAATAAACGAGGAAATAACTATATAAAATGTTATAATTGTGGATATTACCCTAGTATAGAAAAAAGATCACAATGTAATATATGTTTTACAGAAATTTGTTACATATGCCTTAAAAAGCTATATAATTTAGAAATAAATAAAGAAAAAACAGAAAAAGAAAATAAAGAAGTAAAATTCGGGTTACAATCGGAAAAGATAGAAAAATTAGAAATAATAGCCGAATTACATAAATTAAAAATACAAACTTTAGAAAATAAAGTAAGTATTTTAGAGGATGTGTTAGATAAAAAGAAAAAGATCAATATTGAGGAAAACGAAGTAAATGAAATAAACCAAATGTCTCAAATAACAAATGAACATACATTAATACAAACAGATGGATCACCCAACATGATAAACCTACAATGTAGATTATGGTTAGATAATAATAAATTTCTAGATTTAACAGCATTAGTAGATACAGGAGCAACTAAAAGTGTTATATCTTATTATCTAGCACCAAAACCATATCATAAAGAGTTATCATATAAATTAATGACAAGAACAATCGAACACAGATTAATAACTATCACACATTATTTAGAACCAACAGGTATTCAATTTCTAGACTTTGTTGGTCAATCTGAAAATATTCAACATGCATATTATAGGACAGGACCTTCAAAAAATACACAATATACACAGAACAGAGAAGCCGTTATGACATTTGGTAACTGCACTTTACCAATTTGCTTAGATGAACGTAAAAAGTTTAGGCCCATGATTGGAGTAAACTTGACAGAAGACCAACAATGTTTGCTGAGTACTGTCGATAGAAACCGGTGATCCTGGGTCTGTGTCAATCTGTTCTTCACTGTTCATGATATCCTCTAGTCTCAAAAGTGTATCTCCTTCACCGCTGAATGGCAAGAGCATATGCCAGTTTTGATGAGACCAAATTTGTAAGTAATGTCCTTCTGCTAGGAGTTTATAATTTTCCCAACGAAAACTTTCAGATAGTAAAGGTGTTTTTTGAGCTGTGCATATATCTTCATTTGAAAGATTCTGTAGAGTTCCAAAATCTATTTCTTGTTTGCATGATAACTTTTTAAGATAGCCATGTTGTACCGTTCTTTGAGTGATGAAGATCCTTTTTCTAGCAGGTCTGTATGTATGTTCATCCGCTGTTTGAAAATCTAAAACAGATACAAGCTTTTTTAGGACTGGTTAATTATGCACGAAAGTTTATTCATAATCTTTCAAAGTTAGTAGGACCATTATATAGTAAAACAACAAAAAATGGACAAAGACATTTCAACCAAGAAGACATTAAATTAGTTAAAGTAATTAAAGAAGCAGTTAAAAATATCAAATCATTAGAATTACCATTAGTTACTGATTATATAATAATAGAAGTTGATGGATGCAAAGAAGGATGGGGAGCCGTTCTCCTTTGTAAACCCGATAAATATAGCCCAAAAGATACAGAAAAAATATGCTCATATGCTAGTGGAAGCTTTAATAAGACAGGAATGAATTGGACTTCTATAGACTACGAAATACAAGCTTTAATAAATGCTTTAGAAAAATTTAAGATATTTTTACATAAAGAATTTACAGTTAGAACAGATTGTGAGGCTATAGTTCGTTTTATTAAAAATGATCAAAGTAAGAAAATAAATAGGATACGATGGATTAATTTACAAAATACAATACAAGGAAGTGGATATAAAATAACTTTTGAACATATAAAGGGAGAAAATAATGGAATAGCTGATATGCTATCCAGAAATATTAACAGATTGTTTTCTGCAGATGGATAGTCAAAACAAAGGAAAGAACAAATTAATACAGCCTACACAGCAAAAAAGGAGTTCCTCTTCCATGAGCATTTCTTCAGAGGAAGATAGAAACACAACATCGACAGAGAAATTATTGGATTCAGCAATATACATTCGCTATATTAGAAGATAAGTGTAAAGAAGTAGCTTTACAAGAACAATTAAAGAAAAATGCTTATGCCTTTTGTAAATCAGCAATTTATACACCTCAAGCATATGGACATTATGAAAGAAAAAAGAAATTACGAAAAAGCACATCATATAAAAAAGGGAATAAACCATACTATAAAAATAAATATGTAAAAAGGCCACAAACAAGAAATTGTAAATGTTTTATCTGTGGTGATGTTAAACATTTAGCTAACAAATGCCCAAATAAAAATAAGAATATAGAAAAAAGCAATTTAATAGAACAAATAGGAGAATATAATATAGAACCTCTAAATTCTGATAATTCTGATAATGAATCAATATACAGTATATATAGTGATAGTGATAATAATATAACCAAAATAACATATACATACGAAAACACAGAACAAGAAGAATGTCAACATAATTGGATAAATAAACGAGGAAATAACTATATAAAATGTTATAATTGTGGATATTACCCTAGTATAGAAAAAAGATCACAATGTAATATATGTTTTACAGAAATTTGTTACATATGCCTTAAAAAGCTATATAATTTAGAAATAAATAAAGAAAAAACAGAAAAAGAAAATAAAGAAGTAGTGACCATATTTGCTTCGATGAACGTAAAAAGTTTAGGCCCATGATTGGAGTAAACTTGACAGAAGACCAACAATGTTTGCTAGACAATTTATGGAATATTCAGACAGTTCCACAGGCTTCATCATTCAAAGTTCAAATCCTCAATGCTCTAAGTTTTTACTTTCATAAACAGTCACCATTGACCCCTGAAAAACAAATAAAGAAGTTTACACATTATGTTATCATCAGGGGCACTAAAGTTGGGATTTTTAATAATTGGGCAACAGTCATAAAATATATACAGTGTCAAAATCCCCTTTACAAGGGATGTTGTAGTTTCCAGAAAGCCATGAATATTGCTCGAGAACATTTTGGGTTAAACAGTTTTTTCATAGAACCCGAACAGGTGAAAACATTTTCAGAAATAGCAAAAACTAGTCCAGAGCAAATGATTAAAGCTCAGGAAGAAATTATTGCTAAGTTACAACAACAACTTATGCAATCTGGAAAAGATACACTACATATACAAAGCCAGATTGAAAATAATATTTTGAAACAAAAAATAAAAATTCTTGAAGCAAAAAATGTACAGCTAATACAAAGGAATGAGAAGAAAGATGAAAAATTAAAAACAGCAATATACAGAAACTATGAATGTTTTAAAGCTCGCATTTTAGATCTCCCTTGGAGACAAACGTTGAGACCAGTACTTGATCAATTTAAAGAATTTGAGCAAATGGTGTCCCAAAAAATTTGTATAGAATTTCCATCAATTCTATATAAATTACAGCAGAAGATTGTACAGATTGCTTTTCAAGAAATCAATTATAAAGGAGTTACAGTAATCCAGAGATTGAATGATGAAGGTGAAGATACTCCCATACTCCTGTTACAGATAAACCTAAAGACTACAGACATGCCAGAGGAACAGATAATTAATTTTTATCATAATGGAATGATAGATTACTTAGAATTCTGCCTCAATAGTAGCACATAAAGTCTTCTTAATAAGTTAGGAGAAAAATTTATTTTAACAGCCGGAAACATCGCCTCTCACAGCATCAGTCCAATTATTGGGTGCAAAATTTTTTCTTCTTTTCCAGCAGCGGATGAACATACATACAGACCTGCTAGAAAAAGGATCTTCATCACTCAAAGAACGGTACAACATGGCTATCTTAAAAAGTTATCATGCAAACAAGAAATAGATTTTGGAACTCTACAGAATCTTTCAAATGAAGATATATGCACAGCTCAAAAAACACCTTTACTACCTGAAAGTTTTCGTTGGGAAAATTATAAACTCCTAGCAGAAGGACATTACTTACAAATTTGGTCTCATCAAAACTGGCATATGCTCTTGCCATTCAGCGGTGAAGGAGATACACTTTTGAGACTAGAGGATATAATGAACAGTGAAGAACAGATTGACACAGACCCAGGATCACCGGTTTCTATCGACAGTACTCATCGGGACTTTTAGCAAGTAATGATTAGGATGCAAAGAGACAAAATAAAATAAATTCAAGGGCCATTTATGTAAAATTCTTTTGAATTATTGATTCATATGGTGGTGCTGTCATTTCATACTTTATGTAAAGATCAATTTATCTTGATCGAATATTATGTCTTGTAAATAGGTAACGTGTCAATATAGAAGTGTGCTAGTAGGTATCATGTCTTTATTGAAAGGTTATTCCTATGTTATCCCTTGTATATATAAATAGATGCAACCCGTTGTAAATCAAGCAAGAGAGTGTTCATAATAAAAAAAAATCTTGTTTATCAAATTTCCTCATGTCTTTCTAAACGATCTATTTCCTATTCTTTTAGCCTATCTCTTACATTCCTAGTTCTTTCAAGCACTTCATATTATATCCCTTATACATAAAAAAATATAAAAAAAAAAATAAAAAAATATATATATATATATATATATATATATATATATATATATATATATATATATATATATATATATATATAGAGAGAGAGAGAGAGAGAAAGAAGTAAGTTCAAATAAAAATACTAAATAACGTGATAACGTAAAGTATGTTTATATATATATATATATATATATATATATATATATATATATATGTGTGTGTGTGTGTGTGTGTGTGTGAGAGAGAGAGAGAGAGAGAGAGAGAGAGAGAGAGAGAGAGAGAGAGAGAGAGAGAGAGAGAGAGAGAGAGAGAGAGAGAGAGAGAGAGAGAGAGAGAGAGAGAGAGAGAGAGAGAGAGAGAGAGAGAGACTTTGGATCTCTTATATGAACCTTCATGCAAAACTTCCTTTCTTTAGAAACTGGGATCGAATGATACATTTTTCCATAAAATGTTGAATGTTGCCCATTACCTAATGCTTTAAATTAATTTTCTATGAGTAATACGTAGCACTTTCCATCAAAGAGCCTACGAATTTACGTCTCTAATCATCTACACCTGCGACGAAGCTTCCAACATAATATTAAAAATAAGCTTTGAGACGTCCACAAAAGAATTATAACTAACCTGGTCACAAAAGAAAATTCATATTAATTGTTTAACTTCTCCAAGTTAACCACTCGAGTCTCAAATCTTCCTTCTTTATATACAATTACATGAGCAACACAACCTTTTTCATAACCACAAACTAAAACCAGTTCAGTACAAATATAAGTTTTAATATGTATATGACACGATTTCTTTCTCAATATAAGAGCAATCCTGAAGCTCTTTATCTGCCTCCTGAGGGTCCAAACTCGGGTTACTTGGTAATCCAAGACGAAGAGTCTGAAACTTACTCGTTCTTCGGTCTGTACAAGAATAAGTATCTTTCAAGCTTGCCATTTCCTCAGAACAAAGCACTGACCACACGCTATTCATCGGGGACCGGTAAAAGAAAACGTGTTTCTCATAATGAAGTTCTTTTTATTCCTGTTCTTGGTCAGCCGTTATCTTCAAACCTTTACTACGCGATAAAACCACATGGATGTCATAAAGGGTATGCATGTACGCAATTCACTTTTTTTTTGTTTTCTCAAATACGTTTCCATAACTGATATTTTGCCTTCTTCATATATGAATTCTATGTCATGATACAAACATGCCTTGTTCTTCATCTTCAGTCTTATATATAATTTTTCCTAAATGAAGCCCTCTAATATTTCCATTATTAGGATTATAGGCTAGATAAGCTTGACGCCACAATTTGACTAACGTGAAACTATCAAGTATATAGGGTAGAATTACGCCATAAGTCATAAAGCTTGATTCGATGATGATCACCATGTCTTTAACATTTTATGATGCAAGCGGTTTAGAACTTTTAATTAATTTAATGTTTAGCTGTTCGCTTTTAAGTAAAACAATTACAAATCTTTTCGAAAAAGGACATAAAAATCATGCCTAATCATTATATGATTGCAAGTTTGACATTTTGCACTCGTTCTCAGATCTTGCTCACTAAACAAAACTGTTTCTCACTACTAGAAAATTGGTGCAATAGCTACAGCACAATCCGTAGCTATTCCGTAGCTATAAGCAGATAGCTACGGAAAATTGGCTGTAGCATAATGGCCCGTGGCTAAATTATAGCTACGAATTAGCTACAGAATCGCTACGGAATAGCTACGGAATTTTCCGTAGCTACTATAACTACGGAATAGCTACGGAAATAAATAGCTACGGAATAGCTACGGATCCAAATAGCTACGGAATAGTTGCGGAACTAAATAGCTACGGATCCAAATAGCTACGGAATAGCTACGAAAGTAAATAGCTACGGAAATCCGTAGCTATTCCGTAGCTAACTTCGTTTTATTTAAAAAAAAAATTAATTTAAAATTTTCCAATTTTTTGTCAAATACCACATTCAATTCACATTTGTCCCAAATACCATATAAAATACACCAAAAAACGTCCCTAATACCAAGTTTGACACATTCCATTCCATTATCCAAAATATCTTACAAAAGTAAGCACTACTTAACAAAACAAACAATATCAAATGTTTACAAATTCAATTGTTCCAAAATACTTATCAATTGTCCTCAGGTGGATTATCGGGGGGAGCACGGGGTTGATTTCCAGACATATTCATCATCCTCATAACCATTTCCATTTGTTCTTTCATTTGTTGTTGTTGTTGTTCCATGGTAGAAACTTGTGCACGGAACCTATCAACCTAAAAAAATGGCAACACAATGCAATAGTTAAACAATATTAGCAATGTACTTTAGTTTATTATAACAATGCATTTTTGTTTATAATACTTATAGCAATATACTTAACTTTTAACAATAATAACAACGCACTTATGTTTATTATCAATTTAATCAATATTATCAACAAACTACCTAACTTTTAACCATAATAGCAACGTAGTTTTGTTTATTATCAATTTAATCAATATTATCAACAAACTACCTAACTTTTAACCATAATAGCAACGTACTTTTGTTTATTATCAACTTAATCAATATTATCAACATATTAATTAACGTTTAAACCATAACAACATACCTCTTGTTGTGTACTATCCGATTGGGTGGATTGGGAAGACGGTGTCCCAGAAATCACAAAATGTATATCTGATGCTCCTATGCCATAGATATCACCCTTCTTCTTTCCTTTTCTCCTAAGTTGGGTTTCCTCCCATACCCTCGCATCATCTTTATGGTTTGAAGAGTCTTCTCCGTGTTTTTTGACCATCTCCTGTAGATACGCCTCCTACAAATTACCAAAACAGTATCATTGTCATGTACAAAAATACTAAGACAATCAATATACATAAATGATAAAAGATAAGTTACTTGTGCTTCTTTGGCAGTTAGTGAGCAATATTCGAGATTTTCATGATCTCCCGCAAAATATCTTTTTTTCGCCTCAGCTGTGCCATGCGTCTTCATGAAAACATCAAATTGTGTGGGTGGTTTACCCATCATCTTTTCCTACATAAAATACAAAGTATAGTTGATGTAGTTAGTGTTAAAAAAATAAGATAATAAAATTTATAATTATGATACTTACTAAGTTGTTACGGTGCTCGTCAAATCCTATACTACCCGCGGTGTGCCTAGCTGTCGACCCATTAGCATCTGCGACTTTGCGGTTCTGCTGAGCAATTTTTGAATTCTTTCTCCACTTATCTGTCGACCAATGCTGTGAAAAGAAAAAAAAATATAAGTATACTAATACAATAGGAAATTAAAACTCAACAAAATAGATAATAAAGTATCATATCCATTACATCACACAAACGTAGCCACACATTCTCCGGTACGCGCTCGGGGCGGTAGTTATGCATCCCTTCGTAGTAGGTACAATGACCTGGGGGGACGGGTTTCCCATCATTTCGTGCCATGTCCCCAGATTTAATCCTGATATGCTTCATACGTATCTATCCTTGAGGACACACTTGAAGGCATCAAATATGTTACTATTCTCTAGTGAATTCCACCTGTACATGGTCTGTAAAAAAATAAAAAGTAAATCTAAAAATACAAAGTAAAAACAAATGAGTATAAGATACAATAATTTATATTTAATATATTGCCTTGAAACGCGAAAACATCTGCAAAAGAGCCTTATAGGGAATATCACTAAACCGGGGCCACGGATGATCCATATTCTCCCAATAGAGACTAATACACGTGTTGTGGATTTTCCTAGACCCAAAAAAATTATTAACATAATACACATATATAACTAATGATACATAAAAAGCCCATAAAAAATTATTAACATAATACACATATATAACTAATGATACATATATAACATCCCGTTTAATCTAACATTTTTAACAAATTTATAAAATTAGCCTAACATTTCAACAAAATTAACATTTTTAACAAATTGAAGTTCACAACATTTTTTATATAACATTTATATCACATTTAAGAATCTAACTAACTAATCTAACATATATCACATTTTCAACAAAGCTATGAAATTAACCAAATATTTTATCAAATTCAACCAAAATTTAACCTAAATCCTTAAATTCGACATCACATTCAACAAAACATATTAGCATTATCAATGAATAAAGCATCTAAATTGTATACATGAAGTAATTTCAAAAAAAAAAAAAAAAAAAAAACTAGGGTTTTATCTTTTTGGGGAAGAATCGAGCAAAGACGCCGAGAGAGAGGAGGGAAGATGCGCCGGAGAAGAAGGTGGGTTGGGAGCGACGGTCGGCGACGGCGGCGAGGGCAATGTCGACGTCGAAGAGGCCGCCGGCGATTGACGAACGAGAGGGGAAATCGCCTTCACAGTTTCTTTTCTATCTGTTCGTCGAATGAAGAAGGTAAATAGCGTCAGGGGTATTCAATAACAGGTAAGTAAGATGGATTTTAATTAAAAAAAATAGCTACCGATTTGCTACGGCCCAGCTTAGGAATCTGCTACGGATTAGCTACGGACGGGCTTTAGCGACGGTTTAGCTACGCATTAGCTACGGCCAGCAAAAAAAAAAAAAAAAAAAAAAACTGGTGTTGGATTCGAACTCGGGTTGCCTGCATACATTACCACAAACTTACCAATCGGCCGGGAATGCCACATCCATGCCAACATGGTCGACTATTATATTTAAACACCTTCTCATGATTATTATTATTATTATTATTATTATTATTATTATTTTTAGTATTATTATTATTATTATTATTATTATTATTTTTAGTATTATTATTATTATTATTATTATTATTATTATTTTTAGTATTATTATTATTATTATTATTATTATTATTATTATTATTATTATTATTATTATCATTCATAAAGTCGTGTGCACATACGGGATCCATTACTCGTTTAATGGTTTAAAACTATAATGTTTATCATCTACATTCACATATAAATACTCACAAACACGTACACATACACATATACACATACATATATACCACAACTTATTCATGTATACAAACATAAAGCCATCACAAGTTGGTGAAAAATACAGTCATTATATTGTTAAACTGTGCAACGAGTACTTGATCCCGAAGGTGCACACGACTTTATGAATGATATTAATAGCTATAAGTTGGTGAAAATATAGATAATCATGTATAATAGAGGTGTGAAAAAAACGAAGCGGAAAAAACGACGTTTGGCGCCCGAAAAATCGAAAATAAGAATAATCCGTAGCTAAGTAGCTACGGACTAGCTACAGAATTCTAACGAAAAACACATCCCGTAGCTAGTTCGTAGCTAATTAGCTACGGATTAGCTACAAATTATTCTTATTTTCGATTTTCCGGGCACCAAACGTCGTTTTTTCCGCTTCGTTTTTTTCACACCTCTATTATACATGATTATCTATATTTTCACCAACTTATAACTATTAATATCATTCATAAAGTCGTGTGCACATACGGGATCCATTACTCGTTTAATGGTTTAAAACTATAATGCTTATCATCTACATTCACATATAAATACTCACAAACACGTACACGTACACATACACATATACACATACATATATACCACAACTTATTCATGTATACAAACATAAAGCCATCACAAGTTGGTGAAAAATACAGTCATTATATTGTTAAACTGTGCAACGAGTACTTGATCCCGAAGGTGCACACGACTTTATGAATGATATTAATAGCTATAAGTTGGTGAAAATATAGATAATCATGTATAATAGAGGTGTGAAAAAAACGAAGCGGAAAAAACGACGTTTGGCGCCCGAAAAATCGAAAATAAGAATAATCTGTAGCTAATTAGCTACGGACTAGCTACGGAATTCTAACGGAAAGCACATTCCGTAGCTAGTCCTTAGCTAATTAGCTACGGATTATTCTTATTTTCGATTTTCCGGGCGCCAAACGTCGTTTTTTCCGCTTCGTTTTTTTCACACCTCTATTATACATGATTATCTATATTTTCACCAACTTATAACTATTAATATCATTCATAAAGTCGTGTGCACATACGGGATCCATTACTCGTTTAATGGTTTAAAACTATAATGCTTATCATCTACATTCACATATAAATACTCACAAACACGTACACATACACATATACACATACATATATACCACAACTTATTCATGTATACAAACATAAAGCCATCACAAGTTGGTGAAAAATACAGTCATTATATTGTTAAACTGTGCAACGAGTACTTGATCCCGAAGGTGCACACGACTTTATGAATGATATTAATAGCTATAAGTTGGTGAAAATATAGATAATCATGTATAATAGAGGTGTGAAAAAAACGAAGCGGAAAAAACGACCTTTGGTGCCCGAAAAATCGAAAATAAGAATAATCCGTAGCTAATCCGTAGCTAATTAGCTACGGACTAGCTACGGAATTCTAACGGAAAGCACATTCCGTAGCTAATTAGCTACGGATTATTCTTATTTTCGATTTTCCGGGCGCCAAACGTCGTTTTTTCCGCTTCGTTTTTTTTCACACCTCTATTATACATGATTATCTATATTTTCACCAACTTATAGCTATTAATATCATTCATAAAGTCGTGTGCACATACGAGATCCATTACTCGTTTAATGGTTTAAAACTTATCATCTACATTCACATACATGTAGACACATACACACATAGATACACATACACATACACATACACATACACATACACATTCAAATACACACACATACACATATGTACTTACATACACATTCATATACACATACATGCATACACATACACATACACATACATATACATACACACATACACATACACATACACATTTACATACACACCTACATTCACGTACATACACATACACACATACATAAATTCATAAATACGCATACACATACATATTTCCCTAGATTATAATCATTTTTCATTATTTATAAATTAAATATAGCTTATTTCATCTTATTGATCTTATTTATGTGTTGAACGTAATTTTTTTCGTTTAATCGTTTGTTTGTGTGTTAAACACATTTGTTACAATTGTTATATATTATTATGATGTTTATAAATATTATTATTGTTAGTATTATTAGTATGATGTTTAATTGTTCGTGTCTTAAATATGTAAGAAAAAATGATCCAAAAAAAATTTAAGAGTCGAATAATGAAAAATAATAATAATGGGAATAATAATAATAATAATAATAATAATGGAAATTATAAATCCGTCGCTATTTCGTAGCTATTCTGTAGCTATTTTATTCTATCACTAGTCCGTAGCTATTTCGTAGCCATTCTGTAGCTAATGAACTACGGAATAGCTACGGATTCACATATGTAGCTATTTCGTAGCAATTTCGTAGCTAATGAGCTACGGAATAGCTACGGACTAACATCCGTAGCTATTCTGTAGCTATTCCGTTGCTAAATTAGGGCGTCCCATTCTGTAGCTGATCCGTAGCCATTCCGTAGCTAATTAGCTACGGAAATATTCCGTAGCTATTTTCCGTAGGAAAACCCCATGTTTTCTAGTAGTGTCTTGAAATACCTTTACATCTTTTAACAGAAATATCGAGAGAAACATTTTTATACCATGGATTTGACTTCCTGGCTATTGTAGCTAGGAGGATATATAATTTCTCAATTTAAATATACGTGCACCATCATGATCAAAACTATGATGTATTTTGATAACACATTAACACATGTCATGTATATGTATATAATTGAATATTTTTGTCCCTTAATGTCTTGATTTAATATAACTCAAGTTGGCTCGCCCTCTCTATAATTAAAAATTTGTCACATTTAAATTGATATATTTTTATCCATTTTTGTCTAAATAAATGTGTCACCTTTTAATTGACGATTTTTTTCCATTTTTGTCTAAATAACTTTGAGTATCACAAAATATGTGACTATATAACCTACCATTGATCTCAAATATACTAACAAAAAGGTTTTACAGGGAAGCGTTTGCATGTTCGAAGGAGGAAGACATGGTGTCATGTTGTCTGTGTAATTGTCTCATTGATGTAAACCCAAGGCCATTGGACCCATATGACGTGTATCAACAATTTGAGATCATTCCTTACGAAACATTTTTTAAAGGTGATGGTAGCTTTTATGCCAAAACTATTGCGGAAGATGGTTACCCTCCAAATTTCTTAAGGAGAAAAGGTTGGGAAATATACATCAAAACACCTACAAACTATGAGTTACATGAAGCAAAAGGAATCGATGATGCTCTTCGTTCACGCCTCCCTGAATTTAGTTTCCCACACTCGACCAAAACTTCTAACTCGGTGGTTGTTGGCAAGTGGTATTGCCCTTTCATGTTCATCAAAGAAGGCAGATTGACTGATCAAGTGAAAACATCTATTTTTTATGAAATGGCACTTGAACAAAAATGGGAACGAGTTTTTGAACAAAAACACGATCATACTAATAAGGGAAATGTTGTGCATGTGAAAGTTGCATTTCCTAGTGAAGTGGTTTTCATAGGTGAAGGTTGGAGGGAGGCTGTATGGGATGAGGGAAACATGGTAAATGGAGTCCTACAATTTATAAGTCGTGGGGACAATAATGGGAATGAAGAAATTGTAGGGTTGAATAGAGAAGTTTTTGAAAGAATGAGGTGGGAAGAAGAAAGATTTGGATGGGGTGGAGGTAGGGAGAAAAGGATAGAGAGTATTAATAGGAAGGAGAAGTTTGAAGGAATCGGTGGGTGGAAGAGATTTGGTTGTTATGTATTGGTTGAGAGATTTGTGCTCAAAAGAATGGATGGAAATCTAGTTTTGGCATATGATTTCTATCATGCACGTCACATTAGGACTATATTTGATTAGGATTTATACTTTTTATATTAAAGTAAGATAATGCAATAATATTGTGCTTTTTGTAATAGCTTATGTTATATGTCTAATGAAATTAGAGCTTAATTAGTGTTCCATTACTTGTATTATGCAACGAAATGAATAGACATGTAGATTACTGTTTTGTAGTCAATATGAAAACCAATAAGTCTAACACCATTACTTCATTTAACTATAAGTTAAAAACAATTTTATTTTATGTAGTTATTTTTTTAAACAAGTGTCTAATTTTTCATGAACTAGTTTTGTTTCTACAACAACGATTAGTTTTCTTTTTAGTACATGATATGAATTGTAGATCAAAGAAGATATGTTTAACTTCTGGCGCCGTTGACTTAAGCTAGCCTCTATATCTTCCTTTTTTATTTAATTTTTCTATCATTTTCACATTATCTTTATTCTATTTACTAGTTTATAACCCGTGGGAATCATGGTTACAAAATTAATTAAACTTTTATAGTAAAAATTCAAAATTATTAATTACTTATTTTAAATAAATTATTAATTACAAGATTTTTTTAGTTATATAAAATTATAATCATTGATTTAAATAAATATATAAAATTACATCACTTTATAATTTGTATTAATTTTATTTTAATTTTTATCCTAATGTTATTAATTTAATGTAATTAGAGTGAGAAATTTAAATTTTGAAATTTGAAATAGAGAATCATTAGGTTGACAAGTGGCATGCATTAATTAAGAGACATAATAAGGTGACACATAACAAAAAAAAAGAATAAAATATGCATTAATTAGGAGATTTAATATGGTGACACATGTCAAAAGGAGAATAAAACTATTCTTTTATTAGAATAAGGATATGAATAGTTTTAATTTTATTTTTGCGAAGTGTCACTCTAATACAACTGCTCATTAATATTATGTCATGTGTCAAGTAGATATATTAGGCAACTCATTTCAAATTTTAAATTTACATTTTCTAATTATATGTTAAATTTGAAGTTATAATAACTTTAAAATTTTATATATCTCTTAATTAAAATTTATTAAAAATGATTTATTTAAAATAATTAATTAATAATTATAAATTTTTATTATGAAAATTTAATTAATTTTATAACCGTGGTTCTCACGGGTTATAAACTAGTAAAAAATAAAACTAGGAAGGTAATCTAGAAAAATACTAGGCAGAGAGATTAAAAATCCAATTTATTATATTCTTTCACTCATTGCATTATGAAATACAAAAGAGAAAAAATAATTTTAAAACTATGGACATAATTTGTAGAGCTGGTAAAAATCGATCCAACCCGCCAACCCAACCCGAACCTAACCCAAAATTAGCGAGTTGGGTTGAGATTTTCAACTCATTTAACTTAAATGGGTCAACCCGTCTAACCCATTTACTTAAATAGGTTGGGCTGGGTAAAAGTTATCAACCCGTTTTCAACCCGTCAACCCATTTAACTTTAATATATATATATTTACTTTAATAATTATTTGAATATTATCATGTATTAAACAAAGTATTAATTTGTAAATTATAATGTTGCATTATTATTATCTATGTTTAATAAAATTCAATCTTAATTTCCATCATTTTTTAGCGCCGATAAAACTGGTCACTCTCCAAAAGCATTGTGAAACCAAACATTTTTAATGTTATTTGAACATTCTATCTATATTTATGAATTAAGATTGTGCTTCAGTCATAATTATGAAGTTTTATTTACGTTTTTTAATTTAAGTGGTATAATATTTAATGATATAATTTATTTAATTGATTTTAAATGGGTTAACCCAAGTTTAACCCATTTATTTAATAGGTTGGGTCAGGAACCACGTAAACAGGTCAACCCGATGACAACTCATTTATCTAAAAGGTTGGGTTGGGTTGAAAATATCAACCCTTTTAAATCAACATGTTGGGTTGGGTTGAAATTTTCAACCCAATTATTAAATTGATTGAACCCGAACCCAACTCAGGTCGACCCATTGCCACCTTTAATAATTTATATGATGATAACAATACACCATTTTGTAGTTTAATCTTCTTAATTCAGTATAACAAACATACGAGCCTTGCTCAAAATATGGACTTCATTTGATGGATATGTACAAAATCATATGTCAAAACCAAACTTCCATCCATTCTTTTTAGCACAAACCTCTCCATTAGAACATATCAACGAAATCTCCTCCACCTATCGTCTCCTTCAAACTTTGTTTTCTTTTTAAGGTGCTATTTGTTTTTTCGAAACGAAAATTCATGAAGTGTGCAGACCACCTTTGCAACCCTCTACAACAGAAGAGGTGGACCAAACGGTTGCAGACTGTAATAAGAAACATGTTTGTTTTTTAACATTTGCAGTAAAATAAAATTTAAATAATTCTAGTATTAAAACATTGAAAGAATACTAAAAAGAACATATAAAAAACAAAAATATAATAAATAAAATCTAAAAAAATGTAACAGAAGCTATCGATTTTATTCTAGTAAAAAACTAATTTTAAAAAACATAAAAAAAATAAATAATAAAAAAAATTAAGAAAATATTCCAAACAATGTCAACAAAGTTCGTAAAAGAATTACCAATGTTAAAAAAATGCAACCGAAACTGAAAATATTATTAACAAAAACGGTAAAAAAAATTAAAAAAATCAAAGTTTTTTTTTTTTTGAAAATCAAATTATAAAAAATTGTGGAAACTATAAAAAGAAATTGTATCAAATCCGTAAATCAAGTTTTTTTTTTTAAATCTACGTTAAAAAAATAGTTAAACCAAATTTCTAAAAAAAATCACTTGGAAAAAATGAAAAGCTGAAGATGTTTGAAGAGACAATTCAAGTGTTGCGCCGCGTAGAATACGCACAGAAGTTTTATAGTCTGAAGCCTTCCAAAAAAAATAAACTATTGCGAGATGGCAAGTGTTACGCGTGTGCTGCGCCGCGATCAAAAAGTGGTCATAAGAGTTTTTTAAAAAAAAAAAACAAACAACATCTAACACTCTTTATCCCTTTCTCTCCACATCCAACCCATCCTACATTTTCTTCTTCCCACCTCATTTTTTTCAAATATATCTCTATTTAACCCTACACCATCATCTCTTTCATTATCACCCTTACGAGACATAAACCAAACAACTTCATCTACCATGTTTCTCTCATCCCATACACCCCCCCCCCCGTATGCAAAGTGTCGGTAGCATAGTAAAATAAAGTATGTAAGACCTTCAATACTCTAGGGGGAATTAATGTAAATAGGTTTGTCATATTGCAATCAACCGATTGCAGTTCTATTATTGTACTCGGCTCCTTTGAGCCTATAAATAAGGCCTTTGCCCATATGGAATGGATAAGCTAAATTTGAGTGTTTTAAGACTTGAGTTGATCTCAATCTTTTTCTGTTGAAATAGTTCGTCTATTTCTGAATAGCAGAACCCTATCCAAACATATTCATATAATCATACCCAAACAATCCATCGTCAATCCATTCCGACGCATCATTCAGGTACAATTCTATCCTAATTATATTATTTCCGTCACCATTATTGAAGAAGACATATTTAGGTTTATAGGTTTTTGTGGTGTAAGAAGACATAATATTCTTTATATTTAGGTTTATAGGTTTTTGTGGTGTAAGGAGAACTGTTTTTGTGGCGGGAGGAATGACTTAAGCAATGACATAAGAAGCCATTATTGAAGAAGACACATTATTGAAGACATGTGGCCTTTCAAATGTGAATACATGTGGCCTTTCAATATGGAAAGGATTTGTAATTATTTATGGTTTTGTCTTTTATAATTATTGTATGCAAAGTGTCCGTAGCATAGTAAAATAAAGTATGTAAGACCTTCAATACTCTAGGGGGCATTAATGTAAATAGGTTTGTCATATTGCAATCAACCGATTGCAGTTCTATTATTGTACTCGGCTCCTTTGAGCCTATAAATAGGGCCTTTGCCCATATGGAATGGATAAGCTAAATTTGAGTGTTTTAAGACTTGAGTTGATCTCAATCTTTTTCTGTTGAAATAGTTCGTCTATTTCTGAATAGCAGAACCCTATCCAAACATATTCATATAATCATACCCAAACAATCCATCGTCAATCCATTCCGACGCATCATTCAGTTCGTCTATTTCTGAATAGCATAACCCTATCCAAACATATTCCTACTTTCACCAACAAAAAATGCTTCACCATGAAATGAAGCTTTCACATGAACAACATTTCCTTTGTTGTCATGTTCATTTTCTTTTTCAAAAACTTATTCCCATCTCCCATCTTGGTTCCAATGTCTTTTCATAAAAGATTGACGTTTTCACCTGGTCATTAGATCTTCCTTCCGCTACAAGAATCCTTACCTGCGTCGACGACATTTGTATCGACAACATCCGGCGTCGGTAAAATGTTAGCGATACTGACGATTTGTTATTAGTACATAGTTGACCAGAGTTAGACCAAATTTCTTTGACCTGGAACTATATGCAGACGACATGTTGTCCAAATAGGATGCACGGGAACGAAAACATTTTTTGCGGTTTTCTGAAAACTATGTCGACGACAAGTTGTCGGTATAGGTAATGAAAATTATAATTTCCAATTTTCTTATAATTGATGTTGCAGAAAATAAAAACGATGCCGTTTGTTGTAATCTGGCCCGAAGACTTATCGCCGGTACAGAAAATGGCGATCCGTGTGAAATCTAAACCTCCGACTTATCGTTTGTACATTTTGTTTTTCCTTTAATTTTTTTCTAATTGCGAGAATATCCTGTGCGACATTGTATACCTTATTATCTATACCAACAACATCTCGTCGGTATAGGGTTCTAACCCCATATGAGACCTGGTTCGTCTCCCATATTTGTTGCGCGTATCTGTGATTTTTCTCTCAATCTCACCGGCGATTTTTGACCTTTGGCCGACGACTTCACCTTAGATCGCTGGTAACACTCTACATCACTCCCTAATTCCAATTTTCTCCTTTTTTTTTCAGGTTTCATTTTGATTTGGGTGTTTATTGTTCCAATTTTTTCTTTGTTTTCCGGTTAGGGTGTCACCGGAGGACCACCACTGACTTCACTCTCCTTCTAACCTCTCCCTTCGCCACCGACAACATGTAAGCATATTTGATTTCTAATTTTTTTTTTCTGATTTGGTGTTTTTTCGGTGACCACCAGCCACCACCGAAGGACCATCATAGAAGCAAACCACCGAAATTCCTCAAGCACATACCACAGGTAAGTATTTTTTTCTTTTTTTATTTGTTTGGATAATTGTATGAAAATATGATGTCTTGCATGCCTTCTATGATGATTTGTATAATTGTTTGAAACTGAAATTTGGTATAAGTTTTTTGATTTTGTGTTTAGATGTATTATATGATTGTATGAAAATGGTATTGTATGAAGTCTTAATTGCTAAACCAGAATGCGTGTTTAGATGAAAATGGAAAGATTTGTATAATTATATGATTGTGTTTAAACCGGAGCGGTGTGCTAAAATGAAGTGCTTAATTTGTTTGATTTTGTGATTGAATGAAGTCTTAATTGCTAAAACAAGAATTGGATGTATTTTGTGATTGTATGAAAGTGGTATTGTATGTCTAAAATGAAGTGCTTAATTGCTTAAACTGGAATGAAGTGCTTAATTTGTTTGATTTTGTGATTGAATGAAGTGCTTAATTGCTAAAACATGAATTAGACGTATTTTATGATTAGTGGTATTGTATGTCTAAATTGAAGTGCTTAATTGCTTAAACCGAAATGAAATGCTAAAATGAAGTGCTTAATTTGTTTGATTTTGTGATTGAATGAAGTGCTTAATTTTTAAAACAAGAATTGGATGTCTAAAATATATAACATCATACGTTAAGAAAAGTACAATGCTATAACTGAATATGAAATTAAAAAGTGCTACATTGATAAGTGGTTAATTATAAGTGGTTAGGTAATATGAATATGAAAAAAGTACAATGTTATAATTGGAAAAAACAACAAAAAATATGAAGATAAAAAAACTAATAACAAAAATGAAAGTATTAAATTAATTATAAAATCAAATTAAATTAATTATAAAAACAAATTAAACAGTACGTTATTTAAACCATAATATTATCTAATATAATATTAAAAGCACGATGCTATAATAGAAAATAAACAAAAGTATGATGTAATTAACAAAAATATGATATTTTTGTTAATTATAATATTATACTTTTGTTTATTCTATATCATAACATTCTATTTTTAATATTATGGTTTAAATAATGTACTGTTTAATTTTGGTTTTTTTATTAAAACATGTTGAATCATTGTTTTTGTAGTTTAAGTCTCTTCTTTATAATTATCAAGAACCTAGTAATACCCACCCAAAATTGATTTAGAAATTAATTTCGGGTTGTCCCCGTTTTGGGACTGTTTTTTAAATACTTTATCTCATTTAGGATATAAATGTGTATCACATGATTTTTTGTATAAGAAAAATTTGGTTCTCATTTTCTCCTTGCTCCCCAGGTATATATTTCTTTATCTACTTGCGAGCTAAGGGGAAATGCCACCAAATTTTTCTTAAACAAACAACCATGCAATACACATTCACATATGAGATAAGGTATTCAATTCAAAATATGGGTATAGAAGCCTACCCTTGTGAATACTCTATCCATTCCGTCCGATTTTTACTTCTTAGGTATATGTTTCTTTATATACTTGTGAATACTCATGCAACGATTGCTGCCTATAAGGGTTCAAACAGGTCTCCCAGCAAATGTTTCAACAACAATCATTGACCTGTTTACATTCTTGTTGGGGTTTTATTCAAAAATTTGTTTAAAAAAACATAAACAATGCAAAGGAAGACTTAAGATTTGAGCAAAATAAAACTAGTTTTATTCCCACTAAAAGATCATTTTGCAAGGCCTAGAAAGATTAAAACAACCATAAAAAGGAAAGTGTTACAACCTTTGAAGACTTTGGTTCCTTTTGGCAGTAAGGAAGTTGATGAAGATGACTTTAAACTCCAAAATAGATGCTCTCTAGAAGTATCCACTAAGCAAGAGTAGAACCATCATATATGCTAGTATTTCACTTGTAATGTGCTGTTCATAAGCTTTAGAAATATATACCAAATATATGTTCAAAGGTAAGCTAACAAATAGACTTTTATCTAGCACCAATTGTAAGAGAAAGGAGGAGAAGGAAGAGCATGTAAAAACAAAATTTTGGCTTACCCTTTAGAGATTTATGCTCTCAGTTTTTCATATTCAAAAGGAGAAGTAGAATAATTGAAAGAACTAGTATCATTTACTTGCAAGTCCACTCTTTTATCTTTCATCCAATGTAGACAAAAGATGTTGACATAAAGCAAAAGCATGGAACATGTTTCTATCAAGTATGGATGTAAAATAAAGAAAAAAAAGTCTTTCCCCTTTAAAGAGCCATCTACGAAATTTGAGCCAAGGGGACAAAAAAATGATGTGCTCTTTCTTTATTCATAAATAGTTAAGTGTATACATATATAAAAGGCTATCATTTATATAATGAATTTCTAACATATATGTATAAAACAATTAACTAATATATATATATATATATATATATATATATATATATATATATATATATATATATATATGTATATATATAAACCATCTTTTATATAAATAAACTCTAACTAGTTTAATTAGATATAAATATAACTTATAAATAATCATACTTTATGATATATTTCATAAGTTGTTATTTCTCCAATAAATATTATTTCCATAAATACTAAATTCCCAATTGGGTATACTAGATCTTTCAATTCCATAAAACAATTTGTGCACGATCATTGGATGTTAACGACGTGAGAAATGCCAAAGCAGAAGTGGTGAAGATTTTATGCAATCTTGAAAGCATATATCCTCCAACATTTTTCGACATAATGATTCATCTAATTCTTAATTTACCTGAAGAAACCATTCTTGGAGGGCCTGTACTGTCACACCCCCGGTCGAGGCGGCGGAACACGTCGGACTGTGCGACTAAGTTCATGGATCACAGGTAAACTGAATATATAACACAAGTACAACAATATACAAAATAGCATCCATGTTCCATCTTGATATTTGAATACACGGTTTTTTTTACAAATAATAATAATAATACATGAATTGCCTTAACAGGCAGGCATATAATACAACAGAAAGTAAACTAGGTCACCTGTAATCCAATCTATCTTGAATGTCTGTTTAGTGATTTCCTGAGAATACATGTAATTTTGAGGGCCAACACAAGGTTGGTGAGAGTCACAAGTTTTCTGCTAGTAGCAGTAATGATACTTTTAAAAGCGTTTCAAAATGTATTTTCTTTATAAGTAAACCATATTTAAATAAGCTTTGAAAAATCCAAACAATGTCTTGACATAAGTAATTTCATGCTTAAAGCGATTTTTAAACGAACCAAGTTTAAGAGTTGTGGTAAGAGAGAAAGAGAGAGAGAGAGAAAGAGAGAGAGAGAGAGAGAGAGAGAGAGAGAGAGAGAGATTTGACTTAATGTTTATAGTTAGTCCTATAACCGAGCTATGTGACTTGAGTGTACCCGACTATAATGCTTCATTGGACGTTGCAGTAAAAATTGTAGACACCTATCACCCGCTTCGATTGATCAGGCGAGGTTGTAGCTAACAACCGCAGATGGGCATGTCAAACGCGTATAGACCGATACATATGTGTTGGATAAGGTGTCTAAGTCCATAACTTATTTGGTATATACTTGACCCGACCCGGCATGGTCCATTTGGGTTGCACTTCACCCAAACTAGTTATGGATAATTTTATGAGAGTTGTATACTTACGATTTATTAATATATTATAAGTTATAATATATTAATATAAAGTCATGTTACTTAATTAGTTTTAATCTTGAATTAATTATGAATTAATTTAGTGATTAAAAGGAAGACTAATTAAATCATGGACTATTATATTTATATGGTGTGGGCTAACACTCATTTGGGAATGGGCTAAGCTTATATGGAAGTCCATGGATGATCCATGGAGCTTTTACCCATGGATCCTTGGAAGAGGAAAAGACATGGGTTATTAGGGTTTCACCCTAACCATGAACACTATATAAACAAGCTTATGTTGCATGAAAAAGACACTAATGTGTGTGTAAGTGTGGTGGCCAAAATCAACAGTTAGAATACTCTCTCATACATTTTCCAAGTTTGTGGTGATTTGTGATTTCCATTTGAGGCATTCACATTATTGGTGCTTGGCTCTCAAACTCCAAGGAATCAACAATCAACAAAAGGTATGTAATTCATCTAGTTCTTTTATGGATAAAAGTACCCCATGCCATGCTAGATAGGTTATAAACCTTGGAAAATAATATTTTGCATGTATCTTAGACAAACATAGATCCAAGGTTTAATAGGGTTGCATGTACACTTAGGAAGTGTTAGAATGCTCAAAACCCAACAGTGGTATCAGAGCCTAGGTTTGTTTGTTTGATACTTGATGCAAAATAGTGATAAAAAGTCGATTTTTTGTTGTCTGACTGATGAACTCGCCGAGTCCATGGGGGGACTCGCCGAGTTCATGTGTAAACTCATCCTACTCGCCGAGTAGGTTCGTGCACTCGGCGAGTAGGAGCCTCAGAATGCAGATTTTCGACTTTTGCTGCTGGAAATGGACTAGAAACATTACCCTAAATTGTTTTGGTGTTTTAAAACTTGTTTTAGTTGGTGTAATGGTTGTTCTAATCCATTTACAATAGCTTATATCAAAATTTCATGCTTTGTATGTGTTCGTATAATTCTTGAAACTTTGATGATCATGTTCATGTTCTTATGAATTTAGAAGATGATAGGAATTATTTGCTGAATTGTTTAGGATTAATTCTTGATCATTTATGTGTTTTAATGGAGTCCATAATTTGTCCTCAAGTTATGGATATCCAAAGGTCACTTCTTTTAAACACACACTTAAAACACATAAGTTACATGGAAATGAAGAGTCTTCATTTTTATGAACCTTTAATTCATAAGTTATGAAATGAAAAGTTTTGAATAGTTTCAAAACTTGTCCTCAAGTTTTGGAATTTGTAAAGTTACACACACTTTAATATACTTTAATTCCAAACCCTTAGAGTTTTAAAAGTTAAAATTCAACCCTTATACTATTTATAACATTAATGGTTAATTATTATATATATGTATAAGATTAAAGTCGTCTTACCGCTAGTACGCCTCATTCACGAAGCCAGTCTATAAGGTGGGTATAAGGTTGTTGCCTATAAAATGGCAACTTAATGGGTGTCCACTCTCACCCACCGCTTGCTTGACTGGTGGAGGGTCGTTAGCCGAACGGGTAAGACAAGGACTTATAAATTCTCATTAAAAGTATGATGAATATTATAAAGTAACTAAACCTTTTATAAATTCTCAATCTTAGTTACTTTAGGAAAATGTGAATATGGTGCTAACCCATGAAATTCACACTTTGTACCTTACCAAGTCGTTGGTGGAGCGTGTATGGTTAACCGGCACACTAACTTGGACTAGTAAGGATCACGAAGGGTGACTTAATGTTTATCATAGATCAGTGGAGCGTGTGTGGTTAACCGGCACATTGATTAGGTGATAATATTAAGGGTACCAAGTGAATTTGCATGGTTATTCACACCTTGTTTTGTGATCCTCGACATCCCAGTCACAAAACTTGAAGGGCACAATCGAGATTGAAACATGCCATTGAAAAGTTCAATGAATCTCAAAGGAATCTAGGAATTTCAAAACCAATTAAACCTAATAATTCATTTCGTTTTCATGGTGGAAATTGGTGAATCGTCATTCACCTACCTTCAAATATATTATAGCTTAGATTACGGCATCCCTCTTCTAAGTTATAATATATTGTGTTGGATCCTAGCCTTAATATTACATTTGGGTGTATTATTAAGGATTCGATATATCTAATCTAAACTTGTTTTCTTCTTTTCAGATGTCTTCCAACAACAAAGCTTCGGGCTCTAACCCTACTGGCTCCTTTTCCCTCATGAACCTTTGTGGGAGGGTCATCTTTGATGGTTCCAACTTCATGGATTGGATCCGGAACATCAGGATGGTTACTCGTTACGAGGACAAGGAATATGTCCTCGATAAGGAGCTAAAGGAGCTTGATGAGTCCACTGCTACTCCTGAGGAGGTCGTTGAGTATCAGGCACATGAAAGAGATGCCACCAAGGTGGCATGCATCATGATGGCCACCATGACAGCTGAACTCCAAAAGTCCTATGAGGACTATTACCCTTTTGAGATGCATCAGGATCTGATGGAAAGGTACCATCAGAGTGCTCGTCAAGAGCGGTATGAAATAATCTCCTCCATGATCACTACCCGTATGAAGGATAGCGAACAAATCACGAGCCACATGCAGAAAATGCAAAGGTATGTGGACCGTCTAATGAAACTGAATGTGAACTTCCCTGAGGAGTTGGCAATTGATATCATATTGCACTCCTTGCCCTCGTGTTATGATCAATTTCGTATGACATACCACATGAACAAGGAGGAAGTCACACTCAGTAAGCTTCAAGGACTTCTAAAGACTGCCGAAAGTGGTCTTAAAAGTAAGTCGGTTGCTACTCCTACTCCTACTACTACCCCTGTTTTGGCTATCGGGCAAGGCAAAGGGAAGAAGAGGAAGCACCCTTCGAATGGTACCAAGGGAAAGTCCCTTGAAGGCTCCTCATCTGGAACCAAAGGTGGTTCTATCACTCCTTCTGCCATCCCTAAGGATGCTGAATGCTTCTACTGTCAAAATAAGGGGCACTGGAAGCGAAACTGCCCAAAGTACTTGCAGGATGTCAAGGATGGGAAAGTGAAACCATCCCATGCAGGTATTTACACTATATTGTCTAAATAACTCACCATATTCTAATTCTTGGGTTCTTGATACAGGTTGTGGTATTCACATCTGTTGTGACTTGCAGGGCCTAAGAAGAAGTGAGGATGTGGAGCACGGAAAGATAAACTTAATCATGGGGAACAAGAAGGTTGCACCTGTTACCAAGATTGGAGTTTATACTTTATTGCTAGATAGTGGGTTAAAGTTAGATTTGAATAAATGTGTGTACTCGTCTGAAATGGCGAGGAATATTATTTCCATTCATGCTTTGTACAAACAAGGTTTTACCTTTTCTTTTGATAATGAAGTTGGTAGTATTAATGCTTTCTTTAATAATGTTCTTTATTTTAAAGCATTACCTTGTGATGGTGTGTATGAAGCTGTATCGGTTGTAGATAACTTAGGAAATAATGTATTATGTATTGATTCTTCTATTAGCTTGGATAAAGCATCTTTGTGGCATTGTCGTCTTGGACATGTAAGCAAGAAACACATAGGCCAGCTCCAAAAGGATGGAGTCTTGGAGTCGTTCGACCTCAAGTCGGATGATAGTTGTGAGTCTTGTCTACTTGGAAAAATGACAAAATCACCCTTCACTGGTACTTGTGCAAGGGGTGAGGGTTTGTTGGACCTTATACATACTGATGTATGTGGACCATTCAAAACCGCCACAAGGGATGCTAATCGCTATTATGTGACTTTTATTGATGATTTTAGTAGATATGGTTATGTCTACTTAATCAAACATAAGTCAGAAACTTTTGAAAGGTTTAAAGAGTTTAAACAGGAAGTAGAAAACCAATTGAGAAGGAACATTAAGATGCTTCGATCCGATCGAGGTGGTGAGTATCTTAGTACTGAGTTCCTCGACTATCTTAAGGAGTGTGGGATTGTCTCACAATTGACACCTCCTAGGACACCACAGCTGAATGGTGTAGCTGAGAGGCGCAATCGAACTTTGTTGGACATGGTTCGCTCTATGATGAGTCGAGCTTCGCTACCAATCTCTTTTTGGGGGTATGCCTTAGAGACTGCCGCCCACATCCTTAATCTAGTCCTTACAAAGAAGGTTGCCAAAACACCTCATGAAATGTGGACTGGGAAAGTTCCCAATTTGGACCACATCAAGATTTGGGGTTGCGAGGCTTTTGTGAGGCGCGAAACTCATGACAAGCTCGAACCTCGAAGTGAAAGGTGTATTTTCATCGGCTACCCACAAAAATCCTTTGGTTACCTCTTCTACAGACCCAGTGAGAATGTGGTCTTTGTGGCTAGGAGAGGGGTCTTTCGAGAGAGAGAATTTATAAACCAAGGAGACAGTGGGAGGCAAATTGACCTTGAAGAAATTCAAGACTCAATTGGTGAAGGAACCTCAGACACTAGCAATCAACTTGAGGAGGAAATTCCTGTTGATCCAGCTGACGAGTCTATACTTCCGAGGCGTTCCACAAGGGTTAGGAACACACCTGAGTTTTATTATGGATTTCATATTACTACGAAAGGTGATACATTTATCAGTGACAGTACACTGGTAAATCTGGATGAACCTAACAGTGTTAAGGAAGCCATGGCAGGCCCAGAGTCTGCTAAATGGAAGGAGGCTATGGACAGCGAGATACAGTCCATGTATGACAATCAAGTTTGGAACTTGGTTGACAATGTACCAGGTCGTAAGACAGTCGGGTGCAAATGGATCTTCAAGAAGAACACCGACATGGATGGGAAAGTGCACACTTATAAGGCTCGACTGGTTGCGAAGGGGTTTACTCAGACTCAGGGAATTGATTATGATGAAACTTTTTCACCAGTAGCAAAGATTAAGTCTATTAGGGTTTTGCTAGCCATTGCTGCATTTCATGATTATGAAATATGGCAAATGGATGTCAAAACCGCTTTCCTTAACGGAAAGTTGGCTGAGGATGTTTACATGAATCAGCCAGAAGGTTTTGTCAGTGCAGAGTACCCCAATAGAGTGTGCAAGCTTGAGAAATCCATTTATGGATTGAAACAAGCATCTCGAAGTTGGAATCTTTGTTTCGATGAGAAGGTCAAAGAGTTTGGTTTCTCAAGAAGTGAAGATGAGTCCTGCGTGTATGTCAGAGCTAGTGGGAGTATAGTTAGTTTTTTGGTACTGTATGTGGATGACATACTACTCATAGGAAATGACATCCCAACCTTGCAGGAGGTTAAGTCCTGGCTTGGGAAGTGCTTTGCTATGAAGGACCTTGGAGAAGCTACCTATATCCTAGGGATAAGGATATTAAGAGAAAGGAGTAAAAGACTAATTGGACTTAGTCAGAGTATCTACTTGGATAAGGTGTTGAAAAGGTTCAACATGCAGAATTCCAAGAAAGGAGAATTACCGATCCAAAGCAATGCCAAACTGAGCAAGGCTCAGAGCCCGAGTACAGAAGATGAGATAGCTGAGATGAGTCGATTACCTTATGCTTCCGCTGTTGGTTCGATCATGTATGCTATGACTTGTACCCGTCCTGATGTGGCCTTCGCTTTGAGCATGGTCAGCAGATATCAGGGGAACCCTGGCAAGGCTCATTGGACCGCGGTAAAGAATATTCTCAAGTACCTGCGGAGGACTAAGGATTGGATCCTTACCCTTGGTGGGAGTGATGACTTGAGAGTAGTAGGGTATAGTGATGCTAGCTTTCAGAATGATAGGGATAACTTCCGCTCTCAGTCGGGCTGGGTCTTTACCTTAAATGGAGGGGCAATCACTTGGAAGAGTTCCAAACAGGAGACTGTAGCTGATTCGACTTGTGAATCAGAGTACATAGCAGCGAGTGAAGCGGCAAAGGAGGCGATATGGCTGAGGAACTTCATCGGAGACCTTGGAGTTGTACCAGCTATTAAGGAGCCTATGGAGATTTTCTGTGACAGCAATAGTGCGGTTGCCTTAGCCAAGGAACCAAGAGATCATGGCAGATCCCGACACATTGACAGAAAATATCACTTCATAAGACACAAGATAGAAGAGGGACTCCTCGTGGCAAAGAGGGTATCGTCAGATGAGAACCCTGCGGATCCCCTTACGAAGGGACTGACGAGGGTTAAGCATTTGCAGCATGCGAGGCGCATCGGGCTGAGGGACGATATTAGTTTTACAGATTAGATAAATTTTCTGAAACTTGTAAATTGTAATCGACGTTTGATGATGAATAAAATTTGTGATTTATTTATGAGTAAGGTGTTGCTATCATTGTCAATTATTTACTATTGTTTCAGTTTTGCATGTTTTGACTTCCAGAATAATTAATTTATTCAAACCTCCACAATCGGTCATACGTCGGAAGTAGGTATGAATCAAGATTGTCATGAATTGGGTTTGTAGATGGCTAAAGGTGTTTAGACATAGCAATGGTTGCTACAACGTTCATGAGTGCTCATAAGTTATGAGTATTGGAATAAACCCATGCTCACTTGTATCACTTCATGGAATTTATCTCGAGTGATCGTGAGACGGTAATATCATATAAGTCTTCAAACCTAGATATATGAGTTGTTACCTATGAGTTGGTTGTGCATTGATTGCACGTAAACGCATCAGTAACTTGATGTTATAAAACGTGCCTTTGTGTACAATTCAACAAGTAGTAGAACAAGCATATGAGTCGAAGTTTATCTGTTCCTTCTAGAAATAGAAGCGATATCTGGGCCCCTCGATGATTTTGTGTTGACCTATGTACCGGGCCCGGTCAGAACTAAATTGATGTGTTCAGTTAAGTTCTTTGTCAAACAAATCGGAAATCGAGAAACAACTGCTAGACAATAAGTAAGACATTGTTCCATGTATTTGTCCGGCTGATATCATGAGAGCAGAGGATTATATGATCACTTATCTAAAATGGCGCTTCATAGTTCACAAGAGTTTTCGAGAGCTACGATTGCCGGTTGGTTCCTGAAGTAATATAGGCAAATACAGTTATTAGACTTATCCAAGTGGGAGACTGTTGGATAAGGTGTCTAAGTCCATAACTTATTTGGTATATACTTGACCCGACCCGGCATGGTCCATTTGGGTTGCACTTCACCCAAACTAGTTATGGATAATTTTATGAGAGTTGTATACTTACGATTTATTAATATATTATAAGTTATAATATATTAATATAAAGTCATGTTACTTAATTAGTTTTAATCTTGAATTAATTATAAATTAATTTAGTGATTAAAAGGAAGACTAATTAAATCATGAGCTATTATATTTATATGGTGTGGGCTAACACTCATTTGGGAATGGGCTAAGCTTATATGGAAGTCCATGGATGATCCATGGAGCTTTTACCCATGGATCCTTGGAAGAGGAAAAGACATGGGTTATTAGGGTTTCACCCTAACCATGAACACTATATAAACAAGCTTATGTTGCATGAAAAAGACACTAATGTGTGTGTAAGTGTGGTGGCCAAAATCAAGAGTTAGAATACTCTCTCATACATTTTCCAAGTTTGTGGTGATTTGTGATTTTCATTTGAGGCATTCACATTATTGGTGCTTGGCTCTCAAACTCAAGGAATCAACAATCAACAAAAGGTATGTAATTCATCTAGTTCTTTTATGGATAAAAGTACCCCATGCCATGTTAGATAGGTTATAAACCTTGGAAAATAATATTTTGCATGTATCTTAGACAAACATAGATTCAAGGTTTAATAGGGTTGCATGTACACTTAGGAAGTGTTAGAATGCTCAAAACCCAACAATATGTATCTCACTCTGAAGATTAACGGTTATAGTAGTGTGGGTATGCTAAATGTTTAGACTCATCTAATGAATAATGTAATGTCTCACTAAGAAGCCCTTAACTAAAAAGTTTGTGAATAGCTCTCAGCCCTAACTTACTTGTGAGTAAGCTCTAGGCATAATGAATTTTATGACATCAAGTTTACAAAAGCCGAGTATGTTTGACATGTGTGTAAACTATAAGGCACTAACTTTTATAACAAAGTATGCTTCTTTTATAAACTCTATAGTAAAAGGCATATGTTATTTCATGATAAAATAACCATAATACGTATACGAAAATTTTATATTAGTTTATTCGTAACAATATGGTAAATTGTTAAATAATAATATTTTTATAAACTAGATTTATTGTATTTTCTCATAAAAAGGAAATTGATTTGTATAAACAAAATATTTAGGCACATGTATTCATCCCCCTTCCCAAATAATTAAAATATTAAAAAGGGGCCGTAAGCACTCACCCTTGAAGCGTGAGTTCCAACGTTCGAATTCGGTTTCTTTAGACGTGAGAAACCATAAATCCACCATTCTTGAACTTGGAAAAACTCTCGGGACCATTTCATAACAAATTTGAACTATTGGGTACTGATTTGTAACTTCACTAAAGTATAGGGGCTTTTTGGTAATTTAATTAAATGGTTAGGACTGTTTTGGTAAAAAAAATACCAAATAAGGGGTCGTTTTAGACAAATTGATTCTAAGTTTGGAGATTTGACTTATTTTGAATAAGTATTTTGGTAGGGAGGGAACGGGGATGAATCAAGGCAGACGAACGAAGAGAGGAAGAAGCGAAGGGCTCGTCGGCGCTGCTTCTGATTCCTCGGTTGTCACAGACCACGAAGAACACCGAAGGCATAGAGGAATCTCGCAGGCGGCTAATCCGTTTCTTTCTGATCGATGGCGAAGAGGGTATCTCTGGGGACTGACGAGGCCGAAGGGGGAGATGGGAAGGAGCAGCGAGGCTGCGTTCCTGCTTCTTCGTCGATAGGGTGGGAAGGAGGAAAAGGGAGACTGAATCGCCCGAAGCGATGCGAGTAGCAGCAGCGGTTAAGCGAATCTTCGAAGGCTTCGCTCGATAGGAACAGAAGAGAGAGCGAGGGGTGAGACCAGGCTCGACTGAAGAAGAAGAGGTGGGTGCGATGGGGCTTTGTGGTCGATGGGAATAGCAGAGAAGGAAGAATACGACTGGAAAAAGGGTTCGTTTTCTTGGCTAGTTCAATCGTCATCAACACACGAAGGAGGAAGAAGGATTCACGAACGGAGCAGGGGAAGGACGAAGGTGGTGACAGGGGGCTCCGGTGGTGGCAAGGTCGAATGCTCACAGCGGCAGCAATCGATTCGGTTTGGTGGTTTAGTTGCGGTCATCGATCATCAACAGGTAAAAGAAAATTCTTTTCTCTCTCTATCTCTCTCTCTCTCTCTCTCTCTCTCTCTCTCTTTTTCCGATCAATCAATAGGTAAAAATGGTCTTTTGGGATGTTGTTTGTTTTATCATGAATCTATGAAATGAACAAATTAGATATTTTGGGTTTGCTTTTGACAGAAAATCGATGGGTGTTTGTAGAGGTGATTGGGTTTGTTGTTTTCACAGGAATGGGAGAAGGAAGAACACGAATGGGAAACTGCCCTCTTTTTTTTTGTTGGTTTGCTGGGTACATAAGGGCAAGAACAAGATTGTTTATGTCTTGACTGGAATCCATATAGAATGAAAGGAAACATGGGGTTTATTAAGAGGAAACGTAGAAGAGAGGGGTGAGTGGGGTTGATCCTGTGACAACTTCTATTGTGAAAAGGAAACACGTTTTCCTTTGGGTTTGAGTGTAGTAATGTCCATTGTGTGTAAAATTTGATATGTTGATATGTGGAAGCAAACTCATGGTTTTTGGCTGTCATTTTTATATAATTAGTTTGATCTTTGATTGTTTTTATATATTTTGTGTTTTCTTCGGGTGTAAATTGAAGCAAAAGGTTTTTTTTCCTATGTATTATGTTTATAACTTATGTATTGATTTGTACAATTGATTCAATGGGTATGTATTTGGTTGAATTTGGATATGTATTGATTTATTGTACTGGTTATCTATACTAGTTTACATATTTGTGTATTATAAATTTAAACTCATATGTTGGAAATGTGAAATTTATTAATTTGTTAAACCTTGGTTTAAAAATTGACACATATATAACGTATGTTTATGAGATATATAAAGAATTGGAGATTTATATATAAGTGTCCAAATTTGTCATATATATTATTAATTGGTATTCGGAAATGTTATATAATTTTTTTATATAACTTATATACATGTGAATACACGACTAATTTGGATATTTTAAAGTCGCATACGTCATGAAATATATATATATATATATATATATATATATATATATATATATATATATATATAGTAGCCTTGTCCTTATATATTTTATAAACATTTTTCACAATAATAACTACAATATATTTTTTATATATGTTTATTTATCGTGATGTATACCTCGATTCTCGTGCCCCCGTGTCGATTCATATAAATTTTCTAAAAGTTTCTGCTTAATGTTCAGGTCGTGGTGATTCCAAAAATGCAGACGGAATTGAACTCTGTTATACTAATCTCCGTGAAATGACGTTTAAAGTTTCACAGTTAATTAAGCTGGATACGTCTGATTTTTGACTTTTATAAATATTTTATCAAAAATATTTCAAATATGAAATTAAATATTAAGTCATAGCTTGAGTCCAAAAATGCTTTCGGAATTGCCATTTAAGGTGTGCAAGTCCCTCAACAGATAGAAACAATTTTGACAGTTTTTAAGAAATCAGTATTATATTAGTTTTTTATTCTTAAAACGGTCGTATCTTTTGCATACGAACTCCGTTTTGGACATTTTTTATATTTTCGGAATCAGAGAAACACGTATTACGAGAATAGAGTGTTTGTATTGCTCACAACTGCTTAATACCAAATTTTAGTTTTTCAGACACATTCCTACGGTTGCAGTTTGAGCTGTTTGATTTGTTTGTCAGATTACATTTTTGGAAATAAGATACCATATGGTATCTTATAATAGTTGAAGTAACTCATTTATTTTACATTAGGTGCAATAAAACTCAATGAGTTAATTTACCAAGAGACTTACTGTGAACTTTACCGTTCACAGTCTTTAACCTAAATTTCGGGATGTCACATGTACACATGAGATGGATGTATTCATTTGAAAGATACATGAAAAAACTTAAATTGGTTTGTCAGAAACAAAGCAAAGCCAGAAGGTTCAATAGCAGAGTCTAATGTTGCAAACGAAGCTTTGACATTTTGCTTTATGTATAGTGAGGGTATGCAAACTAAATTCAATCATGTTGATGGAAATGACGATCTCGGCCTTCCAAAAAGACAATTTTCTGTGTTCTCATCACAATGTCGACCAATTTCCACCAAGAAGTTCGCCGAACTTTGTAAAGAGGCCAAAAAATCATTGCATTGTACTAAACAACTGCAATGAGGATGAGATAAAATGCTACAAATTGTAAGTCTTGTCATCTATTAACTACTTTTTTTATAGTGTTATGATATCTTCAAAATATTCTTATTGTTTTGTCCCATATCTAGTAATTTCGAATCAAAATTGCCCGAAAGTGATTTGAAAACGAAATTCCCTTCATGGTTTAAAAGAAAGGTAAACACATTATAAAATTATAATGTAAAACTAATTTATATTATTATTTAAACGTACAATATTATATTTCCTTATAGATTTATCGTCTCCAAAAAGAATCTCCTCCGGACTATACTAACGAATTAAAAGCGTTGACACATGGTCCGTTAAATGCATATTCTTACACTGCTTGCATGGTAAATGGTGTGCAATTTGTTGTGCTTAGCCGTGATCTCCAGCTCACTACTCAAAATAGTGGTATTGTTACATTAGGGGTCGACGATACACCATTCTGTGGTCAACTGGAGGACATCATATAGTTGCATTATTAATTATTTACATGGTTACTAAGTTGTACTTTTTCAGGGTAAATGGTTCAATGCGTCATCAAGTAATGGATGTTTAATTAGCAAAAAGAATATGGTTGTTATCAATACCAGTCATGCATTATTTACATGGTTACTCAGTTGTACTTTTTCAGGGTAAATGGTTCAACGCGTCTCAATAGGTTGACGTTTCCCAACCATAAGTCATCGTTTCAATAGGTTGACATTTCAATAAGTTGTCTCAATAGGTTGACGTTTCCCGACCACAAGTCGTCGGTACAGGTTGCCTCTAGACCGACGACAAGCCATTTATTAAAGAATATAATAAAACTTTTTATTTCTCGAAAATCACTTCCAACGACCATTTTCAGACGACAAGTCGTCAGGATTGGTTGATCTATACTGACGACATCTATATCGATGATATTGTCCACTTATAGCGAAAAATCTATATATATCAACGAATTTTTGCAGAAGACTTGTCGTCGGCATAGGCTTTACCAACGACATTTCGTCGGCAAAGGATTAGAAAATGTCGTCGGTATAGGGTAGCATCCTTGTAGTGTCCTTTGATGATTATGAAAGGACAATACCACTGGCCAACAACCATAGAATTGGAGGTTTTGGTTGAGGGTGGGAAATTAAATTCAAGGAGGCGTGATCGAAGGGAATCATTGACTCCTTTTGCTTCATGCAACTTGTAGCTTTTAGGTGTTTTAGTGTACATTTCCCAACATTTTCTCCTTAAGAAATATGGAGGGTAACCATCTTCTGTTATAGATTTGCATAGAAGGTACTAATAGAACCTTTAGAAGCTGCTTCACAAGGAAAACTCTCAAATTGTTGGCATACATCATGTAGGTTAATTGGCATTGGTTTTACATCACAAACAAATTTACAAAAACAACATGACATCACGTCTTCCTCCTTCGAATATGCAAATGCCTCCCTGAAAAGTTTTTTTGTTAGTTAATTGACAATTATGATAGCATTTTTGTACGTAAAACAAGTGTACTGGAGATTACAACTTACAAGATATGTGGTTTAAGGCATGTACTAATTTTATATATATATATATATATATATATATATATATATATATATATATATATATATATATATATATATATATATAGGGTTAGGTTCATATGAGACAATAGTATTTTGTGAGACAAGGGGACCAAATCTTGACCACTCATCTTGAATAATCTAAGACTATAATTAAATCTGATTACACCACAAGGATGCACAAGGAGTCGATGACATTTTTTCAATTAAATGGAACTTCAAGATTATAATAAGGGCGCAGAGGGACAGTAAGGGGATTTTACTTTCCATTTCATCCTGGTCGCAAAAACACTTTATATCCTCTTCATTCTTCTTCATTTTGATCGGCAAAACCCTAAGTAACCTCGATACGAACACCAAAATTTGTCTTATTCAAGATCGATCATCAACATCTTTTGCTTCATTCTGATTCGAATTTTCAACATTGTTATTTTGATTCTAAAATCGGATCAAGTTCTCAAGCATCAACATTCCTGAATCAAACAAAATCGAAGCTTGGTTTACAACAAGTGGGTCATTATACAGAATCGGATTCAGATTTTGCATTTAGAGTTAATCCAGGTAACATATAATACTATAACTTCTTCTTGATTTTATATTTGTGAGTAATTTTGTGTTAAAATATTCTAATTGTAGATTTTATTATGTGTATGTGATTATGAGTTGATGTAGTCATCTATGAGATATTCTATAAACTTTTGTGTTCTTATTATAGGAAAGTTTTTACTGTAAATAATTGTGTATCTCCAACAAATGTATTATAATCGAGATATTTCCCTATTGAGTTATATATCAAACTCAAGATTTAATGGAATATAGTATTATACAACATACAATATATTAAATCATTGTGAACCCTAAAAACATTCTTCCTTCTTGATCTGCAATCCTGATTGAAGAACTTACCAGGATTTGATTTATTCTCATTCCAGTTCTACTTTGCACCGATCTTCCAAAACCCTTGAAAAATATCTAAAAATAGATTATGATTCACTGTCATTTTGATTTTCAATGTTCTGATTCATATTCTGATCTTGAATCGTGATTACATTTTGCTTTCATCGATTCAAAGTTCGTTTATGATTAAACTTTGTTTCCAAACTCTGAAGAAAAACACGAAGAAATTGATTATAATTCATATTCTAAAAACCACAATTTCATTCAACCAAATCAAAGCTCGGGTACATCTGATTTTGAATCTCTTGATTTGAATTCTAGTAATAAAAAATGTAGAATTCAACAACAAGATGAAACCAATATATCATTTAGTTTGTCTTTTATGATTATGATATCTAAGAATTCAATGTTTATATTATTTTGATTTATGTATAATTCTTATTTCTATGAATTCGTAGATTATTGATTTAATTTTTTCTAATTTGGTAACTAATGGAATCTCTTATATGTTGTAAAACATTAGACTATTATGGATGCATGATGTTTGTAATTAATCTAAGGTAGTTTGTTTTAGATTCGTTTGATTTAACAACATGGTATAAGACTAGATATGTGTTTTTGGTTTTATGGTTGTTAATATGTTACAATTAGTAATGTTTGTTGTTATTTAAGATATTTTGTAATAGAATATATTAGTTGATAATCTTCTGGTTATTACTTATGTATTGATCATGGGTGGTTAGAATAAATTAGATTCAAATTCCATATGTCGATAATATTATGGTTTTTAAGTATTGTATGATTTTGCTTAGAAAAAAAGAAATAATGTAATGTTATTAAAATACATTATAAGAAACTTACTTTCAAGTAAGTAGGATGAACTTTCTTTGGAAAACTCAGTAACTTATAATCGATTCTGATGTGTTCTTAAAGCGACAAATGGAAATTTATTCTGGAACATGTTAGTAAGTGAAAATATGGAATATTGACTTGGGTAAAGAAGGTTTTCTGCAGAATAAGAAGCATACAAAATTATGTTGCATGTATGCTGTAAAGTTTTATATACATACAATAAACAAGTACCAGAAGAAAGTAACTGACGAAGTAAAAATTGACATTTAGAACATTCTATTAGAATAATGTTAAATGTTGTTGGTTTTTATAGTATTATCAATCGTGGCTCGTTCTACTAAAAATGATTCTAGTTCTTGCTCTGGTTTGTGTGATGATTCATCAGAAGTAGTTGATTCTCAATCAAAGGCTTCATATGTAAGTTTTTATACAAAAAACTTCCCCTGACGACTTAAAAGATCCAAAACATGAGGAAATCACATCTATTGCATGTATTTTAGGTTTCAATAATTGATAAATTAGGTTTTATCTCCTTGTAATGTCTTAATAATATTGGATTTGCTTATTTTTTGAATTATAGATTTGATTTTAGAAGTTGATTTGTTGATTAATGACATGATCTGGTACTAAATCTCTACAATATGGGTTGAAATGTTAGTCTTCTAGACATTCTTATATGATTCTGATTTGTATATGATTTTGATTTATATTAATCTATGGATTATGAGTTTAATTTTTTGATTTGGTATTTAATTGAATCTCTTGTATGTTGCAAAGCTTTAGAATGTTACTAATATTTGATGTTTGTAGTTAATTTAAGTTAGTTTGTTTCATATTCATCACAACAAAACACTAAAATGATCACAAAAATGGCTTATTCTACACAATCAGACTATGATTATATACATAATGAATCTCCACTTTGCAAAACATGAACTTTATAATTCCACTAAAGTCTATAAATTCTGGAATTTTTTATGTGATATTCTAATTGTAATATGAAGTATAATGTATGTTTTAGTTGAATACTATGTATATTTTGGATTGATATTTATTTTATATATTCTTGATTGTTATTATGCTATATTTTAGCTATTCTAATTATTATAATGTATGTTCTAGTATAATATTTTATATATTTTGAAATGTTATTACGTGATATCTTGTTAGTCTATGAATTGAAATGTGTGTTTCAATATAAAATTATATATATTATGCTTGCTATTATGTGTTGCTGTAAAAATTCAATACCCTAGAAAATAGAATCACCGAGCTCGATTTTCATCTATTTGTGAATCAACATGTTTTTTGTGATTATAATTTGTTTCAGATTTCATCACGATAAACACTAAAACGATCATAGAAATGCTTCATTCTATAGATTCATATTCACATTATACACCTGATCATTCTCCAATTCACAAAACATGTAATGATTTTTTTATATATTTCAACTATAACTTAGTAATAAAACTATTCCGATTTACGTAGTTAGGGTCTATAATATAGTTATTATGATTATGATTATTCAACGATTATGATTTATGAAGCATTTTTTTATGAAATTGTGTACTCTAGCTACATTTAACAATGAATTTATAACATCGTATAATTTTTTTTTCTAGATTTTCTAAGATGTTACAAGTGTTTGGACTATAATTTAATCTGATATGTTATTGTTATTTTGCTTATTAGTTGAATATTCTAGAAAAAATTTAATAAATTGATGTTTCATAAGTTGATATTCTAGGTATTCTGATATGATTTCATATGTCAGTTCATAACTTCATTTTATTATATGATATAATATTTTATAACTTTGAAGTCTAATTGTTTACGATTTCTTTAGAGTTTATGATATAGGTTTAGCTATAAATTTTAGAATTTTCTAAGATGTTACAGGTGTCTGAGCTATAATACAATCTTAGATGTTATTGCTATTTTGATGATTAGTTGGATATTGAAGAAAAGTTTAATAATATGATGTTTTATAAGTTGATATTCTAGGTATTCTAATATGATGCCATATGTTACTTCATAACTTTATTTCATTAGATGATATATTGTTTTATAACATTGAAGTCTAAATGTTTTTGAATTCTTTTAAATTTATGATGTAGTTTTATTGTCAACAGGTTTAGCTATGAATTTTAGATTTTTAGAAAATTCAATACCAAAGAGTCGAGGATAAAGGATTCAAAGAAAGTTCTCAAACAAAGTAACATTATGATTCCAATGAGGACCATATATGAGTTATTTCAGGAATTATGTTGATTAATTATCTTCTGGTATAAATTTAGTAAAAAGGTGTTTTCATTTTTGTTATTCTGCATATTCTTATTAGTATAATCTAAGTTCAAATGTTATTGCATTATTTAATTGGAAGATGTAGTACAAATAGAGTGATATGGGTTTTGCTATCTAAATATTCCGATTTTGTCTAAACTACTTGATTTGAACCTTTTGGTGAAGTAATGTGTAATATTCATAGAACATTTGATATACTATGAAGTTATATGAAATATTTTAAAATTATGTGTCATATTCTAATTTCTGACATTTTGGTTTTGTTGGAAACAACTTTCTTTCAAACTTTTTGGTAAGTAATATGTAATATTATTTTAGACATTTTAAATTTGTTGAAATCACTTGTTTTGAACATTTTTGTTAAGTAATGTGTAATATATGATTCTAGACAAGAAGGATTTAGTTGGAAACAACATGTTTAGAACAGTTTTTAAAATTTATTGTTTATATCCTAGTTTATTGTTTTAACAAAAGTATGGTTTATTTTTTGAAGCAGATGAAATGACGAAATTACCAAATCAAGGGAAAATGAGTTTTTGATCCTAAAGAAAAGAATGTACGACAAGGTCTATAAAAATATGTAGTTCATGGTACCTCGTCAACTAATCAAATACACGCCAACAAAATATGAAACAAGTATATATGACAATGTAGTTGTAATTTTAGAATATAAGATGTATAATTTTGATATTCAATTTGTGTTATGTATTTTATAGAATAATAGATGTAATGTTATAGTTTATGTAATGTAATCTTAGTATTATTCTATGTTTTATGTTATATGAGTTTAAAATTAAATTTTGTGTGTATAATATTCTATTAGAGTAATATTCTATGTTTTATGTAATAATAAGTAGATGTATAATAGTCTAATATAATAATATTATATGTTGTCTATTTTCATAAGTGTATATGTAGAATATTTTAATAGAATAATGTTATAGGTTTACAATTGAATAAGTTGATTTATTATTTGACAATAACGTACATATGTAGAATATTCTACTAGAATATTGTTATATGTTATATGTTTTCCAAAAGTTATATATAGAATATTTTATTAAAAAAAAGTTGTAGGATATTCTAAGTTATATCTAGACTATTCTGATAGAATAATACCTAATTAAATTTAGGCTTGTTTAATACTCATTGATATGCTATTATTCTAGCTATTCTAACTATTTAATATTTAATATTGTGTTGAGATTTAATATTCTGAAATTGTGTGTAATATTCTGATATTAAAGTGTAATATTCTAAAAAAAATTTGTGTGTAAAACGAAGTTATATTATGTAACATTCTAATATTATAAATTTGTATTTGAAAACTTGATATTATATATATATATATATATATATATATATATATATATATATATATATATATATATATATATATATATATATATATATATATATATATATTGATTTGACGAGTCAGATGTTTGCTTTTTTTAGATGTTATTTTGTCACAAACTACTTGCTTTAATCCTTTTATTCAAGTAATGTGTGATATTATGATAGTATTTGACATATATGAAGTAATATGAAATATTCTGAAATTATGTATCACGTTATCATTTTAAACATTCTGATTTTGTTGGAAAAGAATTGCTTCGAATATTTTTGTTAAATAATATGCAATATATGATTTTAGGTATTCTTTTTTTGTTGGAAACAACTTGTTTTGAACCTTTTTGTTAAGTGCTGAGATAATATTTGATTAACAATGAAGTAATGTGAAATATTGTGAAATTATGTGTCATGTTCTGATTTTAGAATATGTAATATTCTAAAATTAAAAATTAATGTTAAAAGAATGTTGTTCGTTTAATGATTAATGTGTTGTATATTAAGGTATATTTTTCATAATATTGTTGAATTCTGAATATCTACATTAAATTTGATTACTCTGGTGAATTGAATAGAATGACAAAATCAATATCCAAAGCAGTCATTGAAACTAAAACAAAGAATTTCAGTGATCAGAAAAACACAAACAATTAAAAATCATATTTCAAGTTTGTACTATAAAACTCTATAACATGGTTACATTGTTAGATACAGAGAAGAATGTGAATCTCAAAAGGGTCTTACAAAGTTATAGTCAAATAAGAATGCACCAAAAACCATAAAAATAGATATTACATGTTTGCAACATATATAATCTATTGCATATTCATTAAACTCGACACTTGCAGTTGAAAACTTCTAGCTTGAAATGATCAAGCTCCTTTCAAGTTGGGTTCCATCATCTTAAATTCTCCGCCACCAAAAAATGAATGAATTTTTAGACTCGAATATGGATTATACAATCAAAGATTTTAAATTAAAGTCAATGTGTTATAGTAATGTAAATGATCATACAATACACAATGTAAACATTGTTAAAAATACCTTGAATGTAATAATCTCTTCTTTTGTATATCCTTTATTGCACATTATTAAGAGCATTCAATAATGATAAAAGACACGTCTCCAACCTTTTGTGTTTGAAGAAAACAAATATTTCAACAAAATTATGCTAAGAGACACATTCTAAAAACATATTTAAGAGCAACCAATCTTTTCTGTAGTCCAACCTATTCCTATAATTTGAAAATAGCATATTCAACAAAACAATGCTAAAAAGATATCTCCAACATTCTGTGGTTGAAAAAAAACATGTTTTTAACAAAAATATGGTTAATTTAATAAGAGTAGTAACATTACATTATTTTACACCAATTGTAACTAATATTTTGGAAGCATACTCCTATTCTTAAAGATGAATTTAGTAATGGGAAAAAGGAGTGATACATCAAACTCTTTATTCATTCAGGACTTTCACCAAACTGGTAGAATGCATGTATAGTTTAAGAGATTGTTGAGAAACATATTCCTTGAATGAAATTTCAAAATCAGGACTTGAAATAGATGATATATTTTAACAAAACTAAGGTAAATTTAATAGTATTAGTCAATACTGAATTATTTTACTCCAATTTTAACTCATATTTGAGAAATATACTTATTCTTAAGGATGACTTTATTTGTGGGAAGGAAGGGGTGATACATCAGAATCTTTATTCATTCAGTACTTTCATAAAATAGGTAGAATGCATGTATAGTTTAAGAGAATAATTGATTTCAAACAATCAATATGATGTTTGATTGCTGAAATCATGAATCATACATATATGAATTGAATAAATCGCTAATAGCTTGATGATTCAATCAGTTCATGTTACTTGGTTAATGTGACATCCCCAATTTCACGGCCAGAAAAGACTGATTTGGTTATGCTTTATTAACAACCAAAGTATCTTTTTGAAGTAAAATGTTGTGGAATTTGTTCCCAAAAATATGATAAAGATTTTATCAAAGCATTTCTGAAGAAATGTATTTCATTATATTAAAAACCTCGGGATGTCATTGTCAATATAGATCAAAAGCATAAACAGAAACAACATAGGCCATACAACATTTATGTATTTCTACTGGCATATAATTCATAATCTCTCATCCGATCATCACATCTATGCTCTTGTGCCACTACCTGTGTAATTAGGGGTGTTCGTTTGGATGGACCGGTTTAATCTGATCCAATCAAGTGAATCCAAATTGATTTCGGTTTTCAAAACATGGATCCGAATAATCTAAACTAAATTCAAATATGATCCGATCCGATCCAATTACAATTCGGTTGGATCGGTTTTTAAAATTCGGTTTTCAAAAGCCAAAACATTTTAAAACGACATATAATTATAATATTACCCAACTTTACACAAGAAGCAAAAACAAATTATTTAGTTGTGATTTGAAATTTATAAACAAATGATAAGAAGATATGTTATAGTTAAATATGTTTTAGATAGAAAACTTTTCAGAGAAAATACGTATTACTGTTTTTTTTTGTGAAACGTTTTGAACCTATTTGAAAAACTAAATTACAAAATTAATAAATAGCTATAGATATATATTATAAATAGATAAATAACAAATGTTAATTCGGTTTTTTTGGACTATTCAGTTCTTATTTTATAAACCAAAACCAATCCGAAATCCAAAATAATAATTCGGTTTTGTTGAAAACCAATCCAAAAATCTGAATATCCGAACCAAATAGTCCAAACCAAATTGTCTAATTGGATAATCCGGTTTTATCCGAATAGTGAACAAGCCTACCTGTAATACAAGAAACTGAGTGGGTCATGCTTGGGGGCCTGGTGAGCACATAGGGTTTTCAACTCACAATAATTAAGTTTATTAATTTCATCAAATCAATTAACCCGATTACCCATTCCCGTTATCCTCACATTCTGTCCCTAAAGCATCTAATTCAAGGGACCTAGTTTAAGGATTTTCATCGGGATAGACAATACTGCTAAGGGGGTTCCTCAATAACATATGTCTGTAAGGCAACCATGCGGGGGATGGAGTAAACCGGTGAACACATCGTTCACAAACACCTACAGGTTGCGAGCCTGCTAGCGTTCCACTAGACTGTCTACAATAGTCCGTGGTCGTCATCTATACTCTGCTAGATGACTGAATAAACTTAAACACCGAGGCCACTCGTAATTTTATTTCATCACACATCATCTATTTCATCTACCCATCGTCACCCAACATATTTGTAGATATAAAATACATATACAGTTTAAGTAAAAGCATGTATAAATCGTTCATCCAGCATAGATATCAAGAACAAAGATAATATGCACACATAATACATAATTTATATTAGATACTTCATATCTATGTGTAAGATGAAAGTAATTATGCACTCACTTGTTAAAGTGATGACTCCAAACTCGGGCAGCGTTTCGCTTTGCATGTTTTGACTTCCAGAATAACTGGGTTATTCGAACCTCCACAGTCGGTCATACGTTGGAAGTAGGTATGAAGGAAGACTGTCATGAATCTGTCTGCAGATTGTCTAAAGTGTTTAGACATAGCACAAGTTTGCTGCAGAGTTCATGAGTGCTTTGGTAAGATTAAAGTATTGGATTAAACCCACGCTCACTTGAATCACTTCATGGATTTATCACGGGTGATTAGTGAGACGATAACATTGTATATTCCTGAAACCGAGACGTGTGAGTTGTTATTTGCTGGTCGGTTGCACAATGATGATAAGTAAACGCACCAGTAACTTGGTGTTATAAAACTTATTGTTGTGTGTGATTCGATTAGTAGGTGCAAGCAAGCATTTGAGTCGAAGTTTATCCATTCCTTTTACCCGAAGTGGGATAAAAGCGATATCTGTGGGCCCCTCGATGATTTAGTGATGACCCTAAGCGCTTGGCCAAGCCGGGACTAAGTTGATGTGTTTAATTGTAGTCTGTTGTCAGTCGTCATAAATCAGATGTCGGGAAACAATACATAGACAGAGAGAATGATTTAAATCCATGTCTCATTTCTATACGATATCTTGTAGAATGGAGGAATATATGATCCCTTATCTAAAGGACACACATATCTGATAAGATCAGAGCTGACAGCGGCTTTTGAAAGCTATGATTGTTGATCAGGTTCGGAAGTTATGCAAAATAGTTATTAGACTTATCCAAGTGGGAGACTGTTGGATTAGTGTCTAAGTCCATAACTATTTTGGTATGTACTTGACCCGATTATGAGCATGGTCCTTTTGGGTTGCCTTCACCATAGCAATATGTAGGATGAATTAAGGAGAGAAAGGTTTAATTATGATTTATTAATATATTATAAGAATAATATATTAAAGGAGAAATCATATTGTTTAATTAATATTAGTCAAGAATTAATTAAGAATTAATTTTGTGACTAAAAGAGATTAATTAAACTTAGGGGATTAGAATTGTAATTATAGGATAATTGCAACTGGGCTATGGATCACCTTGGAATAATAGGTTGGACGAATCTATGGGGAAGCCCATTACAAATCGTCCAATGCATGTTCCAGAAGGGGCCCATGGGCTGCTTAGGGCTTAAGCAGTCAAATTAGGGTTTCCTTGTTGGATAACCCTAATAGCCTAAGTATATAAGGAACCCTTGGGCACCAAAAACATGGCTAACACTTGGATTAGGGTTTCCAGCCGTTTTTGGTGCCTCCTCTCTTCTCTCCTTCATCCAATTGCTTAGTGGTGTTTGTGACTGTCACACCCCGAAACCGATGGCGGAAACGTTTACGGGGCGGAGGACGTCATGTGTAGCATCACAACCAATGAATAATAGCAATCATAGCAACACAACCATTACATTGAATACTTAAATAAAAATGTTTACATCAGTTTGGAACTTTGTCTAAAACTTGGTTTGAATTACATTCAATAGCTTTGTATAGTATAAACATAAACTCTTATTGCTCCAGTTCCTCAAAAATCCAGCAAATACCTGTCTCCTGATTTCCTGAGAATACAAGCAGTTTGAAAATATTAGCATAAAGCTGGTGAGTTCATAAGCGGTAGTTTGTAATGAAAATCGTTGATGAGTTCGTAAAAGTATTTTGTATAGTTCCAAGAATATCCGATATTTCCTTTAGTGAAAATGTAGTGTTCTCAATTCTGTATAAAACCATGAATGTTTGTCACTGAAAACTGTAGTGATATGCGAAATTATTACTTCATGTGACTAGCTAATGCTAATCATGATGTAATAGTATTTCGTGCGTGATACCATTGTATGCTTGTTTCTGTTTGCAAACCCTGAAAGTTCTCCAGTTGTAGTGTGTATTAGTTCTATTTAATGTAAATAAAACTGTTGAAGAGTGTTAAGTTGTAAACTTAAGGTGATTTATACATATTGTGAGTCGTATAACCATGCTTGATATGACTAGAGACCTTTCCAACGTTCTTCAGGCATCGAGTTAAATGACATTTGTCACCTTAGGCATGCCTGCCCAACTGTAGCTAGCAGTTCGGGTGTGGGATTGTCAGTCCCGAATAGATCTATTCACAAATCTCACGCTCTCCGTCCAGGAGACTCTGGTTATACAGTGGTAGGATTTATCCCTGTACCCCTAAGGGTACAGTAGTGAAGTAGCGCCTCACAGTATCATACAAACTAGTTTACATGTAGTGTAGTAGCGTTCTACCATAGTGAAAATCCGTATGTAGTGATAATTACCGTTATGAAAACCGTGATAAAGTAGTGATGTAACTCTAAAATGTTTCTGTCTCAGCACATAGGTTTAGTAGTGAAAGTTTTTGTACTTGTTATGTTTAGAAAATCCCAAACTATACCGATTATAGTTCGCATGTATAATGTAATGAAAAGCGTGTCCGAAAAAACTATGCAATTTTTAGTGAAAACGTCCCTTATGCTCAACACAGTACAAAAGATTTCCGAAGTGTATCATGCCTTTCCAGGGTGAGACCCTCAGAAGGACGCGGTCACCAACCTGGAACTCCAAGGGTTTTCGTCTTTTATCAGCGTAGCTCTTTTGTCTATCTCGTGAGGCTTTCAGTCGTTCCCGGATTTGCACAATCTTCTCGGTCGTCTCTCGGATACTTTTAGGACCTGTGAGAGTACTGTCGGGGACTTGACCCCTGGCTAGCTGCGTGTCGCCCACCTCAGCTCAACACAGAGGGGATCTGCACTTACGGCCATAGAGGGCTTCAAACGGCGCAACCTTTATGCTGGTATGGTAGTTGTTGTTGTAGGAAGATTCAACCAAAGGAAGATGAGTGTCCCATGACGCGCCGAAGTCGATGACGCAGGCTCTTAACATATCTTCCAAGGTCTGAATTGTTCTCTCACTCTGTCCATCAGTCTGCAGATGATAAGCCGTGCTCATATCCAACTTAGTTCCCAGAGCCTTTTGTAGTGACTGCCAGAATCTCGATGTAAACCTGCTATCTCGATCGGAGATAATGGATGCAGGTACACCATGAAGGCGAACTATCTCTTGAAGGTAGATCCGTGTGAGTCTCTCCATCTTGAAGCTTTCTTTGATTGGCAGGAAGTGGGCGGACTTCGTCAACCGATCGACAATTACCCAAATGACATCATGCCCACTCGGAGATCTGGGTAACTTGGTGATAAAATCCATAGTTATCCTTTCCCACTTCCACTCAGGTATTTCCGGCTGTTGAAGTAGGCCTGAGGGCTTCTGATATTCGACCTTCACCTTGGCGCAAGTCAGGCACTTGCCCAAGAAGGTAGCGATCTCTGCTTTCATGTTTGGCCACCAATAGAGCTGTTTGAGATCCAAGTACATCTTATCCGACCCTAGGTGAACGGAGTATTTCGTCCTGTGAGCTTCGTTCATTACAACCTCTCTGTAACCACCGAACTTTGGGGTCCAGATCTGGTCCATGAAATAATAGACTCCGTCTCCCTTGATCTCTAGGTTCTTTTCCATTCCTCGCAAGGCTTCACCCGGCATGTTCTCTAGTTTTAAGGCTTCCAGCTGGGCCTCCTTGATTTGCGCGGATAAATGGGAATGGATGCTAATTGTTAGTGCCTTCACCTTACGTCCTGAATACTCCTTTCGACTGAGGGCATCTGCTACCACATTGGCCTTGCCGGGATGATAGCGAATTTCGCACTCGTAGTCACTGAGTAGCTCGACCCATCGTCGTTGTCTCATGTTTAACTCTTTCTGATCAAAGATGTGTTGGAAGCTCTTATGGTCGATGAAGATAGTGCACTTGGTTCCGTAGAGATAGTGTCTCCAGATCTTTAACGCAAAGACCACTGCTCCCAATTCTAAATCATGGGTTGTGTAATTGACTTCGTGTGTTTTCAACTGCCTCGAGGCATAGGCGATGACCTTTCCTCTCTGCATGAGCACACACCCTAGGCCCTGATTGGATGCATCACAATAGACTACAAAGTCTTCCGTTCCTTCGGGCAGGGACAAGATAGGTGCGCTGCATAGGGCCTGTTTCAAGGTTTGAAACGCAGTGTCTTGTTTAGCTCCCCAACTAAAGGTTACACCCTTTTGTGTCAGGGTAGTTAAAGGTTTTGCGATTTTGGAGAAATTCTGAATAAACCGGCGATAATAGCCCGCGAGACCCAAGAATTGCCGGATTTCTGTGGGTGTCTTTGGTGCAGACCAATTCTCAATCGCTTTGATCTTGGAAGGGTCTACGTGTATTCCTTCCTTGCTAATCACGTAACCAAGGAAATTCACCTTCCTGATCCAGAATTCGCACTTCGAAAATTTCGCGTATAGCTTTTCTGCCCTTAACGTTTCCAACACCTGCCTTAAGTGCTGTTTATGGTCATCCTCACTCCGCGAATAGACAAGTATATCGTCGATGAACACAATCACGAACTTGTCTAAGAAAGGGCGGCATACCCGATTCATCAGATCCATGAATACTACCGGTGCGTTGGTTAGACCAAAAGGGCATTACTACAAACTCGTAGTGTCCATAGCGAGTTCGGAATGCTGTTTTGGGCACATCATTCTCATGAACTCGCAACTGATGGTACCCTGATGTTAGATCTATCTTTGAGAAATAGTTGGCTCCCTGCAGTTGGTCGAAGAGATCGTCGATTCTGGGTAAGGGATAACGGTTCTTGATGGTCAGCTTATTCAGCTCTCGGTAATCAATGCACATCCGAAAGGATCCATCTTTCTTCTTCACGAATAAGATCGGAGCTCCCCGGGGTGAGGAACTCGACCTTATGAACCCTTTGCTGATCAGTTCATTAAGCTGGCTGGATAATTCCTGCATTTCTGCAGCCGCTAGACGGTAAGGAGATTTAGCTACAGGAGTAGCCCCGGGGATTAAGTCGATACGAAACTCGACTTGGCGCTCGGGAGGGATTCCTGGGAGATCTTCGGGGAAAACATCAGGAACGTTACAAACTTCGGGGATGCTCTCGAGGCTTCTAACTCTTTGTGTCTCGTCGACAACATGAGCTAGGAATGCATGGCACTCCTTCCGCAGATACTTCTGAGCTTTGATGCACGAAATGATACGAAGGTTCGAGCTAGGCTTTTCTCTGTAAATCATGAGGGTTTCGCCGGAGGGAAGATTGAGACGGATGGCCTTCTCGAAGCAAAGAATATCAACACGATTGGAGCTTAACCAGTCCATGCCGATAATGACGTCGAAACTCTTGATGGACACAGGCATAAGGTCGATGGGAAACGAATAATTGTCTAGGGTAAGAGTACAGCCTATGAATATGTCGTTAGTGCTCTCTTTCTTTCCGTTAGCCATCTCGACGGTAAATGTTTCGGTTAGAGGTTGGGATTTACATTTGATTAGATGTTTGAATGTATGACTAACAAAACTCCTCTCCGCACCAGAATCGAAGAGAATGCATGCATAAGAGTTGTCAAGGAGGAACGTACCCGTAACAACGGTAGGATCAGCAACTGCTTCCTCCTGGCCCATCACCAGAACTCTCCCTGTATTGCCACCAGTTGTTGCCTTGGGGCAGTTTCTCCTGAAGTGCCCAGCCTCTCCATATCCATAACAAGTTTGACCAGCGCCCGCTCCCGGAGCCTGGTTGGTTGGTTGCGCCGGTGTCTTATAGTATCGAACTGTGTGTCCTTTCTTTCCACAACTATTGCAACTCAACTCACGGCAGGGTCCGTGATGATGGAAGTTACACTTGTTGCATAGGGGTAGTTTGCCAGCATAACCACCGGTAGGAGATTGGGTGGTTGGAACAGCAGTGGGAGCAGCAGCAGGAGCAGTAACAGCATGAACTGCCACTGTTTGTTGTTTCTTGGAGGGCTCCTGCGAAGACTGACCCTTTCGTTTGTTACCAAACTTCTTCTTCTTCCCACCGCTTTCCTTTTGTGGCTCGGAGATAGCTGCCACCTCATCCAGATTGATTCCATGGTCGATCAGAGTCTGTGCCAGATCCTTGGCTCTTTCAAAAGTAATTGGCCTAGCAGCCAAGACATTCCCCTTTGTTGGTTGTGTCAGTCCCCAGATGTACCTTTCGATTTTCTTGCTTTCCGGGGTGACCATTCCCGGACAGAGAAGCGCCAGATCACAGAATCTAGCAGTGTAGGCAGCAATGTCAGAACCCTTCATCTTCAGGTTCTAAAGTTCGTGCTCCAACTTTTGCACTTCGCCCCTAGGGCAGTATTCAGCAAGCATGAGTTCTTTCAGCCTTTTCCAACCCATGGCATTAGCCACTGGCAGGGTTAGGGTTTTGACTCGACCATTCCACCAGGTCAAAGCTCGGTCGGTGAAGGTGCAGGCAGAAAACTTCACTTTGTTGGCTTCTGATCAGGCGCAAATTTTGAAGATGGATTCGATCTTCTCGAACCATCGAGTCAGAGCGATGACTCCCCCGTTTCCGTCGAAGGACTTGGGCTTTGCAGTCATGAAGTCCTTGTAGGAACACTCCTTTTGATGTCCCTGAATTCCATCTTGCCTCTGTGGGTCGGTTCCACCTCCAGTCCCACCAGTATTCACTTGTGCCAGCGCTGCAGTCACGGCAGCGGTAACTGCTGCCTGAAACATGACAGGGTCGAACTGAGGAGGTGGTGGTGGTGGAGTGTCGTCGTTCCTTCTGATGGGTCTTGGTCGAGGAGGCATCTTGTTCTAGAAATAATCAGGAAGAAGAGGATGGTAAGTCCTCGAGATATATAAAACAAAATATCTCATCCTGATAATAAAAGTATACTACCGAGCGATAAGCACAGAAAGGTTACTGACGCAAGTAAGTCATCGCTTAAGGAAGAAAAGGTAGCAATGCTTAGAGTGAATCTGTATACTGAGTTTGGCTCAAGCTAAAATGCTCCTATAGTATTTTATGTGAGATGATTTTGGTAAGTTTTAGGACTGCTGTAACACCACAGTCACTCCCAAGCACATGTTGGTCATGTCTTGACTGAATATAGTTGATCAGGCTATATTCACCCTAGACATGATTACATAACTGCCCAGGTTTAACCGCGGCGTTCCAACATCCAAATACTTTTTGTTTTGTTCTACTAGCGACACGAATTTTGTTATGTATGCATGCTCGTATACTTTTATAAAAAATACTTTATATTTTGAAAGTATACCTTTAGCGTAGAGCACTTAGGCCCCTTAGTGTTTATAGTTGTATACCACGTAAGGTTCGGTATACTAGTTTTCTATAAACAAGGTCTCTGATACCAATCTGTCACACCCCGAAACCGATGGCGGAAACGTTTACGGGGCGGAGGACGTCATGTGTAGCATCACAACTAATGAATAATAGCAATCATAGCAACACAACCATTACATTGAATACTTAAATAAAAATGTTTACATCAGTTTGGAACTTTGTCTAAAACTTGGTTTGAGTTACATTCAATAGCTTTGTATAGTATAAACATAAACTCTTATTGCTCCAGTTCCTCAAAAATCCAACAAATACCTGTCTACTGATTTCCTGAGAATATAAGCAGTTTGAAAATATCAGCATAAAGCTGGTGAGTTCATAAGCGGTAGTTTGTAATGAAAATCGTTGATGAGTTCGTAAAAGTATTTTGTATAGTTCCAAGAAAATCCGATATTTCCTTTAGTGAAAATGTAGTGTTCTCAATTCTGTATAAAACCATGAATGTTTGTCACTGAAAACTGTAGTGATATGCGAAATTATTACTTCATGTGACTAGCTAATGCTAATCATGATGTAATAGTATTTCGTGCGTGATACCATTGTATGCTTGTTTCTGTTTGCAAACCCTGAAAGTTCTCCAGTTGTAGTGTGTATTAATTCTATTTAATGTAAATAAAACTGTTGAAGAGTGTTAAGTTGTAAACTAAAGGTGATTTATACATATTGTGAGTCGTATAACCATGCTTGATATGACTAGAGACATTTCCAACGTTCTTCAGGCGTCGAGTTAAATGACATTTGTCACCCTAGGCATGCCTGCCCAACTGTAGCTAGCAGTTCGGGTGTGGGATTGTCAGTCCCGAATAGATCTATTCACAAATCTCACGCTCTCCGTCCAGGAGACTCTGGTTATACAGTGGTAGGATTTATCCCTGTACCCCTAAGGGTACAGTAGTGAAGTAGCGCCTCACAGTATCGTACAAACTAGTTTACATGTAGTGTAGTAGCGTTCTACCATAGTGAAAATCCGTATGTATACCGTATGTAGTGATAATTACCGTTATGAAAACCGTGATAAAGTAGTGATGTAACTGTAAAATGTTTCTGTCTCAGCACATAGGTTTAGTAGTGAAAGTTTCTGTACTTGTTATGTTTAGAAAAGCCCAAACTATACCGATTATAGTTCGCATGTATAATGTAATGAGAAGCGTGTCCGGAAAAACTATGCAATTTTTAGTGAACACGTCCCTTATTCTCAACATAGTACAAAAGGGTTAAAGTATGAGATTTGCATAAGTTTTTGAAAACATTTATGTTTAGCTTGTATTCCCCCCCTGAAAACATTAAAAACATGGAAAATTTAGGGGTATGAACTCACAGTTGTTGCGTGAAATCGTTGACTGAAATGAAGATCCCCGAGCTGTTGCACGTGACACTTAACGGAATCCTATTATCAAATAAATACATATAGGTATCTAAATCAGCGATTTCGTTAGATAGAGTGTCAGAAGAACACTTGTGCTCGGTTGAGGAATGTTACCGGGACTGATCGAATCGAAGGAAATGGATTTTCAGCCAAAAGCACCACTTAAAAGGTGTTTACGGTCGTAAACAAGGGTTTACGGTCGTAAACTGGAGTTTGCGGTTTCTGAATGCTTGGTGAGTTTACGGCTGTGAACTCAAGAACAGAGTTTACGGTCTTTGAAGATGGACCGTAAACTCAAGAACGATGGTGCTGATTTCGAAGAGATAAGCGTTTCCAGACGTTCCGAAGTGACTCCAAACGGTGTTTCTCGATGTTTCCCGAGGTTTGAAGGTGCTTTTAGGTGTTTACGGTCAAGTTCTTAGAGAGAGAAGGAGAGAGTTTTTGGCAAGAAATGTTCTAATGAAGGTGGAGGTCTTGTATATATAGGGTGCTGTGGTCGGTGGTGGGGGTCCACTCTTTACTGACCGTAAACGGGTATACGGCCGTAAACAAGTTTACGGTCGTAAACGAGTTTACGGCCATAAACAAGTTTACGGTCGTAACCTCACTTAGACCGAAAGTGATTGATTTTTCGAGATATTCGGGTTTCATCGCGATTTTTGGTTCCGACTTGCAAATATTTTAATTATATATATAACTAGATTATATTCCAAACCAAGAAGTTTGACGGAAAGGTTAACGAATTCGAAATTTTATTAACGGAAATCGCGTAACATAAACGAACAAAGTTTCGGGTTGTCACAGTGGCTCCATTAGAGGTGCAACAATTGAGGCACTAAGCTTTCTGAAGCCAAGGATTGATTGTTATTGCTATATAACAATCAAAGGTAAGATCTAAACCCTAATTTCAGTTATAGTTTATTAGATCTAGGGTTTATGGCTTTGGATTATCAATTGCATGTTCATTAGACAAACTAGATCCAAAGCTATTAGGGTTTTCATGTACACCATAGGATTGATGTATTGCTCGAAACCTATCAGAAACCTAGTATCATTATTACTATATTTTAGTCTAATATTTATTGCGTCTAATTATTAACTCATGGTCTACGATAAATATTGGTTTTTCTTGTATTATATAAGTGTTAAACAATACTTTTCAACTACTATGTACAGATAGGGGCCATACATGAAACACCGGAGGGCAGGACCATTTTAGCAATTAAGCCGTTCTGAAATCCAACAACCCAAGTGGCCCTTCAAACCAGATTCCCCATACTGCGAGCAGTTAAAAGGTATTATAATAACATTTATAATATTTACCCCATGTATTCTCTCCCAAAATCTTGTTTATAGGTTCATAATAACGATAATGAACTTAAACATAAGTTATACTTAGAGTAGGGTAAACATAACTCACTTACAAGGGGGTTTTAGATAGGAGTCGGGCTCTGCAGGGCAGAACTTTTGAGCCGAAAGCTCTTCTTCTCGGAGCCTTCTGGCGCTCCGGGACTCGCCTCTAGCACTTGGGAAGTGCTAGGGAATCGGATGGGCTAAGAAGGGTGTTTGAGAGAGAAAGAATGGTAAATGTGTGAGAAAAATGGAATATTTGCGCCTATATTTATAGGCTGAGAAATGGCTCAACACAGCGTGTTTATGAGCCCTACACGACGTGTTGGGGTGCCAAGTGTCACCATTTGGTGGCAAGGCGTGGGGAGAAAGCAATGGTCAGGATTTTGCCATGTGTCACTCGCAGATTGCTCCAAAAACTAATTATCTTCTAAAATCCACGCGTAGGTAGCGGCGGAATCTACAACTTTCGTTTAGACTCCGTCGACTAATTTTGAGTTTATTTTTAAAGTTATATTTTAACATGCTTAGATAGTTAAAGTCCGTTAAAAATTCATAACTTTGTCATCCGATGTCCGTTTTCGTCTGTCTTTATATCGTTGAGCTCATATTAATGAGATCTTCAATTCTCGTTTAGATTGTGTCGGCTAAAAATTGATCGATCTAAAACTCGTTTTCCGGGCTGCATACTATCATGCAAAATCTTAGAAAAATCATAACTTCCTCTAACGAAGTCAGATTTGGACGTTCTCTATATGCACGCTCTCGGTTTAATGTATACTATGACTTTCATTTAGATCGCTAAGGATAAAAAGTATGTTACCACAAACTCACTTTGTACGATACACAGCGTCGTGCCGGTTTTGTCGCAAAACTTCGACGATTTATAACTTCTTCGTTATAAGTCGGAATTCAGCGTTCGTTATATCTCCAGAATCCTTGTCACGACCACTTCAACTTTCTTCATAGATATTGGGTCTATTTATTATTTTATTTTTGATGCATATATTTTTATTATTTTGTTATATCGCTATAAACACATATATTGCACATAAATCACATAATACTCAAATAATTCTTCTTCATTACTTAAAAATAGGTTACAATTGTTGACCCTAACTATTACATCATAATATTATTGCTTAGCCAGAAACGCGGCCGTTACCGTTAATAATTGAACATGTTATATGAAAGTAACAATGAAAGCGAGGAAAACTCAAGGAAGAAAACTCAAACCTTGATCAATTGATGAAATCATGATGTAGAGTAAAAAGCACAAATTGACAGATCTTTAACAATTGTTGAAGATGAAGATTAGCAGAAATCGACTGAACACTTGAACCTCTACCTTGGATGAAATCAATGATCACAAAGCTAAAACCGATAACAATCTGGTAATGAATTGTTGATGTCGATAGATGAACACAAACCTCAATCACTCAAATCGAACCACATAGAAGATTGATTAGCGTGAATCGAAGATTAATGGCATGAATTGGTAGAAAGAATCGAAGCAGCTGGGTTTTGTGATGACGTGAAGATAATCCTAACATTATGTATCAGATCTGATGATCTAAAATTTAACCTAGTCACTAATTTATCCCTAATTAACTAATCTTTTAGATTAATTAGTGTTAATCACGTTTTCTTATGAGGCACAAGATCAGTTTTGATTAAAGGCTCAGACTTGGTCCCCATGTCTCACAAAATATAGGTGGTCTCAAATGAACCTCTCTCTCTCTCTCTCTCTCTCTATATATATATATATATATATATATATATATATATATATATATATATATATAGGCTTAGGTTATTTTGGTTTTACTAACTATTGTGTGTCAGAATGCACAGATCTGGACCACCGGATGGAATAGAATCAAAGGTCATGATCTAAGGGTCTATGATATTACAATAGGGTAACATGTACCATATAATCACACAAATTTCAGCATAAGGGCATTTTAGTCAATTAACCTATATTAAAAAAAGGAAATTTTCATATTTTTGGGGATAATTAATTCCTTTATTTTTAAAAATATGAATATTTTAAATTAATTCAAATTTAAAAATCCGATTTTATTCTGTCAGAATGACAGAATGCCAACCATAAACTAGTAAATATATTTTCGATTTTATTCTTGCATAATATATTTCCAATGCATGTATTTTTGATAATTAACCTGATTTAAGAATTCTAGATTATTATTCATATACATCCAAGTTAGGTCTATGATTTTATTCTTAATACACATCCGAAATAAAATACAAATTCACACATATTCTTACAGACTAATATCCTTATACATTTTAATATATTTATACATATTCTAACAGAATATCATCAAAAATGAATAAAATTCCTAAAAAATAGCATTCTTGAATATACAATTATTGAAAAAATACACTTGATCTTATTCAGTGGTCCATATAATCCACTTGATCTTCACATATATACTTGTTGTTGAACTCGATTCCAAATATTTCTCTTGTATGATCAATAATGAATTCCTTCTCCATGCAATTCTGAAAGAATAAGATACATTACTCGTTAGTATTACCAGTTAAACAAATATCTATAAATAAATTCTAACAGAATACATTATAGAATGCACTTAAATCAAAAGACATTCTAACAGAATGCATATATATAAATAAATTCTAACAGAATACATTATAGAATGCACTTAATTCATAGTCTTTTTTTCTATATGCATAAACATTCTAAAGCATGTATAAACGTATTCATTCAGAATTACTAGCAACACATGTTTTATGTAATATTTATATTCTCATAGTAAACTAAGGTTGTAGCAGCAAAATATCTCCAATTCATGAATTATAATCAGTTAATTTGATGCAAAATTAGACGTTAATTTCGGTAAAAATCGTACTAGGAGAACAAGCCATACCAGAGAAAACAAGAATTTAAGCCAACAACTTCAGAAACACAAAAGAAACTAAACAAGAAAACACTTCATTTATGCAAAACAAAGTTAGGGGTAGAAACATCAAAAAGATATAAAAAGATCAGCAAATGAACCTCTTACCACTAGGAACCATAACAAACCAAGAATATAACGAATGGTTGTATATTTTAACAGAATTATGTTATTTCTAACCTAATGATCATTTAAATATTCTAATAGAATGAGTTTATGAGTATTCTACACACATATTAATGTTATTGTTTATGTTTTGTCACATACAAGCATGCATATACACATCAGATCTTGCCAAGTGAAATACAAGTAGCAGAATACATTATGCTAGAATACACCTAGCATGTAATAAGATAAAGTACAACCAAACACACTAACACACTAAACAGACTAACACACTAATCAAATTCACCTAAAATCAATCATATACAAAATCAATCATGAGATAATGCACATCCAAACCCACCGATCAAACAAATTGTATATATTATATCAAGTTCTCTTTTAGACATTTTCACAAACACCTTATATGCAATCACATAAAATACAGCCAAACACACTAACATACTACTCGAATTCATCTAAATTAATCACATACAAAAACAATCATGAAATAAACAATTAGATTTAAAGAAAGGGGAAAAGGGCAAAAAGGGAAAAGTGCTAATGCTTACAGAAGCAACAATATTGTACTCCTCAATTGTCTTGCAATTGTCTTGCACCTGAATAAGCCACCAATTCCTGTCAAACGAAGCCAAATCTTGTTTACAACCCAAAAATCTAAAAAACCAAGTCAATTAAATTAAAAACAACCATTACAAAGTGTTGATGTCCTGCTCTGTTGCCTCCCCGAGTCATTTAAAGGAAAATATCATGAAAGTGGAGAAAATTAAGAAAGAAACGTACCTGGGATTCAAAAACAAAAACCCAATGTTTCAATCTTTGATTTTTTTGTTTGACTATAAAATAATAATAATAAAGAAACCTGATGAAGAAGGAAGATATCACGTAGACATCACTTTGGGCTATTCCAGAAGTTATGAAGCAAGACAGAAGGCCGTGCTCGGAAATCAATATCTATGAGCTTCCGGATTCAACCACAGTGGTAGTGTGTGGCAGCGAAGGGGGGGGGGGGTCGTGTTGGGGGTGTCTTACTGGTGATGCGCTCTCTCTCTCTCTCTCCATCTTTCTCACTCGCTCTCTCTCTCTCTCTCTCTATCTCTCTTTGCATTCCTTCTCTCTTTTTTCTTTCTATAATTGTAACAACCATACACATATCATTCGTTTCGTCAATCGATTTAGGGCTTGAATATGGAACAAATAGAGAAAATAGAGAGAAATTGTGAAATCGATCTACAGGGGTGGTGGGAAGCGGTGAAATCGATTTAGGGCTAATTTTCTAAATTTATTTTTGCTTCTTGCATGATATAAGGAATTGTTGTTGATCTACCATAATTAACTATGCAAAGATTACTATAATACTCTTAAATGATTTGTTTTTTCCTAACTTTGTTGAGAGAAAAACTTTGAGACACACTTGAACAAATGTTAGAACAAGTATAGTTGCGGAATTTAGTTAATCTCGAAGGATCTAAAAGCTCAACAATAATATTAATAAGTTAGAGTTAGATAGTTAGAGAGTTAGTTGCGGAAAAGTAAAGAAATAGAAATGACAACAATTGTTATATCAAGAATACACATAAGTTGATTCATAACGAGGAATGCATTCAAACCAAGTTAATAAGTGAGATCAAACTTAGTGATTAAGTCACAAGAGACTTGCTCTGAAGAGAGATTGTAATAAGTTATATTCTAGTAAAGTTTGGGAGTAAGATGCGTAATCAGATAGAGAGATAGAAAAGATAGCTTCAAGAGTTGTATTGAATAAGTGAGAATGAGCTCTATTTATAGAGTCTCAAGAGTTACACTAGATTACGTCTATAAGAGTAGCCATGCAAGGCATACTGGACAATAGAGAGTATTACAGAAAGATAGATAAAAATAAACTAAGTAAAGTAAGAAGACTGCGGTTGGGTAGATGACTTCGGATGAGGCTGCTGATGGGAGCTTGACTGCGTATGCCTGTGGACTGCGGTAGGCTAAGTTAAGAGGGTCACTTCATGTTTCAACAATTTCCCCCTAAGTGACCTCTAACTTTTTCTTCACTAATCAAGTTTAAGAAACTTGATCAGAATCCACCAAAACTTCCTGATATTTTCCAACCAAGTGATCCTCCTTAAAATCTCGAACTTGACTTCGGCAGTTGTATGTTTCGATTTTTCTACTGCGGTTCGACAGATTTCAAGTTGCTTCTTTGTAAGGCGGTTCATGGCAGTCATCAGAATGAAGTACTTGATTTGATCGGTTTTCCTTTTGAAGATGACTCCAAGTTCAGGGAAGTTAGTTACACCTAGGGATCTTTCTTGATAACCTTCGGTAGGCATCGGTGCAGGATCAAGCGGTGGTAGATCGAACTTTTTGGCAATTGTGGGGTAGATGTCTGCGTCGATTTTAGCAAAGTCACGGACAGTTTCCCTCAGAAACATGCTTGCCCTTTCTAGTGCTATCTTCATCTTCGGATGCTTTTCACACTTGTTTTGGAACACCTTTGCTATAAGAAAAACTTCTTCTGGGTTCATACAGGGGAAGTCAGCTTGGGTGCGGACATAGTCCTGATTCCTTCTAGTGAGTGTGTATTGAATGAAGTCAGATTTCATGAATTTCCGGGGCTTAAAGTTCTTGATTGTTGATGGTCTATCGTTAGACCATATCTTCTCAATGGGAGAGGCATGCTTTGCATAGAATCGGTTAAGTCTCTCGAATTCCATTGGCAGTCTTTTGTGGTCTGGAAGGCTACGGTCAAACTGCTTAAATAATGTGAAGTATTTAGAATTTGGGGAGATTAGAACATCCCAGTAGCCATCAGAGGGGGGTTCAGCATAGGTGAGATATGGTTTGTAGTCGTCATCCAGCAGTCTGCGGTGGGGATTGATCCAAGAGTTTATCAAGGATTCATCCATAACAGTGTCGAAACCGCATTCTCTCCATATGAGCTCATCAAATTTAGCTGCTTTCCAGTTAGCTTTCTTCTGTTTGGTGACAGGGGAGTCATTTGAGCTTGGAGAAGACATGTGATCCACTAGATTCTTAAAGTGAGGGGGAGTCTCTGGTCGCTCAGGAGTGATCTCCTTTTACGGTGGAGATTGATGAGATGGTTGCGGTGGAGTCTGATGAGATGGTTGTGGTGAAGGAATTCTTTCTGTAATGATGGGGGGGCTTTGGTGGTGTGAGATGTTGTTGGAATGATTGGAGTGATGGTCTTCTTCCTCACTTCCCCCTCTTGAGGAATGCAACACTGGAGCATCCTCAAGCCATTGTCTGAGACCATCGACCTTGGTATAAACTTCCTGGAACTGGGATTTAAGAGCATCTTCCAGTTGTTGATTGTTGGGGATGGTGGTGTTGAAGAGCAGCTTGTGAATTTCCTTACTGAGTTGAAGAATTTCGGGACCATGGAAGTTTGATGATAAGGATCGTTGCAGTCTGTTGATTGTAGCTTGAAGAACTGAAATAGTAGACTCATATGCAGTGTGAGTCTCAGCTATCAGCTTTTGAGATTGGCTAGACTGGTCCGCAATGGCTACTTGTAGGTCTTTCTTGATTGCGGATACCTCAGAGATGAGGCGCTCCGCAGCAGCCATGAATTCCTTGTGATCTGCTTGACGATTGTTATCAAGGGACCGAATTCCCATTTCTACCTTGAGAGAAATTCTTTCAGCAGCCAGACGTTCTCTGGTTTCCAAACGCTCAATCCTTTCGATTAAGGATTGCGGTACCGGATGATCTTCTGATTGCGGTTGAGTTGATTTGACTGCGGCAAGTATTTGATCTACTTTGGATTGTAGACTTAGTAATTCTTTTCTTGAGACGACCATCTTCTTCTTTTTCTTTTTCTCCTTAGGCTTAGAGGTTGAGTGTTGAGAACCACTCGATTCCTCGTCATCAAACATCATGAGATCATCATCCGAAGGACTGGGTTGATTAACCTCCTGAAGATCAACATCATCAAAACCGAAGGTGGGAGCAGAGCTGACTTCGATTTCAGTGCCTGCATCTTGAGAGTCTTTGGCAGTTGGAGATGGAGGGGGCTTTGAAGATTTTGATCAGCAGTTGCTTCTTGAGCTTTGCGGATAGTATCAGCCATGTTGTCCATCAGAGCTTGAACCTTACAGAAAGTAGCTACGGTATTGGCATTGTTGATTGCATCTGCCCAATACTTCGCTACAGACTGAATTTCTTGTTGTTTCTGCTGAAGTTGTTTTGTCTGTCGTGCCTTTCTGGCTTGGAATGCCCTACGGAAAGCGGCATATTTCTTGGCTTCGGCTTCATTGGAAGGTTGATACTTGCTCCATGAATCATTTAGGTTTATGTCGTCAATTCCTTGGTATCGCACCGAAGTGTCCTCCGGGTTCACGGATCCTTGCACATTAGTGCTCACCGTGCCTAAACCACCTGTTACAGATGTAAGCAGAGTAGGATTTTCTGAGCTTCCTCGGTCTCCTTGACTCGTGGTCAAGTTTGGCCTCGGCTCAGTTCTAGCAAGGGCGGAAGAAGTGCCCTGCGGTTGGGAAGGTGTTTGAAGTGTTTGGGTTACATTCAAGAGGATGGAGTTCAACTCCTCAGGAGAAAAGAAATGCAGTCGGGAAGCCCTGGAGACCTTAGGGTGAGAACCAGTGTCATCCTCTTGGGAGTGAACTGGGGGGAGTCTCCACGATGCGGTGAAACATACTCACTTTCTGAGTCTGAGTGGAATTCGATGGTTGTGTTGAATGGGTCTGCGGCCACCCCAAGGACTACCGGAACCTTTTGAGAGGCTGAGGTATCAGTCCGGTCACGCATTTGGACAGTGGGATTGGTTTTCTTCTTCTTGAGGATACCTATGGGTTGTGCATCCTCATTAGAATCACTATCATCTGAGGGTGCAGTTTGGGTGATTTTGCGTTTCTTTGAGGGTTTGGTTGGTTTGGGAGCATCTTTCTTTGGGGTTCTTTGTTTCTTGGAGACGTTGCGGGAGACTAATTGTTTGCGTCTTTGAGAGGAAAGAGTGGTGGAAGATGGGACTGCGGTACTTCCAGGAGCAATGATTGCAGATGGGGTTTGAAGAGGCGGGGTAGGAAGGTATGGGGCAATACCTTCCGTAGCCTCAATATGATCTGAGACATCAGCAGTCTCAAGGCCAAGAGTAGAAAGAATGTGGGTTGGTAATCTTCTAATGGGTCCAAAAATAGACTGATCAGATGAGGGATTGTACCTTTTGAGATCCTTGGTGACAAAGAGGTTGATGTCATTGCCCATGCTAATTCCTGCATCCGCATGGAGGTCTGAGATGCATAGAGACCATAACCTTGCAAACGTGAGTTCGGTAGGGTTCTCTCTTGGGCTTTCCTTTGGAATGTATTGCAAGAAATCGTCCCATAGTATCTAACCGTAGTTAACGTCATGGCCAGTGAAGATACTCCATACTAACTCTAGGAGTTTGAGTCCCATGTTATCCGTGCCTCCGATTCTGCCGGATAGACTGCGGATTACAAAATGGCAAACGAATTGCCAAACCGCAGGCAGTTGGTTTTTCTTGAATTCCCCAATGCCTTTGATTTTCTTTTGATATCCCATCTGGTAGAGCGCAGAAGTGATGTCCACCATGGATGGAGTAAAAATCTTGATTGAGGGATGAACAAGAAGGTTAATGGTAGAGAGAAACTTTTCTTTGGACAGAATGACCAAAGAATCGTTAACAAGGTTAAGATGCATTTCTTGTGGATTCTCGAGTGGTCGATACGCTGAAAAGGAACACTTGAATAGGGTTGAAAGAGGAACAACGTCTGTGAACGAATCGAAGGGGCCAAACAGAGGGTGATTGGTCAAGAACTTGATCATTAGCTTGATTGGAGCATTGTAGGACGAATGATCCTCGAACACAGCTCTGAAATTGCTTGAGGCAATTGAAGGCATTTGATTTCTTGTTTCAGAATCAGACCCAATTGGGTTTGTAGATGCAGAAGCTTTGGAGATTTTCTTAGAGATGCCTGATTTCACCATTGTCGAGTGTTTGAGAAAGGTTGCAGAGAACAGAGCGCGAAAATGGAGAAAGGATTCAAAGTTCAGAGAGCGTAAACTGTTCTTGGGGAAGAAGGAAAGGTTTTATAGGGATGGATTTGAACAGTAATTTAATTTTACCCTAAGTGAAAAGGATAAGGTAAAAAGGACGTTTGGGGGTTCTTTTGATTTGGGAGGTGAAATCTCAGCCACAGATTATGAAAGGGTTTAAATCATTTTTTTTAGATTTACCAAAAAGGGTTTGCATTTAATGAAATGTCAGACGTACATCATCACGTCTGGTGATCGTGTGGTGAGGGTGCAGTTAATTCGTTGGGTAAAGGGAAGTTGTAACGGATTAGAAATGTTGGGTAAGAGGAGGGGACAGATTAAGAGAGTTTATTTATGAAAAACGTTCTTTTTGTCATCATACCTAAAATAGGTCTGACACAAGGTTTATTCAAAAAGGAGATGGGACAGTTTCTCAAGGAATGTTTTTATTTAATGTTTTTCTTATTTAATGAAGGATCATTAAATAGCACACCATGAATCAAGAATTAATGAAACAGTTGAGAAACTATCAATGTGGTTGCGGATTGAAACTTCATTGCGGATGGATCCTTTGTTATTGCGGATGGACGGATGTATGACTGCAGTAGAAGAACTAAGGAGAGCACTTGTACAGAAAGTTAGTAACAACAAACAATAAGGACCAGTGAAGGATAAATATGATATATGGTTGCAGTACATAGACTGCGGTACACAGGATATACCAAAACCATCTATCATAAGTAACTTCAGTGAGGACCGCAACAGAGACCAAGGATGGTCTGCGGTACCTATCAATTCAAGAAGAATTGTGGGTCCGGATTCATCATTCCTAACATTTGTAAGAAACTGTTGAGTTTTGTAGAGTCAAATACCTTTGTGAACACATCAACAATCTCTTCATGAGTATGGACAAAGATGATTTCAATGTTACCTTTCAGGATGTGGTCTTTGATGAAGTGATACCTTAGTTCAATATGCTTTGTCTTGGAGTGCTGAATTGGATTGTGTGAAATAGCTATAGCACTTTCAGAGTCACAGTAAATTGGTATCCGCAACATTCTGTATCCGTAGTCCATAAGCTGTGTCTTCATCCATAGTACTTGTGAACAACAGCTGGCTGCGGCCACATATTCAGCTTCTGCGGTAGACAGAGATACACAACTTTGTTTCCTTGATGACCAGCTGACGAGTCTTCCACCCAGAAATTGACATCCTCCTGAGGTGCTTTTTTGATCTAGTCTGCATCCGGCATGATCTGCGTCTGTGAAGGCTTGAAGGCTGAAGTCATTGCCTGCGGGGTACCATAATCCAAGAGACTTGCTTCCTTTCAGGAATCGTAGTATTTGTTTGGCTGCGGTCATGTGTGACACTTTTGGGTCAGCCTGATACCTTACGCATACACTTGTTGCAAAGGCAATGTCTGGTCGGCTTGCGGTGAGGTACATTAATGAACCAATGATACCTCTATAAGTCTTGTGATCCACTGATTCGCCAGAGGAATCAGCAGATATCTTATATCCAAAGGCCATGGGGACCTTAGCCGAAGAGCAGTTGTCCATAAAATATTTCTTTAACAGTTCAATGGTGTATTTCTCCTGATGAATGAATATCCCTTGCGGAACTTGTTTCACTTGAAGTCCTAGAAAGAAGTTGATCTCTCTATTCATGCTCATTTAGAACTTGTTGGTCATATGCTTAGCGAATTCATTCACCATCTTTTCATCAGTTGATCCGAAGATGATATCATCCACATATATTTGTACAAGCATAAGGTGGTTACCATTTGCTTTTCTAAATAAAGTGGGATCAATCACTCCTCTTTTGTATCCGGACAAGACAAGAAATTCAGAGAGAGTCTCGTACCACGCTCTTGGGGCTTGCTTTAGACCGTAGACTGCTTTTTCAAGTTTGTAGCAGTGGTCTGGGAATTCAATACTTTCAAAGCCTGGAGGTTGCTGAAGATAAACCTCTTCTTTTAATTCCCCATTGAGAAAGGCACTCTTTACATCCATTTGGTGTACCTTGATGTTTTTGTGGGCTGCGTATGCTAAGAAGATTTGGATGGCTTCCATTCGAGCCACCGGAGCATACGTTTCATCATAGTCAATACCTTTAAGTTGACTATAGCCCTTTGCAACTAGCCTTGCCTTGTTTCTGACTACAACACCAGATTCATCCAGTTTGTTTTTGAATACCCATCTAGTACCAACAATTGTATGACCTTGCGGCTTCGGGATGAGCTGCCATACTTTGTTTCTTTTGAATTCTTCTAGCTCTTCTTGCATTGCGGATATCCAGTCAGGTTATAGTAATGCTTCTTTGATCGTTCGGGGCTCGACCGAGGACATAAATGCTGCGTAGTGACAGTGATCAGATAAGTCCTTGGAAGATCGAGTCTGGATACCTGCGGATGGGTTGCCAATGATTTGTCCTGGTGGGTGGTCCTTCGTCCATACGTGTAGACGGGGTTGCAGATGATCAGCAGCTGCGGTAGAGGGAATGTCTTCGATATCAGAGGACTTTGCGGTTGGAGATGGCAGTTCCCCCTGGACTTGAGAACATCCTGCGGAATCATCTTGGACTGTTGGAGCGAGAATGGAATTTTCTTGAGCAGTTGGGAGAGGTTCCCCCTGGATTGCTGATGGGAGTTCCCCTGGAACCTGAGAGGGTTCCCCCTGGACTGCGGATGGGAGAGTGATAATCCTTGAGTCTGTTCCTGTGTCAATCTTCTCTATGTTTTCATCATCCGAGTCTGAAGAGACGTTTGATGGAAATGATTCTCTGCAGATAGGAACTTGAGCTACATAAAGTACTGAAACCTCGATGGTTGTAGCTTGATCCGGAGTAGAGCTTTCCCCCTCAACAGGCGAGGTGGAAGTATTGAGAGATGCTACTTCGGATAGTGAAGGACCAGATACATCATCATGTTGCTGTTGAGCTTCCTGAGACACAAGAACTTCGGATAATTTGGCTGTTTCTACAGGGTCGAAGAGATCGTCATAGTTGACTTCAACTAGGTTTAGTGGACCCGAAGAAGCAGGAATATCACTTTCTAAGATTGATGTGGTTTCGGTTGATGGAGCGGTGTTGCGGATGTGATAGTCATCAAATTTCACATCGAAGCGTTCAATTATCAACCTTGTGCGTCTAATGAGAACCCTGTAAGCAACTTTGTTTGTGGAATAGCCAAGGAAGATGCCTTCATCAGACTTTGGTGCAAACTTGTTAAGATGATCTCTGTTTTTTAATCACAAAACATCTACACCCAAAGATATGAAAGAAGTGGACGTTTGGCTTGCGGTTGTTAAGGCCCTTATACGGTGTTTTGCTGAGTCGCTTACATACAATACTTCGATTCTGTACAAAGCATGTGGTGGCCACTGCTTCTGCCCAGAAGTAGAGAGGAAGGTGTGCGAAGTTGAGCATGGATCTGGCTGCTTCAACTAGGGTGCGGTTCATTCTCTCTACTACCCCATTCTGTTCCGGTGTGTAGGGAGCTGAGAATTTATGAGTGATACCCTTGGAAACCAAGAAACCATTTAGGAGATGATTAGTAAACTCGGTTCCATTATCACTTCGGATGCGTCGAACTGGCAGCTTGATCTGGAGTTCTATCTCTTTGATGAAATTGATGAGAATCTGCGGTGTTTCTGACTTGAGTCGAAGAAAGAAGACCCATGTGAAGCGTGTGTAATCATCTACTATAACCAGTATGTATTTCTTGTGATAGAGACTGGCTATGGTAGATGGACCGCAGAGATCAATGTGCAGGAGCTCCAGTGGTTCAGAGATAGACGAGTCAATCACCATGGGGTGACTTGCTTTGGATTGCTTTCCACATTCACATGCAGGACAAAGAGTGTCATTGCTGAACTTGAGAATAGGGAGTCCTCTGACTAGTTCTCCAGTGACCAAATTGTTGATGTATCTGAAGTTGAGATGAGCTAGCTTGCGGTGCCATAGCCAGCTGACTTCGGATACAGCTTTGGATAGGAAGCATAAATGCGGTTTGCCTATGATCAGAGAGACATCCAGCGGATACATAGTACCTTCGGATCGAGACTTGATCAAACATGTGTTCCTATCACTTGTCATTACATAGCAAAATTGATCATCAAATTCAACTCGATGGCCTGCCTTACATAGTTGGCCAACACTGATGAGATTGTGTTTAAGGATTTCTACATAAGCAACCTTTTGAATGGAGAAGTTTCCCGTAGTAAGAACACCATAACCTCGAATTATCCCATTCGCATTTTTGCCAAATGTAACATTTCCACCGTTGCAAATTGGCCTGAAATCCCGAAGGTATTCTAACCTTCCGGTCATGTGCAAGGAGCAGGCACTGTCGATTAACCATTCTTCTTCTTGTTCCTCCTTGCACAAAGCCTGAGAATTACACGATTAGTTTAGGCATCCAAACTAGTTTGGAGCCTGGGACAACATATGAGTTTCTGAATGATGCATGGACCGAGGTTGCAGGGACTGGTTTCATGTCAACTTTTAATCATAGTCCTGGGTGTTTATGAGTTTTTGGAGTGTTGCGATTTTTAGAAAAGTTACGAGGTTTCTGAATCGAATTATATTTGACATAATATGAACGATTTTGACATCTACACTGACATTGACAAGCTGAAATTTTGTATTTTGCTCTGACTCTTTGTTTGGTCAGCGGTCTAAACGATGGAGTAGGCTTGTAACTGGTCCGAGGTTGGTAAGATCTGACATTGGTGCTGTTGGATTTTGAAAAAGTTTGTTTTGAAAAAGAGTGAGCACGTGTAGATCTTTTGGATCTTTTTGTTGGATTTGATAAAATACCCTTTCCCTTGTTTAAATTTTGATGTGACTTTAAAAGTGTTGGGGTGGGCAAGATACCCTTCCATTTCGGATCATCTGAGGAATAGATTTGAAAACCATTGCTACGAAAAGACCTTTCTTTCTTTTGAGTTGTGTCAGATGACTTTGGAATGACTGATGAAACTGTACATTCCATTTTGCATGTTTTCTTGATTGGAGAGTTTTTTGACATGTAATGAGAGAAAACAAACTTTTCTGGACTCTTTGTTTTTGGAAATCTGATGTGCTTTTTGTTTTTAGAAAAGTTTTGTCGATTTGTGCCTCGAGATTGAATTTCCTCTTTGAAAGCCTTTTTTGCTAAGGTTTTTGGAGAACCGCAGTCAGTTGTGTTCAGATGCGGTTTCCTGGAATCCTTAGAAAATTTTTGAGGACGAGGGCTTGACTCATCTGAACTTGAAGATTCAGGGTTTTGAGAGCATTGACCGATTTCAAAGTTCTCTATGGGTAATTCATGATGAATTGGTTGGAGAGTCACAAAGCTTTTTATTGAGGACTGCGGTAAAGATGATTTGACTACCGCATAATAAGTCTGAGTTGGGACTTCAGTGGGGCTTTTGTGGAACTTCTGACTACAGTGTGAGACACTGCGGTCTGAGGGCAGAGATGAGAAGTCTTTCGAGACTTCGGGGCCCTCAATGACAATTTCTTCATCCACTACGGATGAGGTCTGAGAATCTGAATGGACTGTGCCATAGATAGGAGTCAGATCACTTGTGTGATCCGAAACCTCAGGCACAATTTCCTCAATGACACAATTATTACTTAGATCACGAAGTCTACCGAAGTGTGTTCTGATATCTTTGGGAAAAGTCTTGTCATTGACTGGGAAATGAAATTCTCGGTCAGGAGGGACATACAGTCGATCTTTGTTAAACCGGGGTGAGGAATCCGTTGCGGTAGGATATCCATTTGACCAACCCCAATTGTATGTATTGTCCACAGTTCCATTATTTACCAAATTTTCAATAGCTTCACTTTCATTGAACAATTTTTCTATCAAAAGATTTAAGCGTACAATTTCACTCTGAGCTAAATCTCTTTGGTTCAAAGCTATCTCTAATTGTGTTTCACTCAACATTCTTGCATCTTTTTCTAACTCTAAGTCCTTTTCTAAGATAGCCATTTTGAGTCTTTTGTTATCCAGTCGTCCTCTCACATGGAACATCTCTTGGGACGCAATGTTCTTCTCATCTAAGGCTTTGTTATAGTCTGTAAGGACGGCAGCACATGTGTCATTAAGATTATCTATGAAGGGTTGACAGTCATGCATGTTATAGTTTAGAGTTTGGATCATGAGTTTTACATGTTCGACGATGCTTAGAGTTCCATCCTTAGCCATGTAGCAGTAATTCTTTTCCAGCTTTGAAGAGCCATCATCTTCCGCAGTTGCCAGCATGCAGATTTTTCCCATTCCTTTGATACTGCTGATGGTTTCTTCTTCATCTCCAGATGACCAAACTTGGTGGTCTATTTTGACATGGGCTACGTATGCCTTTGCTTTTTCCTTATCTTCCAATTCTTGATCCATTCTAAGGTAGAATGCTCTGTCTTTCACTACATTGGCCTTACAATCTCTTGCAAAATGATTCTCTTTGTTGCACTTGTGACAAATTACAACATCAGTTTTGTCTTCTGAAGGAGTACCGAAGTCAGTGGTTTGAGTAGACTGCGGTGCCTCCTTTGGTTGAGTATTTTGAGATTGCGGTGGTGGATGAGAACTTTTGGGGTAACGAGAATGGTTATTCTGTGGATTGAAGTTACGGTTGAATGGAGGTTTGTTGAACTGCTGATTCTTGCGAAAGGAAGGAGGTGGTAGTTGATTGAACTGTTGGCTAACCAGAGCAATAGCCTTCTGAAATTCTTCTTCATCATTATACTCTAAGTCAGCTTCGTATGACTGCAGAGGAGTGTCATACGAGGGAGAGTAGGATTGATTATGTGGAGTTTGTGCTATGAGAGCCAGTGGTCCTCCGAAGTCAGCACGGTCTTTGAGTACGGTGGATTCTTGTGCTTGCAGTTCCCCGTAGAGCTTATAGAGAGACAAAGAGTGAATCTTTCTATCCCCTTGAACTATCATCTTGGCCGTAGTCCAATGTCTTCCCAAACCATTAAGAAACTAAAGATTTGTTTCATGGTTACTGCGGATGGTGCCCGCATTGGATAACTTGGTGACTATCACGTTGAACCTTTTGAAGGAGTCTTCCAAACTTTCGCCAGTATGAGCTTTGAAATTGTTGAATTCATTGAGTGCAGTTGTGAGCTTCTTGTCTTGAGCTTGTTATGAGCCTTCATACAGGTTTTTGAGAACTTCCCATATCTCTTTTGTTGATTTGCAATTTATGATAATATCGAAGTTGTCAGGAGCAACTCCACAAGAGATTTCATAAAAAGCAACAACATCATTTTCCATTTTATCGAGATCATCCTTGGTGGGACGGTTCATGACTGGTTGACCTCCTCCTAGTCTGGTAGTAGCGCCGTCAGTTTGGACTGGTGTAAGAACTGGGACATGTGGTCCTTCTTCTACGGATCGCCATATATCTCTACCAAGTCTCCTTAAGTATCTTTCCATTCTTTGAGACCAGTGATGATATTCATTTGCCACTAATATTGGGGCTCGATTAGAACCACCAACACTGTTGGAAACATTCAGAGATAACGATTGTGCCATATTTCCTTGTTTTTGAAATTTTTTTTAAGAAATGAGCTTCAGTGGTATAGAAGGCCCTTTGAAAATCAGAGTTCCGTTTTTCAAAAAGCAACCACTATGGCTCTGATACCAATTGTTGAGAGAAAAACTTTGAGACACACTTGAACAAATGTTAGAACAAGTATAGTTGCGGAATTTAGTTAATCTCGAAGGATCTAAAAGCTCAACAATAATATTAATAAGTTAGAGTTAGATAGTTAGAGAGTTAGTTGCGGAAAAGTAAAGAAATAGAAATGACAACAATTGTTATATCAAGAATACACATAAGTTGATTCATAACGAGGAATGCATTCAAACCAAGTTAATAAGTGAGATCAAACTTAGTGATTAAGTCACAAGAGACTTGCTCCGAAGAGAGATTGTAATCAATTATATTCTAGTAAAGTTTGGGAGTAAGATGCGTAATCAGATAGAGAGATAGAAAAGATAGCTTCAAGAGTTGTATTGAATAAGTGAGAATGAGCTCTATTTATAGAGTCTCAAGAGTTACACTAGATTACGTCTCTAAGAGTAGCCATGCAAGGCATACTAGACAATAGAGAGTATTACAGAAAGATAGATAAAATAAACTAAGTAAAGTAAGAAAACTGCGGTTGGCTAGATGACTTCGGATGAGGCTGCTGATGGGAGCTTGACTGCGGATGCTTGTGGACTGCGGTAGGCTAAGTTAAGAGGGTCACTTCATGTTTCAACAAATTTTCTATTGGTGCATTCATGCACACAATAGTTGCTAGAAACATTTGAACCTAGCTCTCTCTCTCTCTCTCTCTCTCTCTATATATATATATATATATATATATATATATATATATATATATATATATATATATATATATATATATATATATATATATATATAGAGAGAGAGAGAGAGAGAGAGAGAGAAAGAAAGAGAGAGAGGTAGGTTCAAATGTTTCTCACATCTATTGTGTGCTAGAATGCACCAATAAGAATTTAGTAAACATTAGATGTATATTAAATGATATCCATATTTATAATTCATTTTATGGAAACTAATTAAATTCGTCATTAATGTTAACAATAATATTCTTTCAGAATGAATTCGTATCTAGAAGAATGAGAGTATATTCTAGCAGAACGAGAGTATATTCTACTAGAATACACTCTCATTCTTCATATTCCATGCAACTTTATTGTATTTTAAGTGAGTGAGTCCTGAAAAAAAAAACAAACCCATACATAAAAATCTAGATACGAATTCATTCCGAAAGAATTGCTGACATTAATGACGAATTTAATTAGTTTCCATAAAAAGAAAATTATAATTATGGATATCATTTAATATACATACAATTATAGAAATTATTTAATATCTATATTTATTTAATTAAATAATTATTTAATTTTACTAAATTTCTATTGGTGCATTCTAGCATACAATAAATGTAAGAAACACATTAATAATTATTTAATATATATATATATATATATATATATATATATATAGGGCTAGGTTCATGTGTTTCTTACATTTTTGTGTGGTAGAATGCACCAATAGAAATTTAGTAAAAATTAAATAATTATTTAATTAAATAAAGATAGATATTAAATTACTTCCATAATTGTATGTATATTAAATAATATCCATAATTATAATTTTTTTTATGGAAGCTAATTAAATTCATCATTGATGTCGACAATAGCATTCTTTCAAAATGAATTCACATCTAGGTTTCATGTATGAGTTCGTGTTTTGTTTATGGACCCAGTCACTTAAAATATAACAAAGTTGCATAAATATGAAGAACGATATTGTATTCTACTAGAATACACTTTCATTCTGTTAGAATATACTTTCATTATTCTAGAATAAGCTCTCATTCTACTAGAATACATTATCGTTCTCCATGTTGTAGACAACTTTGTTGTTATTTAAAGTGAGTGGATCACGAAACAAAATACGAACCCATAAATGAAAAACTAGATGCGAATTCATTCTGAAAGAATATTATTATTGATATTAATGACGAATTTAATTAGTTTCCATAAAAAAAGAATTATAACTATGGATATAATTTAATATACATATAATCATGAAAATCATTTAATTAAATAATTATTTATTTAATTAAATAATTATTTAATTTTTACTAAATTCTTTATTGGTAAGATGATTGATTACATAGGTATACTCTTGATTTTCTGATTTGGTTTTGTCCTTTGTAGTTATCCTTTTTGATTTTCGATTTTGCAGGTTTCATTCTACATATAGACTCGATTAAAGGTATGAAATCACCCTTCTTCCCACATTTTCTTTATTTTTATAGTGTTTGAATTCATGGATTTTCATTCGGTCATGAATTGACTTGATGTTATAGTGATCCTCTAATTTGTTTGTTTGTGGATGTGTACCTTTCAATCCTCGATCTATTGTTTTCCTATTCTTTTGGATTAGAAAAACCTTGATTTTTGAATTCTCTCTTTCTGATATAGGTTTTTCAAAATTACTTACAGTTTCTGAAAAATCCGTGTGTTTGTGTGTATCTGTTTGTACAGGTATTGGATGTGAAAAATATCAGGGATTTACAGGTTTCCATAAATAGTTTAATCATTTAAAACAATTTCATGATTATATGATTTTACAAAGGCGAAAGCATTAAAAACTAAGTCCATACCCTGTTACCTTTTTACCATCCTAACTGTTGGATTAGATTTTACATTTACATATGATGTATGATATTGAATTTGTGCAGGTTATGTGAAAAAGCACAGGCTATAGTACATGGTGATATGCATATGGGTACGGTTATGGTTACCCATGAGCTAACTCAAGTCATTGACCCAAATTTTTTTGTTTATGAGTCAATGGGGTTTAATATTGGTGCTTTTATTGGAAATCGTTTTTGGCCTATTTTGCATAAGATAGACATAATGTTAATGACATAAAAGTATGTAATTTTCATTTGATTTGTAATCATGCTTTTATAATATTTTGGGTTTTATAGTGGTAAAATATTTTGAATGCAGACTACAAAACATGGATAATGGATACAATAGCAGACACTTGGAATTGTGGTGCTTTGATCTCTCATCATGACTGCGTTTGTGACTGTATGTGAGTGTTTGTGTGAAAAGGTGGGACTGCGTGATGTGTTGATCTGTGTGTCTGCAAGGGGTGGGTAAACCCATTACCATTTGATGTTTTGATTTTATCATTAGGTCTCCAACAATGAGGAATCACACAGTCAATTCTCTCTTTCTCTCTCAAAACATCCTAGATTAACCATTCTGTAATATCCATTTTTCATTTTATGATTTTGAAGTGCTAAAAATCTGTTAATGGCTTCTTTTTGTTCTTCTTCTTTATGGTTAGGTAGTTATAAATGTTGTTCCACTCTATATGTTCGATCAAATGCCTCAAAGAGTGTTTAACCAACGTTTTTTTTTTATTTTCAGTTAGCTCGAGAATGATTTGGAGACAAGTGAAGAACGAGTCCAAATAGGAGGTGTGTGGAGGTTGCCATTCAAGAAAAGCTCCAACAATTTGTAAAACAATGATTGAAATTAGGGGTTCTGTCACAGCAAAACTTAGTTCATGGTAGTTATTCTCCTTTTCAATTATCAATACAACCTCTAATTTTGATTTTGTCATCTCAAGCCACCTTTTGGTATTCTAATGTTCATTATTGTATTCCATTTCAAACAAAAGTGACTAATCTTCACAATCATATATATCAGATCTTTTATAATTTCTTATGAATCATTTGTTTTTTTATAGAGGGCTTGTGTTGTGAAGTCTATTTCGTAGAATCCATCTCTTATCCAATATAGCCTTACAGTGAAGAGTAATGTGAAATCATTTTTTTTTCCTTCAGTTTTTGGTTTTTTAAGCATTTGCATTTTGCTCTAAGATAATTCGATAGTCTGTTTATTTTCTTTGCTTTTGTTATGCACATATGACAATAATATATTACACTTAATGGGTTGAGATCTTTGTGGTTACTAATGTAGTTGTTTTTTTGTAGGTGACATGTCCTTTTCTGTGTTTGAATCGTGCAAAAGCCAAAGGTCCTTTGGTTGTCTTTCTATAATTTCTTGATTTACTGCAATGATGTTGATTAACCTTAAACATTCAGTCATCAGATTTCTCCCTCATCATGAGTAAGTTCTACTTTTATCTATACCTGGTGGATTTTAATAAGTAGTCAAAAATACATATAATATTTGGAAATTTGTTGGCTACAGGAGAGAAACTAGAGTAGTTCACTAAATCATATCAAGAAAGAGATTAATGTATGCATGTTTAATAAATTAAATAATGGTTTCATTTTTCCAGTTTTTCCAAGAAGGATGGAGACGTTGAACGTGATGGAAGCATCTGCAAAGTATTTTTAAACATTAAAGTTGTGGGCTTATGTGCTTTAAAAAATTCTCATCTGAACCGAATGAGCTACGTCTTCTTTTATTAGAGCAATTAACTAATTTAATTGTGGCCAATATTACTTGACTAAATGTTTTTTTTTTCTTTTGTAGCTATGTATACATATTTCTTTTGTTAATCAATTATGCATATAATCTATTTGTTATACGTTAACAGGATAACTTTGATTTCTTTTCCTATATATTTAGCATTTAGGACTTATCCGCCAACTTTTGTAATTAAGTTAAAATGATGTGTCTGATTTTTTATTATGATATTACAATAACCTAAGTAAAACAAAAATAATGTGTTAATAAAACGATATGGTAATTTGAAGTATTTCATTGAAATCAAAGGAGTTAAAAACGAGCTTACGATAACATGCTTTTATTTTGAACACCAAACCAAAACGTACTCATATTTTAAAATCAAAACAAAAAGGTACTTTTATTTTGAACTCGAAATAATGATATATTTATATTTTTAAAGCAGAATGAAAACAACTTCTATTTTCAAACCAAAACATAAATTTAATTAATTTCAACAGAAAAAAACCCACCGAAACGAACTAATCGACACCCTGGAATTATTCATCAAAAATATACTATGTGCTTTGATTGATGCAATCTTTCCATCAGTGGAAATTAATACTGATTCAGATTATTTTATTTTGCGCGCAATATTATCCACAAGAAATGATAGTGTCGATGATATTAATGATTATTTGATCAGCCGATACCACGGAGACGAAAGAATTTACTATAGTTTTGATGAAGCCGTAGTCGATATAAATAGCTTCCATCCTGCGAAAATTTTGAACACGCTCAGTGTGTCATTGGTTTACTCCTCATTACCTACAACTGAAACTTGGATGCACGATAATACTGTTAAGGAATCTCGACCCATCAAACGGATTGTGCAACGTTACTCGATTGAAATGTAAAAGTAGCTTCTAGCACACTGTTATTGATGTCGAAATAGATGTTGGTCAACATGCTGAAAAGATGGTATTTTTGCCAAGGATTCATCTATCTCCGTTTGAAGATGACATGTTCCCGTTCAAGCTGAAGATAAAAAAAATTCTCATTTGATTACGTTTCGCGATAACAATAAGGGACAAACATTTCTAAATATAGTAATTTATCTTCCAAAATCAGTTTTCTCTCATGACCAACTTTATATGACATTATCCAGAGGAATATCACGTGCTAATACAAAAGTATTAATGATATCTGACAAACAATTCAACGGTAGTCAAGTATATACATCAAATATGGTGTATAAAGAAATGTTGCATGATTTATAATGTACAATAAATCATGTGTTCATGTACATTTTTGTATTAATTCTTAATGATTTCATTTATACTAGGATGATTCTTATTGATGATTGTTTAGATGTTGTAAACTATTTGCAAAATAACTAATCTCCTCTAAAAACTAATTTCTAAAAAAACTATTAACACCCGTCGCTTGGCGCGGGTAAACGGCTAGTATATATATATATATATATATATATATATATATATATATATATATATATATATATATATATATATATATATATATATATATATATATATATATATATATATATATATATATATACACACACACACTTTAGGGAGTAAAGATGTACAAGATATTACACTTTGGCTTCAAGTGTTATTAATATTTGTTTATATCTCATGCTGTCGAATATTAGTTTAACCTAGTTAAAGCTTTATTTAAATTTTTTTGGAAACGAAAAGCTTTATTTAAGTAAGTGATGTTGACATGTGATCTGTATATATGTATGTGTATGTGTACATGAGTTAATGATATAGGAGGGTAATAAAGTTTTAATGTTGTCCACATTAGGTCTCTAAGGTTTTTTTATTGTACATATTATACTAACATAACATGGTTGTTATAACTGTTTAAAAAGGGTAATAAAGTTTTAGTTTTGTCAACATTAGGTCCTTAAGGTCTTTTTTTGTATATATTAGATCAATATGGTTGTTATAACCGTTTAAAAATGGTGTAATAAGGTTTTATTTTTGTCCACACTAGGACCCTATTTATAATAATTTTATCATTTCATCTAACTTTTTATTAGTATCTAGTTTTATCATTTCATCTTCTCATTTTACTCGCCCCTCCACCACAACCACAGTTTCAATTGAATGATTACATAATAATTTTTTGTTATTTTTACAAAAAAAAAACTAATAATAATCAAAGTCTTAATGATTAAGGCTATGTTTGGCGCACTATAGCTTGCTGATAAGCTAGTTTATTTTACGATATTTTTTATGTTGTCATGTTTGGCAAACCAAAAAGTAGCTTATAAGGTAGTGTTTTAAAAAGCTACTTAGATTTGTTTTTAAAAAAAAAAATTTCCAAATATACCCCTTAACTAATTAAGAAAACATATTTTTTAAATGTCCTTTTATGTCATTATATAAATTTCAGATAACTTATAAGCAATGGCGGAGCCAGAGTCAAAGTAAAAGAGTATCCTCGAAAAGTAATAGGGTATCCTCGATAAGTAATGGCGTATCGGGGATACCCCATTGGCGGAACCACTATTTATCGGGGATACCCCATTACTTTTCAGGGAATCTCTTTTACTTTGACCTTGGCTCCGCCACTACCTTATAAGTTATCTGAAATTTATATAATGACATAAAAGGGCATTTAAAAAATATGTTTGCTTAATTAATTATGGGGTATATTTGGAAAACTTTTAAATTTTTTTTTAAAAAACTAATTTAAGTATCTTTTTAAAACACTAACTTATAAGCTACTTTTTGGTTTGCCAAACATGACAATTTAAAAAAGATCGTAAAATAAACTAGCTTATCAGCTAGCTATGACGCTTCAAACATAGCCTTAATCATTAAGACTTTGATTATTATTATTATTATTATTATTATTATTATTATTATTATTATTATTATTATTATTATTATTATTATTTTGTAAAAATGACAAAAGAAATTGTTATGTAACCTTTTAATTGAAACCATGGTTGTGGTGAATAGACGACTAAAATGAGAAGATGAAATGATGAAACCATCTAACTAAATACTAATATAAATTGTAAAAGAGTTAGACGAAATGATAAAAATATTAAAAATAGAGAGCTAATGTGGATAAAATTAAAACCTTATTACCCCCTTCTTTAAACGGTTATAACAACCATGTTGGTATAATATGTACAAAAAAGACCTTAAGGACCTAGTGTAGACAAAATTAAAACCTTATTACCCTTTTTAAACGGTTATAACAACCACGATGGTGTAATATGTACAAAAAAAACTTTAAGGACCTAATATAGACAGAGTTAAAACTTTATTACCCTCTTAGGTCATTAACCCATGTGTACATGGGTAATTGTGGTACTCGTTGATTTGGCTGACTAAGGTGCTGTTTGTTTTTTAAAAAAAAACCTCTTCAAACCACTTTTTGCTGCGCGGCGCAGCACACGCGTAACACTTTCCCTCTCGCAGCAGTTTGTTTTTTGGAAGACTTCAGACTGCAAAACCTCTGCGCGTGTGTTGCGTGGCAGCAACACTTGACTTGCCTCTTCAAACCTCTTCAGCTTTCAATTTTTTGAAGTGTTTTTTTTTAGAATTTTGGTATAACTTGTTTTTTTTTTTAACTTTTATTTACGGATTTGATACAATTTCTTATTATAGTTTCCAGAAATTTTTTTAAAAAAACTTTGATTTTTATAATTTTTTTTACCGTTTCTATTAATAATATTTTCAGTTTCAATTTAATCTTTTTTAACATGTGTAATTTTTTACGAACTTTGTAGACATCGTTTGCAATACTTTCTTAATTTTTTTATTATTTTCTTTTTTATGTTTTTTAAAATTAGTTTTTTTCTAGAATAAAGCTGTTAGCTTCTTTTATATTTTTGCAAGTTTTTTTTTTTTAAGTTTTATATTTTTGTTTTTTTACATGTTCTTTTTAATACTCTTTCAATGTTTTAAGACTAGAATTATTAAAATTTCGGTGTTGAGAACTATTTTCAGTTTATAAAATTAGTTTATTTAATTTCAGCTTACTGCAGTAGTCTGCAGATGTTTAAAAACAAACAAGCTTCTTATTATGGGTTGCAACCGTTTGTTCCACCTCTTCTGCTACAGAGGATTGCAGAGGTGGTCCGCAGACTTCATGAATTTTCGTTTCGAAAAAACAAACAACACCTAAATCTAAGGGATCTAAATCCATCATTTATTCCATCCACATACATACTCGAATAGGACAAAACTTTCACTTGTAAATTAAGAAACTGAGTTTCTAACAAAAGGATCGACATTTTCCACCGACTAAAGAAGATCTACACGATTACACATCTTGCTTCCTAAAATAAGAAAGATTCAGTGATCATTATAATTAAACCAACTTGGATGTAATGCTACCCTAAAACTTGATAGTCTCTAGTTGTTCAAGCTATGCAGTCAAGCTTCTTATCTAGCTAGCCTATACCCAAAAGCTAAGGATCCAGAATTTGGGGGGCTTAAAAAAATACCTTTAAAGACACAATCTTCATGGATTAAGAAGACAAGAAGAAGTTGATAGTCAAGCAAATTGGAAAAAAGACACATGATACATACCCTTTAAGTGATCCATGTGGTTTTATTGCATAGTAGCGATGTGAAGACGACAGTTGATTAAGAACCGGAATGAAGACAATTTCATCATAAGAAACTTGTTGATATTGACCGGACCATGTTGTATAGCGTGCGGTCAATATTTTGTTCCGAGAAAAGGGCAACATTGCAAGAAACGAAGAGCTTGAGGATTGCTCTTATAGTGAGAAAGTAATCATGTCGCATACATAGTGAGACTTATTTGTAGTGTTTGAAATTGGTTGTGTTGATGTGATTTTTTATATACAATAAAGATTTGATACTTAAGTGATCAAGGATATGCTAAAATAAGTAATTTGATATATTATTTTATTGTGATTCCAATTTTGGCAAGTCAATTGTTGACTAAAAGTGTGGACATGAATACATGATCAAAGATCATCCAGTATATAACTATCTATATGGCTGTACTGTGGGCCAATAACTATATATTAATGAAAACATACATGTACTATACTACGATGGGCCAAGAATTTGCATTTGTAATCGTGGTTGGTACAGAATGGATTGCTCCAAGATTAGATTACTTCACGCAAGGGTCTCAAAATATTTTCAGAGCAAATTATAGAAATTGTCAACGTACTTATATAGAATTCATCATCAAATATTTGAAATTATATTTATTATTCTTTTTTCTATAATAGTAAACATTGCCGTCTAAACGGATTCATAAGTCATAACGAACCCTTCCACAACTCATAATATAGTGGTAAATCACGAAGTACTAACAATGTTTTATATGTATCATTGAACAATGGATCTTCTGTGTAGAATTTCTCACATCGACCGTACATGGGTCGAATACTATATGTGGGACAAATACTATAGGTTGGAGGGCATATGATAAGTTGATAACCACGAACATGACCCAAAGTAGCATGGTCGTGAAGGGGTGGGCCAAGGGTCTTAATTTGTGGCTTGGGCCTTAGGAAACATGAGCTAGAGGGGATGGGCTAGGAAGGTCTTCTAGGAACTTGTATGATGGGGCTTGGGCATGAGTCATAGACTAAAAATGAAAAACGATTAAATAGAACACGACATGACAAGCTATAATAATTTTTTAGGAGAGGGCAAGATAGTGAAAACCACTATGGTTGGTATGAAAACAAAGAAAGACACATGGAGTGGTATGTGGAGCAAGTATGTTTTCGCTACCTCTACCGACAAATTATAAAACAAGTCCATTTTATCTTCCACACGCCTTCTAATTTTGTTCATTAGTCGTTATCATACACTAAGTTTTTCCGGACATGATTACTTTCTCGCCGCCACTTCTCGCCATGGAAGTCGTCGTCAATTTGGAATTAGCCAAATTCAATCAAATCGGGTTCCTAGATCCTAAAATAGAAAAGAAAAACCACACAATGATGTTAGCTTTTCGATTGCGACGATTCATCTAATAAAATTAATCCAAGTATTTATTCATTTTTGTGATTAAACGTGTCAGCCACAAATTTGACACGATACGAATACACGAAGAGAAACTAGTGGTGTACCCGCGCAAAGTGTAACATCCATAAAAATTCACAAAATTTAAAACTTTTTCAAATACCTAAAACCACCATGTAATACAAAATTGTTTTCAAATAGTTTGAACATCAGAGTATCCCAATAATCAAAATCATAACATGTGAGGATGTGTACGGTCACGCCTTCGCCTTCCCGCGATCATCTGAAGTACCTGAAACAATAATCCATAAATGTAAGCTCGAAAGCTTAGTGAGTTACCCCCAAAATACCCGTACACAACAATACATATATAATAACAACATACTATGGGACAAATCAACCATCGGGTTGGAATGCCCCAGACCCTCAACCATCGGGTTGGAATGCCAACATACTATGAGTCCAATCATCCTCGGGATGGTATACCCCCGACCCACAACCATCGGGTTGGAATGCCCACATGTTATGAGTCCAATCATCCTCGAGATGGAATACTCTCGGCCCACAACCATCGAGTTGGAATCCTACATACTATGAGTCCAATCATCCTCGGGATGGAATACTCTCGGCCCACAAACATCGGGTTGGAATGCCCACATACTATGAGTCCAATCATCCTCGGGATGGAATACTCTCAACTACCAATCAAACATGTGCACCTATATCAGATAATCATAGAACAGTCTATAAAGACAACATATTATGGGTCCAATCATCCTTAGGATGGAATACCCTCAACTACAAATTAAACATGTGCACATATATCAGATAATCACATAACAGTCTACAGACAGTCAAGCAGATCTAGCAGATCACTAAGCATATCATCATCCTATCTACCAGGATACCGATCTAACAGATCATAGCAGCACACAATCATAAGATAATCAGGATAACAATCCAAAGGGTCGGCCTTGGTGCCTTAGACCCTTGAGTATAGTGAGGAGAACTCACCTCACAAGTAGTGCTGTAGTGACAATATCAAACTCGCAAATCACAGCTCTGAACTCAACCACATGTAACCACCATATAACTAATTCCATTAAAATCCCAATTTACCAAAATACCCTCAGAAGTCAAACTTGGTCAACCCTTGGTCAAAGTCAAAGTCAACAGCCAAGGTCAACAGTCCATGTTGACCCAACTCGTCGAGTGCAGCTACTGACTCGTCGAGTTCCTTCAAAACTCAGAAAACCGCGAAAACCTGAGTCAACTCGCCAAGTTGTCAAAACAACTCGTCGAGTCCATGCAGTGTCCACAAGATCGGGAAAAACTCTAACCAACTCGTCGAGTTATCTCACCAACTCGCCGAGTTTACTCTGAATCCAGAAAGTGGGAAAACCCGACTCAACTCGTCGAGTTGGCTAAGCAACTCGTTGAGTTCCTTCAGCCTTTACTCGTCCAGACGCTTTTAAGCGAAACCAAGGCTCCAAAATGTAGATCTAATCTTCTGAGGCTGAGATACTATGTAAAGGTGCAAGCTTTACGTCCATGCATGACATTAAGGGGGCTAACTTGCTAAAACGAGGCTTAACAAGGGGTTTAAGGTATGGAAGTTGGCCAAAGCTTGATAAAGCTTGAGTCTTTAGGCCTATGGAGGCCTAGAGGTGTCCAGATCTGAAGTCTTATGTCCAGAACATACTCAAGTCCAAGAATGATCCAAGAACAAAACTAAAATGACCCTAAACTCTCCAATGAGGAGATCTAACAAATGAGTGATCAAGGTGGCGACTTTTTACCTCCAAATGGTTGCAAAAACAGTGAAGCTTCTGGATCTAAGGCCTTCTATGCAATCCAACCTCTTCAAGCTTCTAGTTTCCTCCAAAAGGAACAGAAGTTTTACTCTCCAAAGCACACACACTCAAGAAAGTAGTAAAGCACGACTAGGGTTTCTTTCTGGACGAAAAGGTGGTAAGGGAGGCTGGTGAGGGGACTTAAGGTCCTTTAAATAGGGTGCAAACCCTAAAAATTAGGGTTTTCATGCACAACATCAACTCGTAAAGTTGGGGTCCTCCAACTCGTCGAGTAGGTTCCAAAATCCACGCGGCTATCTTAGTCTCTACATGACGAGTTGGAGCCTTCCCACTCGTCGAGTTGCCCTGAAAATGTAAATATAAAAAGCTTTAAATTCATACATGGGAATCGGGATGTTACACAAAGCGGCGACGGCGAGTTGTTTTGGACGATTATTAATTCTTTTCGGTGATTAGAATATGTAGCGATTAATAGTATAGTTCAGCGAATAGTTTCTATGAGGCAATTAGTTTTATTTCGACATGTTGTTTTGGATTAAAAGTAAATTATTTCGGCATGTTGTTTTGTATTAAAATAAAAATATGTTATGATTGACAATGGTTAAATAGTATGAGTGCTAAGTTTTTGAGAGAATAAATTGTGGAGATACCACTATTGAATCGAACATGCACATCACTCACCGCCTAATGTTTTATATATATATATATATATATATATATATATATATATATATATATATATATATATATATATATATATATATATATATATATATATATATATATATATATATATATATATATTGATCTTAGAATGAATCATGATTTCATAATCTACATAAAAAAAATCTTGCAACCATCATTGTATAAAAAAAATTGTTTGATTTGTGTTGATTCAAAAGACATAGAGTAAATTACAGGTCCCTATGGTTTAGGATAATTTGCATGTTTGGTCCCTAAGTTATTGTTTTAACTGGGAAGGTCTCTACTGTTTGTTTTTGTTACGCGTTTGATCCTTGTCTTATCTAAAAAGACTATTTTGCCTTTGATTTATTTATTTATTTAAATAAACACACCCCCAACCCCACCCCCTTACCTTACCTTACCTACCCCACCATTTTTTTCCTATTTAAATAGCAGTCTTTTTAGGTAAGAAAGAGACCAAGCGCATAGCAAAAACAAACAGTAGGGACTAAGCGCGTAACCAAAAGAAATAGTGGAGACATTCCGAGTTAAAAAAATAAGTTAGAAACCAAATGCGCAAATTACCCCAAACCATAGGGACCATTCGTGTAGTTTACTCAAAGATATGTTAGAACAAGAGTGTCTTGTATTTTTTAAATGATTACTTTAAATTATTTTATTCAAAAAGTTAAATTGTTATAAAAACCATAAAATTGTCATAAATAGTATTCTAGTCGATGGTGTTTGACTCAGATATTTAATGCACTTAACGTTTTTAAGCAAACAACCCACCATGGTAATATTTGGATAATATAATAATCACAAGATGTAGATAATACAATAATTTGAACTTCAACTTAAGTGATATGGTTATAAGAAATCATTTGTGTTCGTTCTGCTTTATATGAGATAAGATTTAGTAATGACTTTATTAAAAATAAAAAACTTAATGGTTCCCTTTTTTACATGATAAACCTTATGAATAAAAAAATAAACCTTATAAATATATTGTTATTTTCGTTTAAAATAAAAGTTATATTGTTATGTATTAATTCGAAACTTTTACGTTTTACCAATTTTTTTAGATGATCTATTGGTATTTCTCAAACTATTCAACACTACTTCCAAACTTGTCATTTGTCAAAACTCAAACTTGAGCCAATTATTTAATTCAAATTTTAAGGGACAAACTAAAAAGAAAATCCGATAACCAGCCAACAACCAAGGGCCAAGGGACAACTTGACTGTCTTATTTAGTAGGCTAGCAACAACCAATGGCAGAAAAATTATTTTTTACGTTTCATTTTATTTTATTAAATAATAAATAAAAGTAGTGATAATTAACGTAAGTCTGTTATTGTTATAATGCATTTGATGAAGGGCTTCTAAAAAAAATCTCTCTTGATCGCATGCCTTCCTTACGGTAAAAAGACATCTAAAATTCATTAGGTGTCCTCTAAAAATTGTAAAAATTAAAAAAATTTCATATGCAGTTAAAATGTAATACACCTTAATTTAAAATTTATAAAGAGTTATAAATTTGGTGTACTATTTGTTAGTTTTGGTCTATAGGAAAAATGGTCATTTTAAAAATGCAACACATGGCTATCAACTTAGACAACATAGAGAATAAAAAAATTATGGAACTTCAAAATACGAAACTATATTGCAACAGATGTTTTAGGGAACAAACTCTGTAAAAATTAGCTATATTCTTGGATCAAACACCTCATATCCATACATTAATAGTATTCTACTTTAGTTTCGTCATAAACTTATTAGTTTAATAGCTTCCTACATTAATAGTATGTTGATCTCAGATGGCGGCCTTGCTGCTCTACCAGATGTTTGTATGGTGACCTCCTGCAAGCACAATCTTGAAAGTTTATAAATTAACTCCATGATTGTTGTAAACATTCTAGAAATATCACCAATCTTGAAAGTTTAGGCTTTAAGCCGACCAAATGTTGCTGCTCAAATAATAACCTAATAATAACATGTAAGAAAAAAAACTAAATCGGAAAAAGAGAGGGTAAGTGGTGTGTTTTAACTAAGAAACATCAACGTTTTAACTAAGATTAAAGATGCAATCCCTGTAGCCATGTAAGGTTATTATTGTAAATTTGTAATTACCTAGTTCTTTTACCACTATTAGGAAATCAACTCCCTTATGTTATATTAAGGAACACCTTCACCTATAATGGCCACAACTCTAATTGCACGTTTTTTAAGAGCAAGCTTAAATGAAGCTGCAACACCGCATAAATTTGTAAAATATTAATAATAGTTAATTACCATAATAAAAAAGAAAAGACAAAACTGCAAATTTTGTCCTTGTGGTTTGCAAAAATCTTTGGATGGGGTCCAAAAAGTTTCCAGCTTGCACAGAAGGTTCAAAATCAAGGTTTTTTTTGGGTTTTTAGTCCAAAAAAACTTGAAAAGACGATTATACCCTTTTAATTTCTTTATTTTATTTTTTACAATTATTCTAATACCATTTTGTCTTAAAAATAAAAGGAAAAGAAATATATTATCCCCCACCCACCCATACGTTCTCTCTCTCTCTCTCTCTCTCTCTCTCTCTCGCTCGCTAACTCCCTTCACCAGTTATGCATCTCTAGCGTAGGAGGAAACCGGTGGAACTAGGAGACCACCAATCGCCACCATCACAGTACTCCTCCTCTTCCTAATATGCTCACCGGTCTTAGCCAAACACCCCCCTTTCATCGTTACTGCTACTGCTCAAATCCATAGCCTACAACAAGAAGGGAAACAGTCGAGTGGAGCACCGAAGCTACCCCCTTCCTCCGTGGCGATTGGTCGAGGAACACCATCCAAACACCCCTAACTCCTTCACTGCCGACGATGAGAAAGGAAGCCACGACGGGCCTACCGGAGACGTCGACTGTAGCCCCTCCTATTGAAGAAGAATCACGCAAATGCTTCCGATGAGGTTTTGTTGTTGGTTGATTTATGTTTGCTGTGTTTGTTGGTTGATTTATGTTTGCTTCGATGAGATTGAATCAATGAATAACTGTGTCTTAAATGAATCTGATTTCTCTGAAAGGTTTCTCGATCCAAATATTGAAAAAGGAATCCCGATTCATTTCTCCAAGAACAACATAAGACCAACATATGTTTCCAATTTCTTCCCTGTTAAATTCAAGAACTGGAAAGCTTTCAACTTTCACTGGTTGAGAGATGTGTGAGTCATTCAGCTGCGAATCGTGTTTTGGCTGAGAGATATGTGGAGAGGGATTATTTTGATTTTATTGATGGTGATTCGTTTGGGAGTGATTCCAGTTTCTTCAGGTGTGCATCTGATGTCGTATTCCAATCTCCTGATAATCGTTGAGCACCATCGATGATACATCAACAACTTCAGATCCAAGCTTTGACGATTTCGGTGGTGGAGGACGATTCATCGCTAATCAAGCCATCTTCAAAGCAGGTGAAGGGTGAAGAAGAAGAAGATGGGAGAGAGAGTGAAAGAGAAAGGAAAGGGTCGGGTGGAGTAAAAGAGAGAGGGGAGGGTCGGATAGAGTGATAGGGTGGGATATGTTATTTTTTTAATTAAAAAAGGTATTAAATAAATATATAAAATACAAAAAAGAAAATAAAAGGGCATAATCGTCTTTTCAAGTTTTTTTGGACTAAAATCGCGGAAATGTTTTGATTTTAGACCTGCCATGCAAGTTAAAAACTTTTTGGACCCTATCCAAAAATTTTTGTAAACCACAAGGACTAAATTTGCAGTTTTGTCAAAAGAAAAGTTCCATAGCCACTAATTACATAGGATAGAACTAACCTTCTGAGCCACTCCTCGCTGTTCTCCTAAATAAATGGAATATTTCATAATTCAAACCACCACAAGCTTCTCTTATAGTGGCATCATGGAGCATCCTGTTCTTAACTTCTTTTGGTGGTAAGGCTATGGGTGTGTTCACTACATATTCATTAGAAAAGTGATGTCTCGTATGTGCCACATCACCCCCAGTACATGTTCACTAGCCTTGGAAATGGTTATCACTACACATTGTTTTTTTTTTTGTTGTTTTTTTTTGTTTTTTTATATTTAGATTAAAATTTAAAAAAAAAACCTAAATTAATAACATAATTAAATATTTCACATTACATAAAAACACATTACATAACTTAAATTACAAAAAAACATAAAACCATCAAATTTCAAACCTAAATTACTAAAAACCATAAAAACATAAAAAATTAAACCTAAATAACTAAAAAACCATAGAAATTAAACATAAATAATAAAAACGTTAAAACCTAATTTCCATACTTTTTCCGAACTTGTTGTTGGATTTTCAGAAACACGGCTAGATTTTCTGGGTCGATATCCGATTGCGGCTTCATGTTTAAAATTTGAAGATCGGTGAGTGCTTGTTTCCGGCGCCGAGTTTCCTCCATTGCTTCTTTTTTTTTTTTTTGTAAAAAACTTAGAGTTTTGTCGATTCTTTCCGCAAGTACGTCTTCGTTACTCGCTTTTCCGCTTAAAGACGCAACCTTTTTCCCTTTATCCATTCCCGGTGGTCGACGAAGTTGGACTTCCGGTGGACCCTCCCCTTCGGTCCCATCGAAGTCGTCATTGAGGCCGACACCAAAACCCACATCCGACTCGAAAGTTCTTGACCTTTTGTTGGAGCCGGTGGTCGATTCCGAATGCGAAGTCTCCGGGTTAAGGACCCATTTTGGACCCTTACGACAAATTTCTCACACTTTTTGGTGGCCGAACGTTTTACCGCCGTTGGTAACCTTGTATTGTTGGCAAGCGGTTGATAAAATATTGAAATCTTTGCTACCACTTTTATGCATATTTTTCAGATTTTCAAATATGCCGTGAAACTTGGTGCAAGCCACTCGTAGTTCACGCCATTTTCCATTGACCGCGTCATACGTTCGGCCCGTTTGTCTTCCCAAAAGCAAGTGAAAGTGATCTAAAACACGAAGCCAAAAATTGTTTCTCATTTGCGCATCGCCCGTCCTCGAGTCACACGATATAGAAATCCAATCTTTAGCTAAATCTTCCTCCTCTTCTTCGATCCAAGCCGTTCCTATTTTATTTGTAGCTTTTCCTTTTGCTTTCCTTCTCCTAGATGGTTGTGTTTCTTCGACCCGGTCGTCGTCGTCGTTGTCCAAATTTATAGGTGGGGATTGAGAAAAAGGGACTTGAGATTGTTGTGTTTGGAATTGTTGAGATGGTTGTGTTTGGAATTGTTGGGGTTGCAATTGTTGAAAACCTTGGAATTGGGGTTGATTGAATTGTTGTGGTCTTTGTTGTTGGAAGTAGTTTGGTTGAAATGGAATGTTGGTAAATAGAGGTTGTTGTTGGATTAAGGATGTTAGCATTTGAATGTAACCTTGATATTGATCATTTGAAGTGTTTGGGGTTGTTGGGGGTGTTTGGAGTGGTAGAGGTATTTTGATTTTGCTCCATACTTTTGAAAAAAAATGAGCAAGTAGAGAGATATGTGAAGGATCTTGTGGTGTGAAATGGTGTAAATTGTTTGGTATTTATATAAGTTTAAAAAGTTAATTTTTTTCTTTTTTTATTTCCAACGGCTCAAATATTGACCGTTTAAAACATTTGACATTGATTGGTCATAACAACGCATGAATGGCATCAATCCGCACCACGTTTACGGACAAGGGGGGGCGGTGTTCACGCGTAGGAACCCCCCGCCACGTCACCTTTATGCGTCAAAATACGTACCACACCCAATGGCCTAACTGCACATATATCACCAGTAATCATCGGATTAAACAATTCTTCAATTAAAATCAAGGTATGTTTTGAAGGTTATACTGCTTCTTTTTCTTCTCATTATCAGCATCCTGTTGTAAAAGAAGTATCATCTAGTTAGCCAACAATAGAGTAATGGAAATAAGAACATCAAAAGTAATTAGCAACGTTTGACAAAAAGTGTATCAATCACTTGTAAGTTTGTTAATAAATCTGAATAGATTGAATTCCTGAAACAAATTTTAGGCATCTTGATGAAAAAATTTACCTCATCCCAAGAGGAATTGTCCATTCGAAGATCCACGCCTAATGTAAACTTCAGTATCAGTAGGAATGTGTAATAACCAATCAAGAATTTGAAATTTACACAAATTAAGTGAAAAACCCATCAACTAAGATCTAAAAATAAGAAAAATATTAAAGTTTTTGTGATCCTCTGTCTTTTCCAGAGAGAAAACGTGTCCCTGTTTTTGTTGATCCAAACTTTGTTAGGATAAATCTCGTTCAGGCAGATAACTACAAAAACAAAAAAAAAACCAAAATGCTTATACAGATCAAAGATTTGAAAAAAAAACTAAATCGGAAAGAGAGAGGGTAAGTGGCGTGTTATTTGGAACAAAACGTGCACATCAAACCAAACAGTATCAGATGTGATCTTGCACAAAAACTCCATTTCGGGTTTGAAATAAAAGAGAAGCTAGGTAAAAAAAACTTTACCTGGAATCAAAGAGAATCTAGGTCAAATCTATTTGGTTTGCCCAATCAATGAGTTCCCCTCGACCTGCGCACCCAATAGCAAAAGAAAAACCATTTTTAGCTTTACTTGGTGTGTTCTTGGTCGGGAGATTGAAGAGGCTGACACCATAGAGAAAATCGATTCTAGGGAGCTTTGTGGTGGCCGATAACAGATGGTTGGGTGTAGAGAGAAATCCTAGGTGGTCTCCTAGCTATAAAATGTCAAGATCGAGGTGAGTTTTAGGGATTGAAATCTAGATAGAGAGTGAGTTTAGGGCGTGATGGCGGTGGTGCGAAGTTTTAAAAGAAAATTATTTAGATAACCATGAACAATAGCAAATACATGTATCTGAATTCGATTTTGAAGTCAGTCCATTAAGGTTCTTTGGCTGATTTCACCCTTTTGAAGCCGATTTCGCTCTTCTTAGCACCATCCTTCATGATATTCCAACAATTCTTTTGGTTCCCTGCACACACAAAGTGAAGAGGTTGGGATGAGTCATCGAGAAAGGGAAAAGAAAGAGCAGTGGCCGGTTCGTAGAGTGGGAGGATTTAGAGAGATAGATGGAGAATTTGATTCTTTCGAAGCGATTTTTTTGGGTACGTTTTAACTTGTACTTATTGTATTATTTTTTTGTATGATTTTATATAAAAGGGCTAGTTTAAAATTTAATATTATTTTATTAGTGATTATTTGTACTTTAAGCTTAGAGACTTGAACGTCTTAAAAATGTATTATTATTATATTGAATCTATTTATAGAAATAATGAGATTTCTTTTATAACATAGTATATATAAGTTTTATCACAATTTTCAAGATGTATTCGTGTCATGACGTGTCACTCACAGATTCGTGTATTCGTGTCTCGAATTGGCAGGTCTAGTATTCATGGTGGTGGTTGTTGTCACTGCTGAAACACATGGTAAAGGAGCAGGAGGTTGATGGTGGCTGTGTTGATAGAGCCAGAGAGAGAAGGCTCATTAAGAGTTGGTTTTGTTTGTTTTTCCTTCTGATTTTTGGTTAGTAGGAGTTTGTGGGGGTGGAAATAGGTGGACGATGGTGGTAGCAATGGACAACAGTAAGAGTATGTGGTGGTAGACTGTGGTCGGAGTACGAGCTGGTAGCGGCATACGTTGGTTGGAGTAGATGTTAATGGCGAAGGACGATGGTGTTCTTAAATGTTGAGAGATTGAGATGGAGAGAGGTACAGGGAGAAAAGTATTTTAGACATTTCATATATTCCTGCTAGTAATTAACGGTATTGACCTAACGATGTTAGTCATAAGGACCCGTGGTGTTACTACTTTTGTCAAAAGGGACCAATGAAGTACTAAGTTTTGTCGAAAGAGCCCATTAATGTAAAAAGGTTTCATAAGAATTGTTTTGGGGACAATTTTAAAAGCACAAGCATCATTTATGAAATTTTGTCTATTGTAATACTCTAAAAATATCATCATATAAACATAAAAATATCATCATATAAAACATATGATTTTAACATTTAACCATATCTCACCATAATAACAATTCAAACTTTATTAATTTCACCATAAAATACAAGAGAAAAACAAACACCGTCTGACATATAATGTACATACTTATAAAATTACAGGATATTAACATATTATCGTCTCATTCTTATACAAAAAAACATATAAATCTTATTCAAATATGGTTTTAATTTGATGGATATGACGGAAATCATATGCCATTACTAAAGTTCCATCCATTCTTTTGAGCACAAATCTTTCAACCAAAACATAACAACCAAATCTCTTCCATCCACCACTTCCTTCAAACTTCTCTTCTCTCGTAACCATATGTATCCTGTTCTCTCCACCATCAACCCATCCAACTTTTTCTTCTTCCCACCTCATTCTTTCAACAATTTCTCTTCTCAACCCTACACTTTCTTCTTTTTCATTATCACCCCCTCGACAGAAAAACCATAAGGTTCCATCTACCATGTCTTTCTCATCCCATATAGCCTCCTGCTGACTCTCACCAATGAAAACCGCTTCATTTTGAAATGAAGCTTTCAAAAACACATCATTTCCTTTGTCATTATGCTCGTTTTCCTGTTCGAAAACTCGTTCCCATTTTTGTTCCAATGTCATTTCATAAAAGATAGACATTTTCACCTGTTCGTTCAATCTTCCTTCTTTTATGAACATAAAAGGACAATACCACTTGCCAACGACCACTGAATTGGAAGTTTTGGTGGAGGGTGGGAAACTAAATTCAGGGAGGCGTGAACGAAGGGAATCATTGAGTCCATTTGCTTCACGTAACTCATAATTTTTAGGAGTTTTAGTGTAGATTTCCCAACCTTTTCTCCTTAAGAAATGTGGAGGGTATCCATCTTCAGCGACAGATTTGGCATTAAAGCTTCCATCACCTCTACAAGATGCTTTGTAAGGAACGATCTCAAACTGTTGGTACACATCATTTGGCTCCAATGGCCTTGGTTTTACATCACTAACACAATTACAGAAACAACATGGCGTCATGTCTTCCTCCTTGGAGCATGCAAAAGCTTCCCTGAAAAGCCTTAACGTTAGTTTATTCGACATCAATAGGACTTGTGTTTCTCTCATGCTTCTATTGTTCTTCTTGAGTATGCTTATTATTGTCTGTCCAAACTTTTTTTTAGATAAACGGCGTTGTACTTTTATAAATTTTTATGTTTTGATCCAATTTCTGATATTTTAACTTCCTGAAAGTTACATAATGATACGAAAACTTCATATTTTATACCTTTACCATTATTTATAGTTTCCTAACATTGTGTCAGTTACATAAACACCCTTAAGGTTTTATTCGATCATCATTATAAAATCATGTGTTAATAATATATATGTGTGAAATGACATTGATGGATTAAGAAGACAAAAAGAGTTAACAGGCAAGCAAATAGGAGAAATCAGAAAACACATGATACATATCTAAAGGATTACTTGAGGGAAAAAGTTACTTCACAAAACTAAGCAATGTATAGCATATACACATACCCTTTATGCGATCCACGTGGCTTTATTGCATAGTAACGGTTTGAAGACAATGGTTGATTAAGGACAGGAATAAAGACAACTTCATTGTAATAAACACGTCGATGTTCACCATTCCCTGAAGCGTAACGTGTGGTCAATCTTTTGTTCTGAGGAAAGGGTAACCCTGCAAGATACCTATTCTTGTAGAGCCCAAAGCATGAGTAAGTTTCAGACTCTTCATCTTGGATTACCAAGCAACCCGAGTTTGGACCCTCGGGAGGCTGATAAAGAGCTTCCGGAGAGCTCTTGTAATGAGAAAGAGATCGAGTCACATACATATCAAAACTTATGGTTTTAGTTTGTGGTTTTGAAAATAGGTTGTTGATGTTATCATATATATATATATATATATATATATATATATATATATATATATATATATATATATATATTAGAGATTTGAGATTTAAATGATTATCTTGGAGAAGTTAAACAAGTAATTTGAATTTTCTTTTAATTATTCTATTTTGACCAAATCAACTACTGTTGACTTTTTTGTGGACATTAAAGATATTATCTGATACAGATCGAGGTTTTGGATGTTTAATATATTATGTTGGAAACTTCGTTGCATCCGTGTATGATTAGAGATGAAGATCCTAGGTAGCTTCACGGAAAGTGTTGGTATTTTAAATTGGAATGTTAACAAGCTAGTTAAGTGATATTGTCATTTTTAATAAAGACAAAACTTCAAAAATGGTCCATGTGGTTTTCGAAAATCTGAAGTTTAGTCCTTCATTTTTAAAAACTTCACAGATGGTCCATGTGGTTTCAAAACTTTTGACAAATGGTCCTTTTCGCTAACTCCGTTAGCTTTTGACCGTTAACTGAAGGGCATTCTGTCATTTCACTATCACAGGACCATTTATGAAGTTTTGCCTTACTTAAAAAAAAAGAAAAAAGTATAATTATTTAATATTAAAGTCTCTCTCTCTCTCTCTCTCTCTCTCTCTCTCTCTCTCTCTCTCTCTCTCTCTCTCTCTCTCTCTCTCTCTCTCTCGAAAAACAAGAAATTGAAAATTGGGTGAGAAATCCTTTTGCCCCTTTTAGGTTGAAACCAAACAAGGAATCCAAAGTTATGTTCATCACAAATCTTTTAGAAATCCATAATTAGGTTCGTGTCACCAAAAAACACTCAAATCAAACTATTACAGATCATAATAGGCACATTCACCAGTTTGAATCCTTTCTGTGCTAAATAGATCGACAATGGAGTCTTCCCTGTTCGTCAAACACCACCAAGAACAATGTCTGATTTATGTAAGTTCTGGGATAAAGTTTCGTCATCTTGTTTTATGGTGAATTCAATTGCATCGATTCTCTTGAAGTAATCTCCAGTCAGGGGGAATTTTTTGCCCGAAGCACCGCGATACACCACTGTTCACCCACTCCTTCCCAACCACCGCCGGTCTTAGAACCAGATGTAGAACCATCTATAAATATGTATTGTAAATACGATGAATTAGGAAAATTGAAGTTGTTAGCCTGTTACAACTAGGGCTAGACAACACCAGCGATGGCAACAAGTAAGGAACATTACGGAATTGAGTTACATGATAGTAATCAGTTCTACCTAGAACATTAGGGCATTTTGACAATTTCTCATACAGAAGAACGGGAAATAGATATTGTGAATTGAGTATTCATCTGAATGGAATCATCTGGACTTCCTCAAACATTGCGAAGATTCCAGATAGTTGGAAATCATGAAATCACTTCATTTTATTCATCTTCGCCGCGTCCTTCACATTTGAAAGCTAATGAAACGCCGCCACGGATCACCGCCCCACAACCGTCACCCCCTCGGACATCGAGGTATGCAACAACTTATTTGAAATAAATAGGGTTATTAAATCCAGGGGTAAATTGCTAATTCTAGAAAGTAGAATTGACAAAGTGTGAGTGTGTGTTTTGTGTGCGACTGGAACGAGAGAGAGAGAGAGAGAGAGAGAGAGAGAGAGAGAGAGAGAAGCTGAGAGAGTTTGAGATCGAGATGGACTCCATGGATGCTCTTTCTAACAATGTTGAAATTAATGGGAGAACAAGAAAGATACATTCGTGTTCTCCGGCAACGACATTGGGGAAGAGAGTGTGATGTCCGTTTTGTTCATGGGGCTGATGTTGTGAGTAATGCTTGGGTCGGATGCATTTTTCTTGTTCGTGGTTGCTTCTCGTCCTTCCGGCAACACTGAAAGATATGAACTCCGGTGAACTTTGTCTCCCGGTGAGCTTGGTTTTTCTTTTTGTTTCCGTTCATTTGACGTCAAATGTGTGCACCAATGGAGAGAGAGAGAGAGAGAGAGAGAGAGAGAGAGACCCTTTAATATTAAATAATTATATATATATATATATATATATATATATATATATATATATATATATATATTTAAATAAGACAAAACTTCATAAATGGTCCAATGACAGAAATGCCCTTCAATTAACGGCCAAAAGGTAACGGTGTTAGTGAAAAGGATCATTTGTTAAAAGTTTTGAAACCACAAGGACCATCTGTAAGATTTTAAAAATTAGGGATTAAACTTCAGATTTTCGAAAATCACACGTACCATTTTTGAAGTTTTGTCTTTAATAAATAAATAAATAAAAATAAAAAAAGAAAAAGAAATTCTAGTCGAACGTGAAGAGATGTTTTTTACGAATCTCAAAAAGTTGACACAAGCTCCTAAGCTACACGTATCATATCACATTTTTACATATTAATTATTTTTTTATATGGTACTTTCGATTGGTTCATTTGAAACTCTGTTGATTTATTTTATATTTTAGAGTAAACTAGTACTTTTATTGGCCGTACATAGAAATTAATTTTATGTTTCTAAATGTAACTAAAAATAACCACATAAAAAAAAGTACGCCTAATTTTTATAAAAAAACATACCAAAAAAAAACAAGTAAGTTTGTTTAAAAAAAATTAACGAACCAAAGTTCTAAAGTTACGTCAAAACGTTGGGCACCTCAAATCTATACCAACACATATAAAAATATAAACGTAAAAAATAATTTTTCTTAAGATAACGAACAAAAGCTATCTTGAAAATCAAATTTTATATATATACTAAAAGGGATAAACATTAAAAGTTTAGAAAGTGAAGGAAGTAAATCAAATGAATGAAAATAATATTTTGAAAGGTATATTAAAAAGTATCTTATTACAAATTAAAAGTATAATTACGACGATAAAAATCAAGAATGTCTAAGGTGTTGTTTGTTTTTTCGAAATAAAATATAGCACCCTGTTTATTTAATAAATAAACAAATAAATTAATGAATGAATAATAGCCCTGAAAGCGGAATAGGCAAGGAGTTAGTTTCGGGGATTAAAAAGTTATAATTGAAAGTTAAGGGGTTAAAATATAATTTTCGGATTTGTTTTTAAAGGATTTTGAAGTCAGGGGCTGAAAGGTAAATATTGGATTAAGGTTGAAAATATTTTATGGAGTAAGGGGCTAAAGAGTAAATTCTGGACCAATTTGGAAAGGATTTCTAGAAGGAGGGGTTGTTGGTAAAATTCGGATCCAATTTCTAAGGGGTTTTGATTTCAGGGGTTAAATGGGTAACTTATGGACTCATTTTGAAAGAAAATAAGGAAGGAGGGGCCGATTCCGTTATTATGGAAAGGAGTTTAGAGGCACCGGGTGTATAACCCTTACGGAACCCTAACCATAGCCTCATTTTCAGCCGTCACCATCTCCGGATCTCCCTTCTGCCGTTTGCCATCTCCAGCCGCACACTCCTTCTCGTTCCGATCGATCAAGACCGCTAGATGCTACCGTTCCATCCTCCGCCACCCTGTCATCGAACGCCACCATAATCTTCTTTGCCGCCTCCGATGAAGTCGTGAACGGCTGGAGAAGCCCCACCAAGAATGAAGGCGGAGCTGTGACCGGCGGACACGAGTCGTAGGAACGCTCTCGGTGAGACTATATCTCATCTCCTTCTTCCATTTTTCTAGTTGTTTGGGTCGTAAACGCCGTTGGTCGCCATTTCAGTGGCGTTCCGACGATGTCCCGCCACTTTGTAGGTGGCTAAATGCATGTGTGTTGCCTTAAAGGGCCGTATGGGGAGCTAATCGGGTTGTATTTGCGTTAATTTGCTCACAGGAATCAAGAGAACCGCTGCCACCACCATGAGGTGGTGGCTGTCATCGCAAATTCCACCGCCTGCCGCCATTCCTTCCACTTTCCGGCGTCGCTGCCATCGTGAATAGCTGCGGCTGCCGCCGTGTACCACCATGGGTGGGTGTATTTTCGTATGTATGTGTGTTTGTAATTAGATTAGGGTGTGAGTGTGATTATCGGATGGGCATTGTAATTGTAACAAATCGGTATAGTGGAAAGGAAAAAACCAAACCACCACCGTGAGGTGGTGGCTGCCGCCTCCTGCCGCCATCGACCGCCGTGTCGGGTGGCAGTGTGCTTGTCTTGTGAGTTTGATTAGTTTTGGAGGTGCTTGAAACCCTAATGGGCCTCGTAAGCCCTAATGGGCCCAATAGAGCTTAATGGGCCTAAGGAAAACCCTAATGGACTTAATGACTTTCTAGTGGGCCTAGTAGGCCCGATAAAGCCCTAATTGACCTAAAAGCCCAACAAATTGATAAATGGGCTAGTAGTTGGGTTGGAAACCCTAAATAGGGTTTGGAAAACCCTAATGCCAATAAAACCCTAATTTTTGGGGAATTAATCGGAACACGCGAGAATTATTTAATAACTTGAAATACTAAATAATAATCAATGGCACAAATTAATCTAAGCAACATTGGACTTAATGGATTAAGTCCTTAATGGGTTAAGTAGGAAACTTAACCCTAATCATCATTTTATGTGAAACCCTAATTTCACTTGGGTTTATTGTTGGGCCTTTCTATTGGGCCTTGATGATTGAATTATTATTGGGCCATCCAAAGTCAAGCAATTGGACTAGAATAATTAATGGGCTTTGAGGTAAGACCCATATGAGGAGTTGGGCCCAATTTGGAAAATTCGGCCATAGATGGGCCATAGTCTGGGCCTTAATGATTATATATGATGTTGGGCCTTAGAATAAGGTCATGTATAGACTTGGGCCCAATTTGGAAAATTGGGCCATATGTTGGGCTTTGAGTCCTAGTCGACTTTGGGGGTTGGGCTTGAATGAGCCAAGCTAGGGGTAATGTAGTAATTACCCAAAGCATGTACTTATGGTTATGTAGTGGAACCCAATTATTAATTGGGTAATGTTTTGATATTGACAGATCGGGAATCTGTCATCCAGCAGCTAGGGTTGAGTCTTCGGGACTTCAGCAGTGTGGGGTTGAGTCTTCGGGACTTCAGCAGTGTGGGGTTGAGTCTTCGGGTAGGGGTGGGTCTAAGGCCACAATGTCGGCCCACCAACAGGGGTAGTTGGTAGATAATTGTCTTTGTGATAATTATCTTGGTATGCTTATGTGATATGCTTATGAGATATGCTTATGAGATATGCTTATGTGATATGCTATGTGTGTCAGTGGTAGTAGCAGGGAATAGTTCTTCCCTGACTCAGTCATTAGGATCGAAGGGTAGGTCAGTACCCTAGATATGTCTGACTGTATGATTATATCCTGTTATTATATGATAGTGGTAGGGGTGAAATAGTCCCCGATTACCGGTTGAAAGATACCGATGACGGATACCGGTTGAAAGATACCGATGTCGGATACCGGTTGAAAGATACCGATGGCAGATACTGGTTGAAAGATACCGAAGGCAGTTACCGGTTGAAAGATATCGAAGGGGTATACAGAACCCATGCAATGCTTATCTGTCTGTTTATGATGTTAGTATGTGATCAACATGTTTATGATGTTAGTATGTGATCAACATGTTTATGATGTTAGTACGTGATCAGTATGTTTATGATATATTACTATGTGATAGTGGTAGGGGTGAAATAGTCCCCGATTACCGGTTGAAAGATACCGATGGCAGTTACCGGTTGAAAGATACCGATGGTATTATGTGGTATGTGGTACGATGGGGGAACTCACTAAGCTTCGTGCTTACGGTTTACAGTTTTGGTTTCAGGTGCTTTGTTTTCAAAGGAAAGGAGTCGGCTCGATCGCAGCGCATCACACTATGTTTTCCGCACACGAGATCCTTGGGATTACACTCTGATATGGTTTCATGATATTATATTTGATTATTAACACTTTGGTTTTGACATGAGACATTATTATGAATGTTTTTATACTAATGGTTTTATGTAATAACTTATTTAAAAATGAAATTTTTTGGCCTTGAATTTTGGGATGTTACAGAAAATCTATGAAGTCTGCGGACCACCTCTGTAATCCTCTGTAGCAGAAGAGGTGGAACAAACAGCTGCAACCTATAATAAGAAGTATGTTTGTTTTTTTAACATCTGCAACAAACAGAAATTTAAATAAATTAATTTTATAAATTGAAAATAATTCTCAACACCGAAATTTTAATAATTCTAGTTTTAAAACATTGAAATAATACTAAAAAGAACATGTAAAAAAACAAAAATATAAAACTTTTTTTTAAAAAAAAAAAACTTAAAAAAATATATAACAACTTTATTGTAGAAAAAACTAATTGTAAAAAACATAAAAAAAGAAAATAATAAAAAAAATTAAGAAAGTATTGCAAACGATGTCTACAAAATTCGTAAAAAAATACACACATTAAAAAAGATGCAACTGAAACTGAAAATATTATTAACAGAAACGGTAAAATAATTAAAAAAATCAAAGTTTTTTTTTTTAAAAATCAAGTTAGAAAAATTTGTGGAAAATACAAAAAGAAATTGTATCAAATCCTTGAAAAAAGTTGTAAAAAATCAAAGTTTTTTTTAAAAAAAAAAAGTTATACCAAATTTTTTTTAAAAAAATACTTGGAAAAAATGAAAGTTGAAGAGGTTTGAAGAGGTAAGTCAAGTGCTGCGCCACGCAGCATACGCGCAGAGGTTTTGTAGTCTGAAGCCTTCCAAAAAACAAACTGCTGTGAGAGGGAAAGTGTTGTGCGTGTGCTGCGCCGCGCAGCAAAAAGTGGTTTGAAGAGATTTTTTAAAAAACAAATAGCACATAAATGTCATTTGAAAAAGTAAAGGTATAAAGTTTTATTTTAACAAGGAAAAAGTAGTTGAAATAAATAACCGACTTTTGATTTTAGTATGTATATAAGATAATTACAAGACCAATATTTGAAGTAATTTATTTGATTGTTTTTTTTAATTTTTTTCATTGGAAATGTTCTTTTATATATATATATATATATATATATATATATATATATATATATATATATATATATATATATATATATATATATATATATATATATATATTCAAATGTGGATGAACAAATATTGTATGGATGTAGGGATTAATATGGCCAAGTATTATTTAATTTCAATAAATAATTAATTAAATCATCTACCCTTTAATTTAGGCAAATTAGTTGATTGAAATCCCTATTGTCTCTTCCATCGACACCCACAAAATCGTATCCCTCCCGCTTCCATCGACCTTCGGCCCCATCAGATGATCTCACACCACTTCTCTTATCTCTCGCCATCAGTTGGAAACTGATGCATGCTCTTTGCTTCCAAGTTCCACCATCTTGAAATCAAGAACACTGTCGACCTCCGATCTGTATAGAATTTGTTGTTATCTTTCGGTTCAAGGGTTTTAAAGAATCGAGATTTTAATTGGTTTGTCAAACGACGAGTTCATATTCATCATATGTTACGGTTTTGAGGCTTTCTCAAGTAAATTTTAAGAACATCATAGTCTTGTGATTTCCGTTTATCAGACTCTGTTTACATACCCAATATAATTTATATTGGGTTTAGTTTTAGTATAGATAATTTTACAATGTTCTTAATTTTACTTATTGTTTAGTGGTATTTGACCAACAACAAAGATAATTTAATGTTCTTACTTTTACTTGGATACATGTATAGAAACAATATATATAATTAGGTTGAGGTTGAAAAGAAATAATTATAGGTTGGATTTAATGTTCTTATAGAATGAAGATTTTTTCAAGAATAACTTACTATAAAGCTTGTATTCTTATAAAATGTGGCAAAAATTCAAAAAATGTCATTGTATTTTTATAGAATGTGACAGTAAAAATTGTTTTTTGTTTATTTTTGGACCTTAGATTCTTCAATAATGTTAATAATAAATGATTATTCTTTAAGAATGTTGTTATTCTTCAACTCATGATTCAAAAATTTGTTATTCTTCAAAATGTTCATTCAACCAGAATATGTATTCTATCAGAATTTATATTCAATGAGAATATGTATATTAAACTCTTGGTCCACATTTATTCCTACATCCACACAATACTTATCATCCACACTATAACCTATATATATATATATATATATATATATATATATATATATATATATATATATATATATATAAACTAGTTATTGATCCCTTTTGTTACATTGTGGTGACCTCAAACAAAAAAACATCAATAATATTCAAAATATAATAATTTATAATTTCATTTGTTTAAAATCAAACATTAAAGTTTTATTATTTTCCAATGTACTATCAAAATAAATTGTTATATAAAATTAAATAGAAATAATAAATAAAATAGGATGTTATAATCTACAAATATAACAATATTTATTCTTATATGTTAATGGATGTAAGTTTATTCTTTTATATATATATATATATATATATATATATATATATATATATATATATATATATATATATATATATATATATATATATATATATATATTCTAATTCTTTAAAACTCCTTCAACACAAACACATCATAAATTTTTAGCAATTTTTCACATCATAAATTTTTAGCAATTTTTCATTTATTTAGAAGGTTTACAACTTATATGGTTGTTTTAGTATTGTTGTTAAAAAGCTTATAAATATAGCCTTTAATTCATTGTTTCCATATATTCTAAATCTCTCTCTTTTATCGACTATTATAATCCATATACAACTTCTCGTGTAGTGTATTTTAATATGTGTATTGTTTCCATCCAAATTTGATTTTGTTTTATGTTTTTTTTCTCTTTTTAGATTAAACGAATTTTATTAGGCACTAGGTGTGAAACCCGTATGTTATACGGGTTTGATAAAACAAAAAATTAAATATGAAGTTTAAATAAAAATTTATTTAAATTTGAAATTTTAGATTTGAAATTTAAAATTTAAAATTTGAATTAAAAGGAAACATATTAAATAATATATGAGTACTAATATTGTAATTTATTTGTTATTTTCAATTAAGGTAATTATTAATTGAGATGTAGATATGATTGTTAATTAAGAAAAGATGAAAAAAAATGAGAAAATGACAAATGAAAAAAACATTTAATCAAAAATACAAAAAAATGACATGTGTCCAAGTTAATGAGAAGTTGACATGTGACAAAATTATTTTCATTTATTAGGGAGGATGAGTATTTAGTATCAAATCATGATTTTGTGCTGATACGAATTTAAATATATGAGACCGTACACAGTACTCTAAAATTACAAAAAATGGGATTTGGTATTTGGTATCCTTTTTCAACCCAATTTGGTATAAGATTTTCTCGGATCGGTCCGTATCCAATATCATCCTTATCCCTAATATATATCACCCAGTGATTGTTCATTAGTTTTGGGCAAAGAGACTTTGATTAGGCTTGGTGAATATTTTTCCATATGTCTTGTTTATTAAAAATGGACTATTTATCTATAAAAAAGACTACATAACACAACTTCTACATATAATTTTTTAAATTAGGGTTGTTTGATAGTTGACTGAATCATATTTGATTGAGCAAAGGTCTGGTTATAAACAATCCTAAATCTAGCCGAGTAAGAGATATATCAGAAGAATCAGGACCAAATCAGAGGCTTTTAAGTGTGTTATCAAATGGTCAAAATCTGACTGAGTCAAATTCAACCCCTTACCATACCGAATAGAAGACATATCAGAGAGCCCCTTAATCTTAAAATGCTAAATTGTGTTGAAAATTATAGCTACCTTCTTAAAACAATAGTATCATCATTTAATACATATAGATTATGAAATGTTATAAGGTTTTAAAATGTATCTCCTTTTATAAACTAACCACGTCTTATACACTTGACATTGTAAAGAATGATCGTGTTTTAAAGCTTAACAGGAAATAATAATTTAATTTTTATTCATTCCATTAAGGAATACACGACAAAACAATATTTCTGAAACTATTTGACATATAAGCAATGAATCTAAAAATACATGATACTAATATACTATCATTTGATACAAATATAAAAAATAAACATATAAATTATTCGAAAATGGTTCTAACTTGATGGCTGTGACCAAATTCATAGGCCAAAAGTAAACTCCCATCCATTCTTTTAAGAACAAATCTTTCAACCAAAACATAACAACCAAATCTCTTCCATCTACCACTTCCTTCAAACTTCTCTTCTCTCGTAACCATATGTATCCTGTTCTCTCCACCATCAACCCATCCAACTTTTTCTTCTTCCCACCTCATTCTTTCAACAATTTCTTTTCTCAACCCTACACTTTCTTCTTTCTCGTTTTCACCCCCTTGACAGAAAAACCACACAACTCCATTTACCACATTTCTCTCATCCCATATAGCCTCCCTCAAACTCTCACCAACAAAAACTGCTTCACTATTAAATACAGCATCAACAAACACAACATCTCCTTTGGTATTGTCCTCGTTTTCTTGTTCAAGAACTCTTTCCCATCTTTGTTCCAGTGTCATTTCATAATATATAGAGGTTTTCACCTGGTCGATCTGTCTTCCTTCTTTGATGAACACGAATGGAGAATACCACTTGCCAACAACCACTGAATTCGAAGTTTTGGTTGAAGGTAGGAAACTAAATTCAGGGAGGCGTGTACGAAGGGCATCATTGATTCCATTTGCTTCATGTAACGTGTAGTTTTTAGGTGTCTTAGTATAGATCTCCCAACCTTTTCTCTTTAAGAAATACGGAGGCTCACCATCTTCCATTAGAGATTTGGCATAAAATCTGCCATCACCGCTTAAAAATGCTTTGTAAGGAATGATCTCAAACTGTTGGTATACATCATTTGGATTCAATGGCCTTGGTTTTACATCATTGAGAGAACCACCACAACAACAAGGCGCCATGTCTTCCTCCTTTGAACATGCAAACGCTTCCCTAAATAAATGAAATAAAAACGTCAATTTGAAGTTCAAAGACAACAACGAGTTAAAGAGAGAAAGTCAAAAAGACACATGATACATACCCTTTATGTGAACCTTTTGGTTTTATGGCATAGTAACGATTTGAAGATAAGGGTTGATTAAGAACTGGAATAAAAACAACTTCATCAAAAGAAGCACTTGCATTTTCACCCACCCCTGATGAATAACGTGTGGTCAATCTTTTGTTTTGAGGAAACGGCAACTCTTTAAGATACTTATTCTTGTGCAACCCAAAGAATGAGTACGTTTCAGACTCTTCGTCTTGGATTACCAAGTAGCCCGAGTTTGGACCCTCGGGAGGCAAATGAAGAGCTTCAGGAAATCTCTTATAGTGAGAAAGAGATCGAGTTACATACATATTGATCGAAACTTATGGTTTTAGTTTATTGTTTAGAAAATGTTTATGTTGATGTGATTGTATATATACAATAAAGATTTGAGATTCAAGTCGTTAACTAACGTGGAGAAGTTAAACAAGTAATTGACTTTTCTATTTTTGCCCAAGTCATGATGTTGACTTTTTCTGTAGACATCAAAGATTATCCGATATACATGGTCTAGAAAATACTATGTAGGATGTTTCCTCGCGTTGGAAGCTAAATGAAAACTCTTGTATTCTTTAAATGGTATCTTTTCAAAGGAAAAAAAAAAGTTTGAAGTGTTTTGGGCTATTTTTAAGGCTAAACTAAATATATGGACTATGAAACCTTTGGAGTTTTTTTAATTTGGGTTACAAGTTGGTAAAATTTTGGGTTTTATTTAATTATTTACGGTTTAATTATGTGTTCATTTTATGATTTCATTTCCCTTTATTGTTATTACTATGAAAATTGTGAATGTCCTATGTTGCACAAAAATAAAATAGAGAGTCATTTGCATTTTTGGTCCACGAGTTTAGTTGATTTCATGTTTTTATCCTAAAAAGGTCCGTGCTGCAAATTTTATCCTTATTTTGAAGTTTTAAAATGATTTTGACCCTTATTCCAAATAAAATGACTACACTATCATTTAGGCGTTTCTAATAAATATTTATTGTATATTTTAGTTTTATATTAATATTTAGAGGTGAACAAAATCGGTATAGGTTTTTTGTTTTTTATTTATTTATTTATTTATTTATTTTTGGGGTGGGGGTGGGGGGGGGGGGGGGGAGGGGGGACATGAATATAAAAAACTTGAATGTTCTGTTAATGTTTAAAAAAAAAAAAAAGCTTAAAAATTGCTTCATAAAAGTACATAAGCTGTATGACATAAACGTAGACATAAATGCCCATGAGAACGAATTTGCGTTAGGTTTGGCGGTTCCTAATGATAAGGTAGTCGACATTTATTTGAATAATTTGGCACACAATTTGTTTATAATAAGGTTCAGTGTAGTGATTTCATAATAGAAACCCCAACACACAACGTTTATAGAGAAAATGACAAATTTCAGCGTAATCTTTGAATAAATAAAGAAATAACCATAAAAATAAGAAATGATCTATATAGCCATGGAAATTGCATGTAGAGTTTCATGGTATGTGATTTCTGTCATTTAGACCGTAATTAGGGGTTATACTTATACATAAGATTATGCATTAAACACTTACACAATCTCGTCTACAATTCCCTCTACTCAGTCGAGAATTATATTATTGTCTAATGCATAAGATTACGCATTAAAAACTTACACAATCTTATTTGTATTCAAATGAGAGTAATTTCTTTTCAAACATTAGATACATCAGATCATGGGCTTGACACTCGTGTCAAAATTGAGCCCATAAGTGATATCAAAAGCCATTATGGCCAAATTGTGGGTCATTAAGTGTCTTATGTTGCGATTTCAATGGTTATTTCGAGTATTTCTTATATTTTTTGCAGAATAATTATATAATTAGACTAAATTCATCGTGCAATTATTTATCTTAAATTTGGTGTTAAGTGCATTTCTAGTGGCGGAGCCAATATCAAAGTAAAAGGGTATTCCAATTTTTTTTAGGGTGGCCCAAATTTTTTTTTTCCAGGGTATTTCGATGTGTGACTCAAAGTAGTTATCAAATAAAGCATGAGGATAACATGTTTATACAATAGACGAAAATGGCTGAGTTTACATGTGTTTGACGATGTGAGATAGAATAACATGGAAAATAAAACAAAGGTAAACAAATGATATGTAAGGAACGAGAATCGATCCTGAGACATTTGCTTGAATAAGCCAATGCCCTAACATGCAGAACAGTTGTTTGTTTGTGTTTATAAGTAAATGGATGTGTATATATTACACTACATAGAACAAAATTTTCCTAAAAAAATTACCTTAAAATTTTTGAGGGGCATCTCGGGCTACCCCGGGATGCCCTTGTATCCGTCCATGTTAAGATTTCTTGTCTCGTATGTCTTAAAATGATAAATTAGATGAAAAGACTTTATAAAATATTTTAGATAGATGATAATAAATTAATCTTTTTTTTAAAAAAATAACTATTCAATAATGTTTCTAGAGAAAGTTGCAAAGATGTTCCCGGGGAAAAAACACTAGGTTTGGTCCAAAAAATATTTAGATTTACGTTAGTGATATAATTTTCGATCTTTTGGTGATTTTTTACCCCTATCAACATGAAAAAATGATTATATAATGATTTTAAATAATTAAAAATAAGAGAATAACTCACCCACCTCTCTCTCTCTCTCTCTCTCTCTCTCTCTCTCTCTCTCTCTTTCTCTTATTAGTCATCATTCCATGAACGTTTTCTTTGTTTGTGCATCCAACATAAGTGTTACATAGCTCAACTTTTACCTTTCTTACATATCCATCAACACACGATCGTTCCTTCGATATCAAATCTACTATTAGTCATCAACATAACATCTAACCAACATTTGTGGCAGATCTACCACCATCGCCATTTCCTTTCGCACACAAACACACAACCACTATATTTTTTATTGTTCTCTTACATCGCCTTGATCGTCAAACCCTTAATTGAACCTATAAAGGCGCCAACGAAAGAAGAATAAGGGTTTCCGGTGAGGCGAAGTTCCAGGTTGAGAAGAATCTGCCATTTTCTACATCGGTGAGTTTATTTATGATCAGATAAAGTGTACAGAGATCAACGCCGGCGAGTTGTTATTGGGTTATAGAATAAATTGAGATGAGAACTGTAAGAATGTGTGTAAGTAATTTGAAGAAAAGATGTCTGAGAGGAAGTTGGTGATGCCTAAGTAATGAAGCATTGTTTTCGCATTTTTTTTAGTTATGTCGGAGTATCTGAGTGGGTATTACACAGACATAAAAACATAAAAACAGTGACACACATATGTTTTTGCTTATTTTTTGTTGTAAATCAGAACACAGACATAAGAAAAAAAAAGCTTTGTTTATCGCTTTTCAAACCAAATTCCCTTGAAGGCACCATAAAAAAACGTCCACCATCGGAAAAGTGCCCTAGTGAAGTTAGGGTTCCAACAGCATATATTGCGGTGGTGGTGGTTAAAGTTATGGGTGGTGGTGTTGGGAGGATGACACCCCCCCCCCCACCCACACAACCACCCACCCACCCACCCACACACACCCACACCCATACATACATACATACATATATATATATATATATATATATATATATATATATATATATATATATATATATAGCGAAATGATCAAATGAGAACACCTAAAAGGTTGAGAACGCGAGAACAGTTCTGAACCAATCAATATATAAGGGCATACAGGTAAATTTGTCTTTTAATTAAATTATAAAAAATAAAATAAAATGATATTTTCCTAAATTTTTGGGATTCTAATTGACTGTTATCAAAAAAAGATTTTTTTTCCATTTTCTTTATATCATTAATGAAAGAGAAAAAAAAAATTATCAATTTCAAATGATTTTATTTTGCTTTACGTGATTCTTGTCCTTAAATGAATAAATATTAAACTAATTTATTGAGTATACAATTGACTAAAAATATATAACAATTTACTAATTTGATGATTTAATTTTATCAAATAGTGTCATATTCATAAATGAAAATGTCGTGACTGGATTTGTCTTTTGTTTTTTGTTCATGAATTGATATCAAAAAATGATTAAGAATTCATCATTTCATTACAAATAAATACGCCTCTAATTACAATCATAAATGAATACAACTCTAATCATACATGAATACATTTACCATAATACAAAATACATCTAAATTCCTATATTTTCAGTAGTTATATTCATAAATGAATATAAAGTGAATCATAAATAAATGCCTATAACATTGTTTTTTTCTTCCAATTTTCTTGTTGCTATCATACATATAGAAACGAAGAGCGCTGCATTTCCATGCTTTACAGTTATCCTTCTTCGAAACATCAAGCTCTAAATTACAACTGTTCAAAACATAAATCATTAATGTATAAAATCATGCAGTTACAATATACTTATATTCATTGATGATTAACTACAAAATAAGACATTTGACATTGTATTCATATAAGATTACAACTAAATTTATATTGATAAATTAACAGTCACATTCATAATATATAAACAAGAGTTAGAACAATAAGAAGTGATGAAAATGAAATCATACGAAATTCTGAATCATTTCTCTAAGATTAATGCATCAGGGGAGACGAATAGAGAAGCAGACAGAAGATCAGAATTCTAGTCCTAAAATGGGAACCGCAGTAAACAAAGTATCATAGAGCAATAGATCAAGAATGCTTCAAACCTCATAGATTCTCAGAACATATACAAATTAAATATGGTTTTTAACTAGCGGAAAAAAAGAACACAGGTAAGAGTATGAACGTGAACTGCCAAGACCTAATAAACATCTATTAATCAAAGCTGAACTTAAAAATTATCTCAAATGAGTCAAAGATTCCGATTATATCGCATTCCTCATAGACGCGTCAATTATGAGAAAATTTAAGATGAAGTCAGGGTACTACAAGGGTACTACAAGTGAATAATACCTCATTCGATCCTCCATATCGAATTCGATCCTCCTTTCATGAACCGCTAATTTTTTAAATCCCTCCTGCTCCACTGTTCTCTTCGTCCCCTTTGTATTTCTTGTTGTTTCTCCGTTCTTTTTCAATGCGGTCATCTTCAACATCTTCGCCATCATCTTCTCTTCCCTTCCGCTTCTATTTCATCAAATTTAAGGATGCAGGTCTAGAATCTCCAATGAATATCGATGAACTAAAATTGAGTTGTAGGAGAACGATTGGAGATCGAGTTGCAGGGGGACGATTTGGCGTTGAAGCCTTGGAGGGTTTTGGTGATGGCGAGGTCTTGGTGATGGCGAGGTCTGATAGTGGCGTAGGGATGAGGCGGTGATATGTTGAAGATGTCGATTTAATGCTCTATGAGATTAGGTCAAGAAATAAAGAGGCAGAGAGTAAGTATAGGAGTTTACAAAATTAGGGTAATGTTTATTTACCTTAATAGCCTTTATAATTTTCTTTAATTTAAAAATTAAAATTTAAATGTATTAATAATTAGAAAAATAACAATTATATATATATATATATATATATATATATATATATATATATATATATATATATATATATAATTGTTATTTTTCTAAGAGAGAGAGAGAGAGAGGTTGGGTAAATGAGATTTTCTTTTTGTTTTTTTAATTAAGAAATAAAATAAAATAAAAATGAATAATTTTAAGGAAGTATTAGTCGTTTTAAGTTGGATGTAAACAAAAACCACAAAAAATACAACCATCAGGGCCAAAATCATAAAAAAGAACCAAAATACCAATTGTGCAATTCCAAATGTTTTTGGACCGAACCTTTAATTTTCTGCCCACAACAAAGATCATTTTTTGTAGTTTACTTGAGTTTTTATAATATTTTTTATTAAATTAGGATTAGTTTAACCGTTTAGATGAATAATCCAATCCTCACTTAAATTTTGTATTTTTGTTAGTTTCTTGCTAGCTTTAGTTTCTTTATAAAATTTTACTGTAGTTCAGAAAATATTAGTAGAAAATTAATATTTTATAATAATAAATTAAAATTACAATCAACCACTACACATGTTCTTAGTTAGTGATCAGTTGAAGCTTAAACATGTTTGATTAAGGGAGTACAATTAATGTTATCACTTGCAGAATTGAAGGTTTGGTGATATTATCCCCGAATCCACCAAAGTGATTTTAGAGTCTCGGTTTTTGACAAAATTCTCATGGGTTACAAAAATAGTCCAATTAGCGAAACTCATCACTTTTCCATAACACATTATTCTTTTTTGCAATGTTTTAAAAACCGGTTTGAACCGGTAGGTAGAACCGGTTGGACCGGAAACAACGGTAGATAGTGGTTCAACTATCACCGGTTTTATGTCTATTTTTGAACCGGCCAATTTTTACAAAAATTTGGTTGAACCGGTTCAATTAAACCGGTTGAACCGGTTAAATTGAATAAAAATACATGGAATTGAAACCTTCCGCATAATATACTTTGGTAGTTTTTTCACATTTATTAAGATTTTTCTGAATAAAAGCACATGATAAATGTTATGAAGTTTTATGATGCGTTTATATTCATCTAGGACTTTATTTTTCTTTTTAATGCACGTGGGTTGGTGTAAAGCTTATGGTTATGTGTTATTTTAATATATTTAAATTGATATACAACTTGTTTTCATATGTATTTTAATATTCGAACTTCTGGACATCAAATTCTTGATTTGTGTATGTATGTATGTATAGGAAAACGCGAAAAAATATGAAAATTATAGAAACCGGTTTACTCAGTGGTCGAACCGGTTAAATCGGTTGAACCGGAAACCGGTCACCATACCGGTCCAACTAAAAAACCGGTTTTTAAAACATTGCTTTTTGTCGGTACTTCAAGATTGTTTATGGCTCAAACTGATGTTTTTCTATTTCTACGGTTTTCTAAAACTTTGAAATTATATGCTTGAACTAGATTTTTATTAGGTCGTACGTTATGTTTATGAAAATAAGTTATCTTCTTGTATAAGTATTTGTGTCTTTTATATTTTTGTGGAATTTGAATTTTATTTGTATATTTCCGTTATTTACTTTCATTTTTATGATATAAGGGATCCTTTGATCAGATCGTCTGTACATCGATTATGAGGTTCTATAATGAAGTTAAATGTAGAAATTTGATTAAGTTTGTGCCTAAAACTTTAGATTATTTTACTAGGTTGTTAAAGATATCTTAAAAGATAAAACAATAATTGTAAAATCTTAAATCATTGAAAATAACATTCAATCTACTTTATGTTCAATCTCATATTCAATTATTTCAATTTAAAAACTAATAAATAATACCACTTAAAAATATTATTTGTACATTTGTAATTATTAGTATCAACTTGTTTAAGTTTCAGTTATTTTTTTCTTTGATGCAGATATAAGTAACATTATAAAAATTTTAAAAATCTGTATATCAAAGCAAAACTTAACCAATACTTTATCTTTTGAGTCTTTGAGTAAACCATCTTCAAGAAACCTCTAGTTTGAATCTTTTGAGGTTTTGAGTAAACCATCTTCCAGAAACCTCTAGTTTGAATTTTCTATATGTTTCACAGAACTTCTAAAAAAAATCTAATAAGTTACCAAACCAAATGATTGGAGAAAAACATAAAAAAAAAGTTGATGTATTAAGTAATTAATAAGCAAAAGTAGTGATGTAATAATAGACCAGAAGCAGGCTTTGTCCAACATGCGTCCACTTTATACAAGCACCCATCTATGCACATGTCTATATGTTTTTTTGGTCTTTGTGTGGAGGTAAAAAATAAGGGGTTGGCTATTCTTTAAATAGTTACCTATTCTTTAATGTTAGTAATGTTAAAATCATTAAATTATAATATATATATATATATATATATATATATATATATATATATATATATATATATATATATATATATATATATACTATAATTAACGATAAATATATGCTATTATTAATTATGATCTGTTTTACCTATATTATTTATATTTATTAAACATATAATAATAATCAAAAAGATTTATCAAGTTATATTCAAGAACATATATTAAACTCTTATATTTTTTATAGAGAAAAACTTTATTTGCTTTTACCATGATATCTATGGTATGTCCCTGTTTCATGTAAGGGAACCAACTCACAAACATCTCTCTAAAACATGCAAAAACTAACAATTAATATGTTTCTTCTCATTTCCTTTATGTAAAAAATATAAACTGCAAAATACTAACCAAAGTTATCAAAAATATGATAAATGAAAAAAAAAAACATAAAAAAATTGTTTTGCCAGATTGGTCTAATAAATTGGTTCTATAAAACTAAAACTGATTGAAAATTTACTTCTTTTACATACAATTAGATATAAAATAAATATATACCATAATTAAAAATCTAAAGATATCATTCATGTAGCATAAAAATTATGAATCATAATTTGTAAGTATTATTGATATTCTTTTATGATCGGCAAAAACTAAAGAGTTACCAAAATCTATTTGGCCTAATGATATCAAGGTGTGTGAGAAAAGATGTCATTTCCAAATGGTCGAGAGTTTATATATATATATATATATATATATATATATATATATATATATATAAGTATAATTATATGTATATGTGTTTGTTGTTCCCAAAGAAAAATAACTAAACAGTATTTTGTATGTCATGTTCGTTTGTTCAACTAATTGTAACTTGTAAGTAATATTCAAAAAAGACTGCCAAGATCAAAATCTTATATAAGATCTTTTTCAAGTTTTGAATATCAAAATCGGGATTCTAAGATTCTATAAAATATTACATAAAAAGGTAACTGATCATATATAACATGGTTAAATAACTCAAAAAGAAAGGCAATTGGTCATGTAGTGGTTAATGACATGGTTAAATAGCTAAAAAGAGCATTAATACTAATCATTTATCATACATAAATAGCAACTCACAACCTTCATCTTATTTATTTTAAATATAAAAAGAAAGCGATAACAATTTTAATTTTTGAAACTCAATTAAAAACTACAATTTTTCTCAAGTTCTTAAAGAAAAAGGTTTGACCAGTAAAATGAAAGATCCCAAAAAAAAACACACCTTTATTGTTGAGCTTGAACCATTAAAGGAAGAAATTAATAACAAAACCAATGCTAAATCTAAAATTCTACCATCAATGAGAGTAAAATGTAAAAGGGGAAAAAATTATATGGTTATTGATCATTTACGGTTCAAAAAATAGAACAATAATAGGGCTATTCTCGATTGCGCCTTGGATAAAGAGACCAAGTCAACCAGGTAAAGATAATAAAAATCATATCAAAATTTACAATTTTCATGGAGTTGTAGGATCAGATCAGATTAGATCCTAATCTTACGATCTCGATCCTGATCCTATGATCCTATCTACGATCTTACATATCGATCATATTGCGATCCAACAATGTTTTTATAGGTAGGATCGTAGGATCTTACGATCAAAATTCCGATCTTGGCAACCTTATATTCAATATTTGCATTAATTTTAGCTATAATATTTAATATAATATTCTTAAAAAAAATCGTTAGAGATTGAATTTATAGTTCTTTTCGTAATAATGCCAGAGAAAGGTAACTTATATCTACTTGTCGTAGTTGATTGCTGCAATTTGATTTCTCAATTATTTACCAATGAAATAAATAGGCGATGGCTTCTAAAATACTAATAATAATAATAATAATAAATCAAGAAAATTACAAATGTAAAGTAAAGTAACTAATCAAGAATAGAATAGAACATTAAATGTTAATAAAACTAACTATTAAAAATGAGGTGGTTAACAAAATGTATCGTTTTTTCTTCAAGGAATAGTCGATTTATTTGGAATCAGGTTATTTTAGAGTACCATTCCGGATTTGGGACCGACATAACAAGTGTTTTCTTTACGTTATGTGTTTAATGTTGTAAACCCAATCTTCAACTTATAACATTGTATTTAAAAAAAAAAACTTATATAACAGGAAATTTTATGAATACAACAAAATTCACCTAACATGAACATTGTTATTAGTTAAATATTACTTTCAAGTTTCAACGACCACTTTTACTCTTACTTACCTCTAAAGATGAACCTACATTGGTTGCAAGGGCGTCTATGGATAGCCTTTGCATTCATAGAAGACTAATATAATGTTGATTTCTCATTTTATTTGCATGAGTCCTGACTAATCTATAATTAAACATATGAAATGGACACCCATTACCTCCCATACCAATTCCAACACCAAATTCTTTTTGAATGAATTTTCTCGATGGACGTTATTTTCCAAAATATAACAGCACATGTGACTTTCCATAAAAGAATTCTGTTCATCCTAATTTCATATCTTATAATAGGGATACAATAACTAAAACTTACAAACACCATGCTCCAATATGAAGAAAAAAAAAACATCAAAGGCAAATTTATATAGGCCGTAATTTTTAATTATGTTTATCTTAAAAATATATATATTTTTTAAATTGTATTTAACTTTTAATATTAAAATTATACATTGATATCTTTTTAACTTACAATTGATATGTAACGCCCTGTTTCAAATCGTTTCATAATTCGGGCCCGTGACCCGAAGATCAGTTATCATAAGACTTCGAGCATTGAGGAAGAGAGAGATTTAGGCCCCTTTGGACGTGGGTAATGTGGATTAGGTGATTCGAGAGTTCGGTTGGTGCTTTGGAGCCCATGTGTATAATCGTAAAGTGATAGTTCGGGTCTTTTATGAATTTTGGATTTAATTTTGGGAAGTTTTAAGACAAATGAGAGTTGATAGGATTGTAGAGCTTCTCATTACCTTTCTGTGGATATAAAGATCATCGAAAACGGAGTTCGGACGAAAAAGTTATTACCGTTTGAAGTTAGGAAGATTGTGGGGCTTAGGGCTTAGTCTAGTACGTTGGGCGTACTGGGCATACATTGAGTAAGTTGGGCGTAGTAGGCATTCGTGGAAAATGCTAGGCATACCTGGAGTACGTTGGGCGTACGTGATCAGTGCCTAAACCCTATTTTCGTGGTTTGAGCCATATTTAAGCTCCTTAACTTCCCCAAACCCATTCCATTATTAGCCTCCACCTCTCCAACACCCTCCATTGAAACCCTAACCCTAGTTTGAGCCTTGTGAGAAAAAAGAAGGTGTTTTTAAGTGCTTTGGAGTGTTCTTGGTGCATCTTGGAGAAGAAGAAACTCATTTGAGAAATGTTGGTTGCATTGGAGCTTGTAGATCCAGACTATGTTCACTGTGATCTTTCTTCTAGAGGTATAAAGTTAGAATCTCGATGATGCATTTGATAGATCTAGCTACTCTTGGGTGTTATGAGATTTTGCTCACTTTAGTGCATAAAGTTTAGATCTTGAAAGTTTGTGACCTTGTTATGGATAAAGTTGGAAACTTTATCCATCTAAACATCATATTAATTCATATCTAAAAGCTTGAGATTTGGACTTAATGGATTAAGTTGGAAAATATGCACTTCTGGTCCCTTTGAGACTTGAAGACTAGATCTTGGTTGGTTGGACCATTCTAATGGATAAAGTTGGAAACTTTATCCATTATGGAGTTATTAGGAACCGTAAAAATATCATATTGATGGGATTTGATGAATCATGCTTAAGTTGATGTTCAGATTATGGGTTTAGATGGATAAATTTGGGTTTTGGGTCCCATTAAGACATGCAAAAACATAAAGTTGGCAACTTTATGGCTTACTACGTTTTAAGTAGCCTAGATCTGAAGTTGGACATTATGTATTAACCGATTAAGACCTCAAAATGGAAGTTGGTCATCTGGGGTGTATGCAGGGCGTACGCATATGTACGTTGCGCGTACGTGCCGAAGGTCCTGATGCTGCGAGGGTTTTGAGTATGTCGGGCGTATTCCGAGGGTACGCTGAGTGTACTCACTAGAGGGTAGACTTGGGCTTATTTCGGGCTGTTTTAGGGCTTAAGGACTTTAGGCTCTTGTTGGGTCGTGAGTTTTTCTGTGATGGGCTTTTAAACTTGGAACCATTTTCGACATGGCATATCTTTTGGGCTTTGGAACTAACTGTATGTGGGACTTGGAGGGTTAGGCCCAATAAGGCAAGGATTAAGTAACTTTTTCCCTTAAAGAGAGGATTTGGGGTTTGGACCCTTGTGGCGGGCTATTGACCAAATTTCTAATTAGGATTTATTTTACTTGTGATTTAGAGTGAGAGGATTTTACGAGTTAGCAACTCGAGTGTGATCTATGTTTTCTCTATTATACATGCATACATTCAATATTCCAAAGCATCATCCTAACTAGCATACAATGAAGCGTAAACAACATGAAATACAAGTTAGATGCCATACCTTTTAGTGTAGTTGGAAGCCTTGAACCTTTAAGAGCTTAGCACCAATAGTATGAATGCCTCAAATGGAATTACAACACACCTAGGACAAAGGTGGCTCTTGAGAGAGAATCTTCTTGCACTAAAACACCTCCATGAACTCCAAGAACATGTTAGAGGCGTTTTTAGGCTATGGAGCACATATTTATATGTAGGATTCTAAGGGTCATGGGTTAACCCTAATCCATACTCATGGGTTTATGATCCATGGTTCACGTGGCCCAACTCTTTATGTATCCAAACATAAACTTAGTCCAACATGGATCATAAGCCCAACATATAAATATAACTAATTTACACAATTAGTCCCCATTGATTTAATTAGTCTCTTTTGATCACTAAATTAATTCCAAACTAATTCTTGATCAATCCTAATTAAATCATATGATTTCATATTAATATATTAGAACTTATAATATATTAATAAACCATAAATAACCTCTTCTCAAAAGTCTATCCTAACAAATTGTCCTTATGATATGCAACCCAAATGGACCATGCTACTCTCGGGTCAAGTACATACCAATTATAGTTATGGGCTTAGACATCTAATCCAACAGTCTCCCACTTGGATAAGTCTAATAACTATTATTGCAAGTACGACTCCAAAATCCCGACTAGCAATCGTAGCTCTTAAAAGCCGTTGTCGATCTCTGACCTAGTCAATGACGCGTCTATTAGATAAGGGATCATATATTCCCCCATTCTAGATATCATATGGACTGAGACATGGATTATAATCATTCTCTCTGTCCATTTGTTGTTTCCCGATTTCCGATTTATGATGACCGACTAATTGAACAAATCAAATCAGTCCAGGCACGGCCGAGCACTTAGGGTTGTCATCACTAAATCATCGAGGGGCCCACATATATCGCTTTTATCCTTCCAAGGGTAAAAGGAATGGATAAACTTCGACTCATATGCTTGCTCTATTTACGCACCAAATCACACACAACAATGTGTTTTATAACACCAAGTTACTTGTGCGTTTTCACATTATCAATGTGCAACCGACTTGTAAACTGCAACTCATATCTCTTCGTTTGAAGAATATAAGATATTATCGTCTCATGATCACTCATGATAAAATCCATGAAGTGATTTAAATGAGCGTGAGTTTAATCCAATACTCGAATCTTATTCCAGGAGCACTCATGAATACTGCAACTATGTCAAGGCCACCTAGACAAAATACAAACCCATTCATGACAGTCTTGCCTCAATACCTACTTCCAAAGTATGATCGATTGTGGACGGTTTGAATGACCTAGTTATTTGGGAAGTCAAAACATGCAAAGTGAAACACAAGAATAATACTAATCCTATATGGCCCCAATACTTGTGAGAGCAAATAAAACACCTTTTATTTAATCACCATATTGATTACTCATTATTCATTGTATAATATTTCGAATAATCAACTTTATACTAGAATCAAAACAATAGCTGTCCCATGCTCCAAGCATGCACACTATGTTTACCTATGGTCCTTTGTTTGTGGAATAGATCAATTGACAACATTTCAAATGATACTCATTTCACAATTCCAAATCCCTATGATAAATGTAAGAATAGAAGATTCTTTGCCATTTACTAAAATCTGTTAGATTCTAAACTTATATGCAATGATCCTCTTGTAATGACTATGCACAAAAGTCACAAAGACTTGGCAACAAACATTACAAAGTATTCCAATAGAGAGCAATTCCATGGAAACGAAGTCTCACATTCAAAGTACATTCCTTTGAACATCCTTCTTGCATTAAGTTTTCTAATCTTACACAGATTTGAAGAACAAATTCCACCTATGGAAACATTTCCATATTCCCATTTTTTACTATCACTTCTGAACAAGAGTTGCCTCTTTTCAGAATATGTCAATATGGTCTTTCCAAAAATTAACACTATACTTCCAACCGTCCACGGGCAACCAATCTTTGATAAACCTCAGATTGTCCTCGACAATTGCTTAATCATTTTAGTCATATCCAGTCCTAGTCCTTTTCCCTCTTAATGACCTAGGCATTTGGAAAATTTAGAACGGATGAATATTATAGCACATGTAATCGATCCTATATCCAAAGCATATGGGACACGATTCATGATGTCTCACATAAAGATATGATACTAGACCAGTCTTTTGCTATAATATTTCTATTTCTATTTGCCATGTTATCATAATTCGAATTATGAAAATGAATGTCGTAATCATAATCGAATTTTAGAACGCAAATAATGTAATCATGACTAAATTTGATTAAAGACTCACAATCTAAGCTTTTAGAATTGGAATAAAGTATAATTTCCTCTCCCTTAATTATAGCAAAACAACTTTCCAAACCCTGCAACGCTGCAACTTGAAACTTTTGTTTTCTATAATTAATATTGCTAACTCGCAACACTTGCCATAATCATTATGCTCCCACTAGCATAATAACCATTATTAGCATAACACTTATGCTCCCACTAGCTTTGACATGTATCCAGAAATCAGTTGGACTTCTAGAAATCAACACTTATTGACTTTCTTACCAAAGTTCAGATTTCTGATACAAGCTGCTTCGATAAGACTTTATCTAAGCTTCCCAAAATCATACACCTTTCCTTAGATAGCACACATGTGTGTCTAAACAATTTTAGAACTACGAAAAGGGATGTCGTAATCATAGTCTCAAATGTTTAGACCTTTTCCATTGCTCACAATTCAAATTATGAAAAGGGATGCCGTAATCATAATCGAATTTGAGAAATGAAAACATCACAATTGCTAACTATTCAAAATCTACTTAGTGAAAGCGTTTCCTCACAATCATTTTCATGAAGCGGAGAGAAACCTTATGACACTTAGATTTTTATGGTGTATGTGTTCCTATCCATGTGAATTTGTCAAAACCATAATCATAAGACAAGGTTAGTGACAAATCCAAACTCATATGGACTGAACTTGTTCAATCTTAATTTCTTGCCACCTGGCAGCATGGGGACTACCATTGCTTCCAGGTTGTTATGTAACCAATTGATAACTCATAGAACTCGCAAGCATAGTCAAATTTTAACTGGAATGAGCACAGGAATAAGAATATGTCAACACGATAGGTTACAAACCTCAAGTCGTGTGCTAGTGATAAACAACAGGTTTTATTCTTGATTAGTTCTTGAGACCCTTTCAAGATCATTAAGACCCCCACTGACTCCATGAAATATGAGATTCTATTATCAAGAACCATTCCTTGACAAACAAATATTCAAGATTTAGTGCGGATTCTTATCAAGAAAAACACTTCACACTATTTGCCTTAGTTGGTCTTCGTTTTATCCAAAACATCACAACTTACCAATTTCAAATGCACAAGAGTAGAAAGCATTTTACTCTACATTTGACAAGTGTTATAAACCTTTCTTAAGATTAGTCACTCGATTTACAATCTTGGAGTATGACTCTAAGACTTGTTTTGGAACGAAGTATGACTCATCTTCTTGATTTAACCTTTTCAACAATTCACGATTCCTCTTCTTAGCCAAACAAATGCACCAAGATGTCCTTAGAGGATCAATTGTGACATGCCTTTCCATAATCTTTAAGATAAATATGTAAGTATAACCATATTTACTAAGCTTTAGTAAACCATAACGAATAGTCTTATTTTTCTTTGTGGTGGACCTGACCAGCGCACAACCAAGTGTACACGATCCCCTAGTCCTTCACTTGACTCACATATACACGTGAACAAGAAATTAGTGTTACTTTTCCAAAGATGAAGTTCTCATTCATCATACAATACAAGTTGCATGATGCCAAGTTTCTATCCAACTGAAACTTGGTTGATGAGAATACTTTCCTTATTTGGTAAATTATGACACTACCACAAACGAAAGAATCAAATATATTTTCCAATATTGCTATCAATGGAAACATGTAAACAACAATTTTCACAAATTCCATTGTAAGAATACTTAAAATAAATAAAATCAAATATTTTTCTTTTATTTAAAAAAATGCAGAAAAACTTATCCTTACAATGCAAATACACATGAAAACTATGTTGTTATCAATTCCTAAGCAATTTATCATAACTCTTAGCAGCAACTCAAAATTCTGATCTTCAGATCATGCGATCGAAATCCATCTCTTCACGATCAGAATTAACTTATTCTTCCTTTAAGCTTCCTTTCTTTTGTTCGATTCTACAAAACATCAAAATGCGACCTAGTTACATCATGTAATAAGAATCTCCAAACAGGAACTTAATAGAGTTAGATAGTGGAGTTTACCTGAAGCATAGTCAAAATTTTGACTTTTACCATCCTAGTGAACTTTCAGGTAAACAGGGCAGCTTCGCAACCAATGCCCCTTCTTTTGGCAATAGAAACATATGGGCTCTTTAGTAATGGTACGCATGACTATCTCAGACTTAGCATTTCTCTTTACCATTTGGTCAACCGGGTTGACTATGGCCGATCCCTTTCCATTGGGAAGAGAAGACTTTTCTGGACTTCCAATGTTTCCATTGTCAATGTCCATGTAAGTTTGGGAAGCAGATCTGCCAATAAAATTTGCTTTACCAGTGCTCCAAATCATTGTTGATTCAGCAGCAACAAGCAAATAGGTAAGATCATTAAGTGTCATGTCGTGGCCTGTCACATAGTCCTTAATGAACTCACTATATGACTCGGAAAGTGATTAAAGAACCCAGTCAACAATCAACTTCCTTGAAACTTCGACACCTAACTCTCCCAGCCTGTCAATATGTGACTTCATCTCCAAGACGTGAGTGCACATAGACTATCCATCTTTGTGTTTGCTTCCCAAAAGGGCTTGAGTGACCTTGAACTTTTTCAAGTCTTTGAACTAGTGGGTTAGGGAGAATAACTGGAGGCAGTAGAGGAAGTGAAGTATGATTTCGAATCCCATTAATGCACGACAAAGGGATTAATCTTTCACCTTGATCGCCATATGGGATATCATCTTCATTAGGAAAGCTTTTATCCAAAAGGATAAGGAAGACCATAGTTGTCATAACTAGACATCTATGAGGGAGAAATTCAAGTTTAGTTGATTTAAGTCCTTAATATAACACCCAATTTGAAATATTAAGGCTAGGACCCAACACAATACTTAACAAATTGGAAGAGGGATGTCGTAATCCAATTTGCAAAACATTTGAAGGTAGGTAAATGACGATTTACCAATTTCCACCACGAAAAACGAAAAAGAATTTTAGGTTTTAAGTGAATTGAAACTCCTAGATCTTTTGAGCTTCATTGAACTTTTCAATGGCATGTTTAATCTCAATTGTGCCCTTCAAGTTTCTGACTGGGATGTTGAGGATCTCAAACAAGGTGTGAATAACCATGCAAATTATCTTGGTACACCCAATGTTACAACCACCTAATCAATGTGTCGGTTAACCACACACGCCCCATTGATTTATGATTAACATCAAACTACCCTTTTCCATGCATTGTCAGTCCCAGATTAGTGTGTCGGTAAACCACACACGCTCCACTAACGAATTAACAAGGTGAAAAGTGCAATTTCATGGGTTAGCACCATATTCACATTTTTCCTAAAGTAACTAAGATTGGGAATTTAATAAAAGTTTAGTTACTTTATATTTATCATTATACTTTTAATGAAGGGAGAATTAGTGTCCTGTCCTACTCGTTCGGCTAACGACCCTCCACCAGTCAAGGAAGCGATGGGTGAGAGTGAACACCCATTAAACTGCCATTTTATAGGCAGTAACCTTATACCCCCTTATAGACCGGCTTCGTGAATGAGGCCTACTAACGGTAAGACTGAATTTACTCTTATACATATATATAAATATTAAACCTATAATATTATAATAGTATAAGGGTTGAATTTTAAACTTTTAAAATTCTAGGGTTTGGAACTAAATGTGTCAAAAGAAGACTCTACATTTACAAATTCCAAAATTTGAGGGCAAGTTTTGAACTATTCAAAAACCATTGGAATCCATAACATGTGAGTTTAATATAGGCTTTAATGAAAAGACTCTTGGACATAACTTGAGGACAAGTTATGGAGTTCATAAAAACATTTGTGGAAAAAACTCTTCAAGACCATAACCTATGAGTTTAATGAAGTCTTTTAAAAGAAAAACTTTTCATTTTTCATAACTTGAGGACAAGTTATGGAGTACATTAAAGGCCATAAAAATCATCAAATAAACTAACAAGCATGTCAAATAATGTCCATGATCTAGATTAAACTCATATGAACAAGATAATTCATATCAACCAAATTTCATGCAATTAGCATAATCATACAAAACATGAAACTTTGACAATTATCTTATAAATTTGATAAGCATGATCATTACCACATCAAAAACATGTTTATAAGTTCAAAAATAGCTTAGGGTAATGATCCTAGTCCAATTCTAGCCAAAAACATCAAAATCTGTATTCTGGAGCACCAACTCGTCGAGTGCAAGAACAAACTCGGCGAGTTGGTCAGAATTGTGCTGGGACTCGGCGAGTCCCCTAGTGGACTCAGCGAGTCCACTCTCCAGAATAGCAGAAAATTGATTTTTCAAGCTTAAACAACAAGCAACATCAAGTATAATTGAAAACAACCCTAAGCTCTGATACCACTGAAGGGTTTTGAGCATTCTAACACTCCTATGGTGTACATGCAACCCTAGATGCTTTGGATCTATGGTTTCTCTATTATACATGCATACATTCAATATTCCAAAGCATCATCCTAAGTAGCATACAATGAAGCATAAACAACATGAAATACAAGTTAGATGACATACATTTGAGTGTAGTTGGAAGCCTTGAACCTTTAAGAGCTTAGCACCAATAGTATGAATGCCTCAAATGGAATCACAACACACCTAGGACAAATGTGGCTCTTGAGAAAGAATCTTCTTGCACTAAAACACCTCCATGAACTCCAATAACATGTTAGAGGCGTTTTTAGGCTATGGAGCACATATTTATATGTAGGATTCCAAGGGTCATGGGTTAACCCTAATCCATACTCATGGGTTTATGATCCATGGTTCACGTGGCCCAACTCTTTATGTATCCAAACATAAACTTAGTCCAACATGGGTCATAAGCCCAACATATAAATATAACTAATTTACACAATTAGTCCCCATTGATTTAATTAGTCTCTTTTGATCATTAAATTAATTCCAAACTAATTCTTGATCAATCCTAATTAAATCATATGATTTCAGATTAATATATTAGTACTTATAATATATTAATAAACCATAAATAACCTCTTCTCAAAAGTCTATCCTAACAAATTGTCCTGATGATATGCAACCCAAATGTACCATGCTACGCTCGGGTCAAGTACATACCAATTATAGTTATGGGCTTAGACACCTAATCCAACAATATCCACTTATGTATTTATGTATCCCGTGATTTTGGGAGTTTGTACTATGATAATATTTTATTATGATATGCTCTCGACTGTTTTGATATGATTATCGTATGATCAGAATGAATGTAAAAATAAAAGGTTTATCTGAATTTTTGGGATGTTACAAGTTAGTCTTAGAGCCTTGGTTTGAGGGATTCGGCATACTCTCGGGTGTGTCTGAACTCAAATCGAGGAGTTGGTAGATTTTTCCATAAAAAGTAACATTTAAAACAAGGGATTTTAGTAAAAGAAAAGGGTGTGATGCGTGCAATCAGCCGAGCTCAAGTAAGTCTTCCCAAAATACCCATACATGTTATATGTTTTACGCTATGATATGAGAATCGCATGCTAGATTAGGACTAAGGATCTGCTCAGGATTGCTTGATAGTATGCTAGGAGAGATGCCTTTATATGTATGATTGTTTGAGCTTTTAGAATTGCATGCTAGTATGGATTTTAGATGATTGGATGGATTGGCATGATATGTGATAACTTATAGCCTAAGAGGAATTGGATGTTATACTAGACGTGGAATCTTTATTAGTAGGAAATGAGCATGAGATGTCCTCTGTTTGGTTGTGGCTTGGAGTGTCACTGCACAAATGTTGCTTGCTTTGTGCTTTATGGGACCCTTAGTTATGTGAATTAACTATTAAGTGAATATGTTAAGTCACATGTTACATAGGTTAAATAATCTTAGAGTGATAGATTTGACCCTACTGCACAACTCTTGTTTGATTCTAGTCGTTGTAGGGACGAGTCTTTTACTTGAAGGATTATATAAGCTTTGTTGCATGTGATTGTATTCATGAAGTAGTTAACTGACAGTATTGGGAGTTCTTCAGCAGCTGATGGCATGGTGAGGTCGGGAACCTAGGAGAGCCTAGGATGTGTTGTAGTGGGTTGGCTTGTGTTGTTTAGCGATGGGTATTTGTTTGAGAACAGGTGTATAATAATTGATAGAATGAATGTGGATATGAGTAGTTACTTAGAGGATCTGAGATTATTCTTGAGGAAAGTATGGATAAGTGTGGAAGGTAGTATTGGGCCCGTACAACAGGAAGCACAGGATCTATACTCGAATCAAGGAAAATTTAGGGGATTCTAAGGAACTGGTTAAGGAAGATAGTATGGTTTGGCACCATGATTCGTCGCAATGTATTTCCGACTTTATCGGTTTATCAGGTATGGTTGTTTGGGCTAAGGATGGGCCTGGTGATTGTTTGGGCCTTAGTGGTCATGTCTGTTGGGTTTCAAAGGTGCAGACCCATGAGAGGTAGTGGATTTCAAGGTCTAGAGGGCCTTGTTCAAGTAGTGACGGTTGAGTCGCGGGACTCGAGAATGAAGCGATTGTAGTGAATGGCTTGAGGATTGCAGCCGGAGGTTAAGTGATTGGCAGATGGCTTAGGATGTCACTATCATCGACAAGGGGTTATGTAGTTCCAACTTTCCGCATTCGGAGGAAATAGAGAGTAGACATGTGATTTTCAGTCCCGACATGGGTCTAAAAGATTGTGGTATTCTTTGTCGACAGGTATGGCAGTGTAGGAATGCACAAAAGGATTTTTGTGGGATGGTTGCCTTGAGATAAGATCAAGGGTCTGCTTTCTTGAATTTAGTTAGGTCAGATGCTAATTGATTGTTTTAAGAACCAAGGGAAGTGAATCAGTAAGAACAACTTTTGTTGTCTCTGATGTATCCTAACTAAGAGAATGATGTTTCTTAAATTTATGAGTAATGCTCGCGATGAATTGTTTGCTGGTAATTAGGAAAGGTGTGTGGTAGTTCATTTGTTTTTAGATAGAGAATCGGTGTCATGAGTGGACATAATTATTTTTTGTGCATCTGCATGGGATTCTGATGTTAGGGGCGGTTATGATTGGGAGGTTTTCGTGGGCTCCATCTGAGATCCGGAATAACTTTGATTTCGCATGGTCCTTATTTGGAAGAACAACTTTTTATTGTGTTATATATTCTAAAGATTTGGGGATGCTACGCATCCGGTTGAACCCGTTTGAGATGTGGTTTGTCTGCAACATCATTTGATGGTAGTTCGAACCCTAATAAGGGGAGAATTGGCTATTTTGCTTGAAGGATAATCGCTATGTTCGAGTTTATGATTTTAGAAGAATGGGTCTTAGGGATTTACGGTTCAGGTATGCAAAACTTTATTTCAGGATTTGGTCATGACAGATGTGTATGGCAAGTTATCATCAGATGTATGTGTTCAGGAATGCAAGAGTCGTCTACACGACAAGAAGATATTGGATAAGGAGCTTGTTGTAGCCAGTGGTGCCTCTCGGAATGTCGCCCAATAGATCAAGAGGCGTTTGGGATGCTCATGTTGAGCATCGAGTGCTGAGGGATTCCTCAACTCGTTGTATAGATTACTATCCCTGTTCTTAGGTGAGCAGTTATTTATCGATAAATCAGCTTCAGATTTTGGTATGTTTAGTTTCACATGGGTTTTTTCAGTAATGTATTGGGTTATTGGGTTAGTTGTCAGTGTATTCTCGATCGTTGATCATTTCGTTCATCATCAAAAGTGGAGGTTTCTCGAAAGTTTTGAGTAGTGTCAGTTGACGTTCAGTAGATGCATCAACCTATCGTCAAGTTCCGTATGTTTTATATTTTCTTCGGTTTCTGGGTATGTTTACCCTCAATTTTGGTGTGGAATTTTGGTTCATAAAAGGCTCATGTTCGATAGTTGTCCTTGGTTATCGGAAGTTCGGATGTTGGGGCAATGTTGTTCAGCTTTCCAGGTGTGACCTTGATCTACGTAGAATCTAATTTTTGTCGTGTTGTGTCGGTAGAATTTGTAATGGGATTGGTACGACTAAAGTTTTGGCAGTATTTCTAGATCACCTTGGAAGTTTTCTCGGGCTATTGTCTATAGGTGGGATCTATTCAGATTCAATCGAGGTGGGGGATCTTGTATCGCTTGTTCATAAGGATGTTTTTGTTAATGGTTGAGGTTATCATTTCGTTAAATATGTTGGTACTTCACCTCTTGGGGTAAGGTTGTGAGGATGAAAGTGTGCAGTAGATCCAGGGTTAGTTATGTGTCTCCCCTTGGAGGTGTACATTGTGATAGTGCCTTGATTATGGTCATGAGCAGTGCAAGTAGTCTGAGTAAGATAACATGAGACCGCTTGGTTAGCATTATTAGCATGATTATCATTTGGGTTATAACCTTCGATTTGGAACAAGCATGTGACCATCTATCTCATTCTCTGGTTGTGTGCGACCATGTTTTCGTCTAGTTTTACGTTGATATCAGTCTGTGCTGTGAAGGGAATTGTGTGTGATAGAAGGGTATAGCCCATGTTGTCTTTAGTTAGCATTGAAATGGATGTTGATTGGCTTCCTACACGTCGGTGGAATGATAGTTGGGTATATTTGGGCCCCTATGATGTTGTTTGCGAGTCTTACGGCTATGGATGTGATGACAACAAGATCGGTTTAGTGCTGTTAGTTTATCGCTTAGTGGATAGCAGGTGTCACGGCGTATCGTGAACCAGTGGTTGTATGATTTATATGGGTAAAACCCGATAGTCTTTTGATTGAGACTCTTAGTGTTGGATAAGGTGTCTAAGTCCATAACTTATTTGGTATATACTTGACCCGACCCGGCATGGTCCATTTGGGTTGCACTTCACCTGAACTATTTATATGGATAATATTATGAGAAGAGTATATTTGCGGCCTATTAATATATTATAAATTATAATATATTAATATGAAATTGTATTATTTAATTAGAATTGATCTTAAATTAATTATGAATTAATTTAGTGATCATAAGGTGACTAATTAATAATGGGCTATTATATTTATATGGTGTGGGCTAACACTCATTAGGAAATGGGCTAAGCTTAAATGGGAGTCCATGGATGATCCATGGAGCTTTTAACCCATGGATCCTTGGAACAGGAAAAGACATGGGTTATTAGGGTTTGCATGGTTCATAACCCTAATCATCTACACTATATAAAGGGGCTTATGGTGCTTGAAAAGACACTATGTGTGTGTGCATAAGAGTGGCCGATTTCTAGAGTGTTTGTGTACTCTCTCATAAGTTTTCCAAGTTTGTGGTGATTTGTGATTTCCATTTGAGGCATTCACATTATTGGTGCTTGGCTCTCAAACTCCTAAGGAATCAACTCACTAACAAAGGTATGTAATTCTTCTAGTATCTTTTATGTTTAAAAGTACCCCATGCATGCTAGATAAGTTATGAAACTTGGAAAATTATTTTGCATGTATTTTAGACAAACATAGATCCAAGGTTTCTAGGGTTACATGAACACCTTAGGAGTGTTAGTTTGCTCAAAACCCAACAGTGGTATCAGAGCCTAGGCTTGTTTGTTTGATACTTGATGCAAAATAGCTAAAAAAAAATCGAATTTTTGTTGTCTAAACAGGGGACTCGCCGAGTCCATGGGGGGACTCGACGAGTCCATGTACAAATTCATCCTACTCGTCGAGTAGGTTACTGCACTCGACGAGTAGGAGGATCAAAATGCAGTTTTTCGACTTTTACTGCTGGAAATGGACTAGAAACATTACCCTAAACTGTTTTGGTGTTTTAAAACCTGTTTTAGATGGTGTAATGTTTATGCTAATCCATTTAAAATGGCTTATATCAAAATTGCATGATTATATGTGTTCATATGTTCTTGGAATTTTTGATATGATGTTCATGTTCTTATGAATTATTGTTAGATCATAGGAATTATTTGCTAAAATTGTTTATTGATAATTCTTGATCATTTATGTGTTTTAATGGAGTCCATAATTTGCCCTCAAGTTATGGATTTCCAAAGGTCACTTTCTTTTATGCACATTTAAAACACATAAGTTACATGAAAATGAAGAGTCTTCATTTTTATGAACCTTTAATTCATAAGTTATGAAATGAAAAGTTTTGAATAGTTTCAAAACGTGTCCTCAAGTTTTGGAATTTGTAAAGTTACACACACTTTAATATACTTTAATTCCAAACCCTTAGAGTTTTAAAAGTTAAAATTCAACCCTTATACTATTTATAACATTAATGGTTAATTATTATATATATGTATAAGATTAAGTCGTTTTACCATTAGTAGGCCTCATTCACGAAGCCGGTCTATAAGGGGGGTATAAGGTTGTTGCCTATAAAATGACAGCTTAATGGGTGTCCATTCTCACCCACCGCTTCCTTGATCGGTGGAGGGTCGTTAGCCGAACGGGTAGGACAATGACTTTAAATTCTCATTAAAAGTATAATGAATATTATAAAGTAACTAAACCTTTTATAAATTCCCAATCTTAGTTACTTTAGGAAAATGTGAATATGGTGCTAACCCATGAAATTCACACTTTGTACCTTACCAAGTCGTTGGTGGAGCGTGTGTGGTTAACCGGCACACTAACTTGGACTAGTAAGGATCACGAAGGGTGACTTAATGTTTATCATAGATCGGTGGAGCACGTGTGGTTAACCGGCACATTGATTAGGTGATAATATTAAGGGTACCAAGTGAATTTGCATGGTTATTCACACCTTGTTTTGTGATCCTCGGCATCCAAGTCACAAAACTTGAAGGGCACAATCGAGATTGAAACATGCCATTGAAAAGTTCAATGAATCTCAAAAGAATCTAGGAATTTCAAAACCAATTAAACCTAATAATTCATTTCGTTTTCATGGTGGAAATTGGTGAATCATCATTCACCTACCATCAAATATGTTATTGCTTAGATTACGACATCCCTCTTCTAAGTTATAATATATTGTGTTGGATCCTAGCCTTAATATTACATTTGGGTGTATTATTAAGGATTCGATATATCTAATCTAAACTTGTTTTTCTTCTTTTCAGATGTCTTCCAACAACAATGCTTCGGGCTCTAACCCTACTGGCTCCTTTTCTCTCATGAACCTTTGTAGGAGGGTCATATTTGATGGTTCCAACTTCATGTATTGGATCCGAAACATCAGGATGGTCACTCGTTACGAGGACAAGGAATATGTCCTCGATAAGGAGCTAAAGGAGCTTGATGAGTCCACTGCTACTCCTGAGGAGGTCGCTGAGTATCAGGCACATGAGAGAGATGCCACCAAGGTGGCATGCATCATGATGGCCACCATGACAGCTGAACTCCAAAAGTCCTATGAGGACTATTACCCTTTTGAGATGCATCAAGATCTGATGGAAAGGTACCATCAGAGTGCTCGTCAGGAGCGGTATGAAATAATCTCCTCCATGATCACTACCCGTATGAAGGATAGCGAACCAATCACGGGCAACATGCAGAAAATGCCAAGGTATGTGGACCGTCTAATGAAACTGAATGTGAACTTCCCTGAGGAGTTGGAAATTGATATCATTTTGCACTCCTTGCCCTCGTGTTATGATCAATTTTGTATCACATACCACATGAACAAGGAGGAAGTCACACTCAGTAAGCTTCAAGGACTTCTGAAGACCGCCGAAATGGTCTTAAAAGTAAGTCGGTTGCTACTCCTACTCCTACTACTACCCCTGTTTTGGCTATCGGGCAAGGCAAAGGGAAGAAGAGGAAGCACCCTTCGAATGGTACCAAGGGAAAGTCCCTTGAAGGCTCCTCATCTGGAACCAAAGGTGGTTCTATCACTCCTTCTGCCATCCCTAAGGATGTTGAATGCTTCTACTGTCAGAATAAGGGGCACTGGAAGCGAAACTGCCCAAACTACTTGCAAGATGTCAAGGATGGGAAAGTGAAACCATCCCATGCAGGTATTTACACTATATTGTCTAATAACTCACCATATTCTAACTCTTGGGTGCTTGATACAGGATGTGGTATTCACATATGTTCTGATTTGCAGCGCCTAAGAAGAAGTGAGGATGTGGAGCACGGAAAGATAAAATTAATCATGGGGAATAGGAAGATTTCGCCTGTTACCAAGATTGGAGTTTATACTTTGTTGCTAGATAGTGGGTTAAAGTTAGATTTGAATAAATGTGTGTACTCGTCAGAAATGGCGAGGAATATTATTTCCTTTCATGCTTTGTACAAACAAGGTTTTACCTTTTCTTTTGATAATGAAGTTAGTAGTATTAATGCTTTCTTTAATAATGTTCTTTGTTTTAAAGCATTACCTTGTGATGGTGTGTATGAAGCTGTATCGGTTGTAGATAATTTAGGAAATAATGTATTGTGTATTGATTCTTCTACTAGCTTGGATAAAGCATCTTTGTGGCATTGTCGTCTTGGACATGTAAGCAAGAAACGCATAGGCCAGCTCCAAAAGGATGGAGTATTGTAGTCATTCGCCCTTAAGTCGGATGACAGTTGTGAATCTTGTCTACTTGGAAAAATGACAAAATCACCCTTCACTGCCACAATGGATGCTAATCGCTATTATGTGACTTTTATTGATGATTTTAGTAGATATGGTTATGTCTACTTAATCAAACATAAGTCAGAAACTTTTGAAAGGTTTAAAGAGTTTAAACAGGAAGTAGAAAATCAATTGGGCAGGAACATTAAGATGCTTCGATCCGATCGAGGTAGTGAGTATCTTAGTACTGAGTTCCTCGACTATCTTAAGGAGTGTGGGATTGTCTCACAATTGACACCTCCCAGGACACCACAGCTGAATGGTGTAGCTGAGAGGCGTAATCGAACTTTGTTGGACATGGTTCGCTCTATGATGAGTCGAGCTTCGCTACCAATCTCTTTTTTGGGGTATGCCTTAGAGACTGCCGCCCACATCCTTAATCTAGTCCCTACAAAGAAGGTTGCCAAAACACCTCATGAGATGTGGACTGGGAAAGTTCCCAATTTGGACCACATCAAGCTTTGGGGTTGCGAGGCGTTCGTGAGGCGCGAGACTCATGACAAGCTCGAACCTTGAAGTGAAAGGTGTATTTTCATCGGTTACCCACAAAAATCTTTTGGTTACCTCTTCTACAGACCCAGTGAGAATGTGGTCTTTGTGGCTAGGAGAGGGGTCTTTCGAGAGAGAGAATTTATAAACCAAGGAGACAGTGGGAGGCAAATTGACCTTGAAGAAATTCAAGAGTCAATTGGTGAAGGAACCTCAGACACTAGCAATCAACCTGAGGAGGAAACTCCTGTTGATCCAGCTGACGAGTCTATACCTCCGAGGCGTTCCACAAGGGTTAGGAACACACCTGAGTTTTATTATGGATTTCATATTACTACGAAAGGTGATACATTTATCAGTGATAGTACACTGGTAAATCTGGATGAACCTAACAGAGTTAAGGAAGCCATGGCAGGCCCGGAGTCTGCTAAATGGAAGGAGACTATGGAAAGCGAGATAAAGTCCATGTATGACAATCAAGTTTGGAACTTGGTTGACAATGTATCAGGCCGTAAGACAGTCGAGTGCAAATGGATCTTCAAGAAGAAGACCGACATGGATGGAAAGGTACACACTTATAAAGCACGACTGGTCGCGAAGGGTTTTACTCAGACTCAGGGTATTGATTATGATGAAACTTTTTCACCAGTAGCGAAGATTAAGTCTATTAGGGTTATGCTAGCCATTGCTGCATTTCATGATTATGAAATCTGGCAAATGGATGTCAAAACCGCTTTCCTTAACGGAAAGTTGGCTGAGGATGTTTACATGAATCAGCCAGAGGGTTTTGTCAGTGCAGAGTACCCTAATAGAGTGTGCAAGCTTGAGAAATCCATTTATGGATTGAAACAAGCATCTCGAAGCTGGAATCTTTGTTTCGATGAGAAGGTCAAAGAGTTTGGTTTCTCAAGAAGTGAAGATGAGTCTTGCGTGTATGTCAGAGCTAGTGGGAGTATAGTTAGCTTTTTGGTGTTGTATGTAGATGACATACTACTCATAGGAAATGACATCCCAACCCTGCAGGAGGTTAAGTCTTGGCTTGGGAAGTGCTTTGCTATGAAGGACCTTGGAGAAGCTACCTATATCCTAGGGATAAGGATATTAAAAGAAAGGAGTAAAAGACTAATTGGATTTAGTCAGAGTATCTACTTGGATAAGGTGTTGAAAAGGTTCAACATGCAGAACTCCAAGAAAGGAGAATTACCGATCCAAAGCAATGCCAAACTGAGCAAGGCTCAGAGCCCGAGTACAGAAGATGAGATAGCTGAGATGAGTCGATTACCTTATGCTTCCGTTGTTGGGTCGATCATGTATGTTATGACTTGTACCCGTCCTGATGTGGCCTTCGCTTTGAGCATGGTCAGCAGATATCAGGGGAACCCTGGCAAGGCTCATTGGACCGCGGTAAAGAATATTCTCAAGTACCTGCGGAGGACTAAGGATTGGATCCTTACCCTTGGTGGGAGTGATGACTTGAGAGTAGTAGGGTATAGTGATGCTAGCTTTCAGACTGATAGGGATAACTTCCGCTCTCAGTCGGGCTGGTTCTTTACCCTAAATGGAGGGGCAATCACTTGGAAGAGTTCCAAACAGGAGACTGTAGCTGATTCGACTTGTGAATCAGAGTACATAGCAGCGAGTGAAGCGGAAAAGAAGGCGATATGGCTGAAGAACTTCATCGGAGACCTTGGAGTTGTACCAGCTATTAAGGAGCCTATGGAGATTGTCTGTGATAGCAATAGTGCGGTTGCCTTAGCCAAGGAACCAAGAGATCATGGCAGATCCCGACACATTGACATAAAATATCACTTCATAAGACACAAGATAGAAGAGGGACTCCTCGTGGCAAAGATGGTATCGTCAGATGATAACCCTGCGGATCCCCTTACGAAGGGACTGACGAGGGTTAAGCATTTGCAGCATGCGAGACGCATCGGGCTGAGGGACGATATTAGTTTTACAGATTAGATAGTTATTACTGAAACTTGTAAAATGTAATCGACGTTTGATGATGAATAAAAGTTGTGATTTATTTATGAGTAAGGTGTTGCTATCATTGTCAATTATTTACTATTGTTTCAGCTTTGCATGTTTTGACTTCCAGAATAATAAATTTATTCAAATTCTCCATAGTCGGTCATATGTCGGAAGTAGGTATGAATCAAGACTGTCATGAATTGGGATTGTAGATGACTAAAGGTGTTTAGCCATAGCAATGGTTGCTACAACATTCATGAGTTCTCATAAGTTATGAGTATTGGAATAAACCCACGCTCACTTGTATCACTTCATGGAATTTATCTCGAGTGATTGTGAGACGGTAATATCATATAAGTCTTCAAACCTAGAGATATGAGTTGTTACCTATGAGTTGGTTGTGCATTGATTGCACGTGAACGCATCAGTAACTTGATGTTATAAAACGTGCCTTTGTGTACAATTCAACAAGTAGTAGAACAAGCATATGAGTCGAAGTTTATCTGTTCCTTCTTGACTTAGAAGCGATATCTGGGCCCCTCGATGATTTTGTTTTGACCTATGTACCGGGCCCGATCAGAACTAAATTGATGTGTTCGATTAAGTTCTTTGTCAAATAAATTGGAAATCGGGAAACAAACTGCTGGACAATAAGTAAGACATTGTTCCATGTATTTGTCCGGCTGATATCATGATAGCATAGGATTATATGATCACTTATCTAAAATGGTGCTTCATCGTTCAACAGAGTTTTCGAGAGCTACGATTGCCGGTTGGTTCCTGAAGCTATATAGGAAAATACAGTTATCAGACTTATCCAAGTGGGAGACTGTTGGATAAGGTGTCTAAGTCCATAACTTATTTGGTATATACTTGACCCGACCCGACATGGTCCATTTGGATTGCACTTCACCCGAACTATTTATATGGATAATATTATGAGAAGAGTATAATTGCGGCCTATTAATATATTATAAATTATAATATATTAATATGAAATTGTATTATTTAATTAGTATTGATCTTAAATTAATTATGAATTAATTTAGTGATCATAAGGTGACTAATTAATAATGGGCTATTATATTTATATGGTGTGGGCTAACACTCATTAGGAAATGGGCTAAGCTTAAATGGGAGTCCATGGATGATCCGTGGAGCTTTTAACCCATGGATCCTTGGAATAGGAAAAGACATGGGTTATTAGGGTTTTCATGGTTCATAACCCTAATCATCTACACTATATAAAGGGGCTTATGGTGCTTGAAAAGACATTATGTGTGTGTGCATAAGAGTGGCCGATTTCTAGAGTGTTTGTGTACTCTCTCATAAGTTTTCCAAGTTTGTGGTGATTTGTGATTTCCATTTGAGGCATTCACATTATTGGTGCTTGGCTCTCAAACTCCTAAGGAATCAACTCACTAACAAAGGTATGTAATTCTTCTAGTATCTTTTATGTTTAAAAGTACCCCATGCATGCTAGATAAGTTATGAACCTTGGAAAATTATTTTGCATGTATTTTAGACAAACATAGATCCAAGGTTTCTAGGGTTGCATGAACACCTTACGAGTGTTAGTTTGCTCAAAACCCAACACTTAGGTCTCGGATAATTATCTTTCTTGGCTTATTTGGGTGTTAGTGCATTATAGGAGTCGAGAGTTTCAGTGATCAGCTGCTTTGAATCATGTGGGCAGTTAATGGTTGTTTGGAATAATAATTGTGCATCAGTAGCTGTTTGCAGAGTGTTTGCATTATGAACTCTGTTTGCTTGTGGGCTGTCTATCAGGAGTTCAGTTACCAATGCTAGACATCGATTATGTAATCTCGAGTCATGAAGTTCATTGTGAATGTCTCGAGTGATTTTTTAGGTGGGGGTACAACTGAGCTGGCATGGGATTTGGATGCAACGTGAGAATTTTTGGATTTACCATCCTTATGCTCATGGGATCAGCAGGTTGGTGATGACTTTTTAGGAAGTCAAGTGTGTATTTAAGGTTGTTAGACGCAACCTCCGAGTTGAGGATTTAGTGAAATTCACTATCGGTATATTTTGAGCATTCCTTCTGCATAGTAGAATGGTATTCCTAGCCAGAGACTAGGGGAGGGTGCGATGAATGAATAATCAGCACACTTAAGGAATAATATTTGGGTTTAAATTGATTGGTTCATGTTTTCGGGAAGTTTCCTGCCTTTAGTGGTTATCGCTATGATATGAGGTCTTCCAGTTGGCAAGCCTAAGGTAGTTGTTTAAGTTCGCAGGTAGAACAGTTGGGCTTCTTTCTTTGGCTAAGGGAAGGGTGTTAAGGTTCATTCTTTTGGAGGTATACGCAATTTCTACTAAGACGGGGCTTGGATGGTAGGTTTGGGAGGCGGTCGTTAGTATGGGATAATTCTTCAGTCTTAATCGAAATTCAGGAAGTTCTGGCATGATCGACTAGCATAGCAGAGGAAGTAGTAAGGAACGATTTCGAGGAAGAAATCTAATTTAAGTGGGGGAGAATTGTAACACCCTGTTTCGAATTGTTTCATAATTCGGGGCCGTGACCCGAATATCAGTTATCATAAGGCATCGCGCCTTAGGGGAGATAGAGATTTAGGCCCCTTTGGATGTGGGAAATGTAGATTAGGTGATCCGAAAGTTCGGTTGGTGCTTTGGAGCCCATGGGTATAACCATAAAGTGATAGTTCGGGCCTTTTATGAACTTTTGATTTAATTTCGGGAAGTTTTAAAGAAAAGGAGTGTTGATAGGATTCTAGAGCTTCTCATTACCTTTATGTGGATATAAAGATCGTCGAAAACGGAGTTGGGACGAAGAAGCTATGACCATTTGAATTTAGCAGTGTTTTGGGTCTTAGTCTAGTACGTTGGGCGTACCTGGAGTACGTTGTACATAATAGGGATACATCGAGTACGCTAGGCATACTTAGAGTACGCTGGGCGTACAAGGCATTCATGGAGTATGCTGGGCGTACGCGAACAGTGCCCAAACCCTATTTTCGTGGTTTGAGCCTTATTTAAGCTCTTTAACTTCCCCAAACCCATTCTATTCTTAGCCTCCACCTCTCCAACACCCTCCCTTAAAACCCTACCTTAGTTTGAGCCTTGTGAGAAAAAAGAAGGTGTTTTTAAGTGCTTTGGAGTGTTCTTGGTGCATCTTGGAGAAGAAGGAGCTCATTGGAAAAGTGTTGGTTGCATTGGAGCTTGTAGATCCATACTTTGTTCTCCATGATCTTTCTTCTAGAGGTATAAAGTTAGAATCTTGATGATGCATTTGATAGATCTAGCTACTCTTGGGTTTTATGAGCTTTCGCTCACTTTAGTGCATAAATTTTAGATCTTGAAAGTTTGTGACCTTGTGATGGATAAAGCTGGAAACTTTATCCATCTAAACATCATATTAATTCATATCTAAAAGTTTGTGACTTGGACTTAATGGATTAAGTTGGAAAATATGCACTTTTGGTCCCTTTGAGACTTGAAGGCTAGATCTTGGTTGGTTGGACCATTCTAATGGATAAAGTTGGAAACTTAACCATTATGGAGTTATTAGGAACTATAAAAATATAATCTTGATGGGTTTTGATGAATCATGCTTAAGTTGACGTTTATATTATGGCTTTAGATGGATAAAATCAGGTTTTGGGTCCCATTAAGACATGCAAAAGCATAAAGTTGGCAACTTTATGGCTTACTACGTTTTAAGGAGCCTAGATCTGAAGTTGGACATTATGTCTTAACCGATTAAGACCTCAATAACGGAAGTTGATCATCTGGGGAGTATGCAGGGCGTACGCATATGTATGCTGCACGTACGTGCTGAAGGTCCCGATGTTGCGAGGGTTTTGAGTACGATGGGCGTACTCCGAGGGTACGCTGAGCGTACTTACCAGAGGGTAGACTTGGGCTTATTTAGGGCTTAAGGACTTTGGGTCCTTGTTGGGCCGTGAGTTTTTTGTGATGGGCTTTTAGACTTGGACCCATTTTTGAAATGGCATATATTTTGGGCCTTGGGACTAACTGTATGTGGGCCTTGGAGGGTGAGGCCCAATAAGGCAAGGATAAAGTAACTTTTTCCCTTAAATATAGGATTTGGGGTTTGGACCCTCTTGGCGGGCTATTGACCTAATTTCTAATTAGGATTTATTTTACTTGTGATTTAGAGTGAGAGGATTTTGCGAGTCAGCAGCTCGAGTGTGATTTGATACCTTCAGTCTGAGGTGAGTTTCCTTCACTATACCATGGGTCGAAGGCACCAATGTCGGCCCACTAGTTTATGATGTAGTATGATGATTGTCTTCATAAAAATTGTCAGTTATGTTTGTATTTGCTAGATGACTATTTGATTCTTTTTGTTATGATATTATGTGGTAGTGGTAGGGGTGAAATAGACCCGATACCGGTTGAAATAGACCAAAGGGGATTGCAAGCACCCATATATGCTTGACTCTATTCAGTTGAAATAGACCGAAGGGGATTGCAAGCACCCAGATATGATTGATTGTATCCAGTTGAAATAGAACGAAGGGGATTGCAAGCACCCATATATGCTTGACTTTATGTTTGTATGGTATGAAGTATTTTGGGGGAACTCACTAGACTTTGTGCTTAGGGTTTTCAGTTTATGTTTCTGGTACTTTCAGCTCGAAAGGGAAGGGCGCGACGTGATCGCACTGCATCCACCTTTGTTTTTCCGCATCACGTGATTTTGGAATTTTTTACTCTAATAATATTTTATTATGATATACTCTCGACTGTTTTGATATGATTATCGTATGATCGGAATGAATTTAAAAATGAAAATTTTATTTGAATTTTTGGGATGTTACAAGATATTCGGAAATAAATTATAATTATATTATTTATATTCGGCCTAGATTTTTCGATTTTTTTGTTTTGTCACATCGATTAAATTGGATTGACATAAATTTTAATCCTAGATTCATTAGAGCTTACCATTTAATTGTGACACCAACATCCATCTAACTCTTTAAAAAATCATTAGATTCTCCATTTACCACCATATTTAACATCTATTTAAACCTACTAAAATTATAAAATATTTCACATTCAATTCTAAATGGGAAGTGATTCGTACACAACAAAATTTATCCATACACAACAATTTGTGCTTTAAATTGTTGTATTGTACAACTCTATTAAGCATAAAATGTTGTGTACGGATAAAAACTGTTGTGTACGAATCACTTCCCATTCTAAATCTATATGTCCTTCAACGACCAAAATAAGCTTAGGGTATGGAGCATGCATATTCATCAGGATGATTGTAGATATTAAACGAACGGTGTATGAAGAGCTGAATGTAGAATCTAAGCATGTCGGGCAACAAAAAATGATATTATAAGAGTTATTAAAGAAAAGAAAAATGGGTATTGGTAATGAAAATTATATTTGTGTTGCAGAGTGTTGGGTAAAACAAGTCAGACGTAATGGTGGAATTGTAGAATATGAATATTGTCAAGTTGCGGAGAAAATGAGTGGAGTGAAAATATATGTTTGATGAACAAAAATCAAAATTCCCTTATAATTATCATTAATTTCAGTTCAAAAAAGGAAGATATATAATTTAATATACATGATCATTTTTAATTATCATTTGACAGTTATGCATATTTTTATGTTATGTTTCAAATTTATTCTATAGTTGCATGGTAGATGTGTTAAACAAACCTAAATGTTCGTATAAATATAAGTAAAATATGTGCATAAATTGCCTATGATATGTATCAGTCAAGTCGGAGATGAAACCCTTAATGGTGTTACGTCCTGAAAATACTAAGTAAAAACTTCATTATTAATTTATCAAAAGTTCAAAACCAACAACCACTCATTCGAATAAAAAGATAACCAAAGTATTATAATGTATCCTCAAAACATCAATGACAAATCATAAAGATATTCAGAATAAACTCTAAGGTATGCAATGCGATTAGGTCGAGCTCTTCCCTTTAGAATTGGAAGTACCTGTAGCATGTAAACACAAACCACAAGCACAAAGCTTAGTGAGTTCCCCAAAATATCATATACCATATAAGAACGAGTCCAACCCAACATATATGCTTCTGGGCCCAACCCACTCATTCAAGTCCAACCCATGTAATCGGACCCAACCCATATAATTTAGCCCAACCCATATAATCGGGGCCAAACCATATAGTTGCGCGAAACCCATATAATCAGGCCCAGCCCATCAAACATACGTAAACATGTAAGATTCACAAAGACAATCTAGCATCCCAAAATATAACGAGAAAACTCATCTGACTCACGAAATCATCTAAACCACAGCTCAATCGCAACCAGTGCTACAACACACCTATCAAATAATGCAAGATCCAACCTTAGTCTATACACTAAATCCAACAATCTTGACCAAAAGTCAACCCAGGTCAACAAGTCAACGGTCAAGGCAAAGTCATTGGTCAACAACATCTACACCCGACCCTCACGTTGTGACCACTCCATGGTCACGTCGTGAAAATGCACCCGACCCAATTCCAACTTGGCCACGCTCCAACTCAGATACTGATAACTCACTCGGCATGCATCACGTTGTGAATTCTTCTAAGTTACGTTGTGAACACAACGGATAAGATGATCACAAAATCATCCATCTTCACGTCGTGATACTCTCCATGTCACGACGTGACCACTGTCTGAGGCAAAATCTTAATGTTTTGAGTCCTTAAGCTATTAGTCTTCAACTCTAATTTTCAAGGAAAGTTTTAAGGGGCTCCAGCGGTTCATAAAAATGACAACTTTATGGACATGCATGCTCCATGCATGTCCTATACCCAACCTTGGTCAAAAGGAAAGAAAATGACCTAAAACTCATGCAAGGCTCACAATCCACAACAAATCCTTATATCTACAAGGTATGATTCTCTAGGGACTCAGGAGGACCATAAATGTGCCAACTTTATTTTATCTATCCACTCAAATCAAAACCATGAATCAAAATGGACTAAAACAACTTAGATCTAAGAGAATAAACCATAAGATAGAAGCTTGAATCCTTACAAATGGTCCGGAAGGTGGTATTAAAGATGAGAAGGTGTTGCTTGCTTGATCCTTGCACCAAATCTCTTTCTACTTCCTTCAAAGAGCACCAAAACCCCTAAAAATGAGCCAAACCCACAAAAAGGACTAGGGTTAGGGTTTCCGAGGGTTGAGAGAGATAGAGGCTGAGAAATGAACCCTAAATCTGAGTTTAGGGTGCTTAAATATGAAGGAAACCATAAAAGATCATGGGCTTTGGTTGCATCCCTTGTCATGTTGTGAGCATATACACGTCACGTTGTAACATTACTCTGGGAATCCATTCTCAAATTGGCTTGTCATGTCATGACCACCCTATGGTCATGTCGTGACACCCAGTTTTTCTTCCCAAAAATCATTCTCTTGACACATTAAACCCTACACTGATCCAATTTGGAACACGGGTGTTACAACTCTCTCCCATTTAAATTAGATTTCGGCATCGAAATCATTTCTTATAACATTCTCTACCACACCATCCGACCTTGTTTGAATTTCGAGAATTACAAATAAAACTGCAAAATCATCTCACACAGACAATCGTATTCCAACACTGCTACCGAAGCCCAATCTTAGCAGAAATCACACACCTTGACGAAGAAACGAACCTTAACATGCCGCCCTTAACCAACAAAGAGAAAATCCAACTGCTCTGCCCGAAAACTGAAAACCATGTACCATTTCTGACTTCCAGACAAATAGAACCGTTCAAATCAAAGCCATAATGACTCAAATTCGCTTCTCGAACCAGAAAGAACCCATTTGACGCTGAATTACTTAACTGATAACAGGGAAACAAAATCCCTGACCATTTATCGATGTCTACTACCCTGTATCCGAGTACAAAAACGACTTCCAACACAAGTCGCAACCATTAGTTCTATACCAACATATACATCACACTCTGCTAACCATTGTTCACATATTCAATATATCCGAAATCCCCATAATTCCACGTTGTCCTACTAAAATCTGGAATATATAATTCTCAACTGATGGCTAAAGCTGACAACCTCACACATGGTCGCAACACGAGACCCCAACTACGGGTCTAGCTAACAAAAGCTAGCATAGCCTCACCATTAACATGGCTCCAACGATATACTTCGCAACTCCGATACCCATCAACATAACTATAAGAACCATGCCCTTTTACCAAGAATTATCCCCTTTACATACTTACCCCTAGTCCTCGAATAGGATCATCGTCGAAACATGCATAATGAAATCTCAGAACATCCTGATCATGGATTCCAACAATTTCAATATCGAATCCCTACTCAGAAGACTTCTTGTACGCACTTGACTTTCTGCAAAGTCATCCTTAGTCTGTTGCTCTCTCAAGAGTAACAGTGGTCAATCAAAAAATCTCACTCCAACCCAGGTGTACAACTACCAAACAAATCCTTCAAGACATTTACATCGAACTTCCTAGTTCAAAGTTTCAAGATCAATAACCAACCAACTGGTCATTGAGCTTCCCGACCCCTAAATGCTCTAGCACCCAACCATGCAAAATACTATCAATCTGAAACTAAAGAGTCTCGACCATATAACTACAGGGTCCCACTCATATGAGTCATTCACTCACCGGTTCACAATTCACCATGACCCCAATCTGTCACACCCCCAAACCGGAACGACAGAAACGTCCGGGGGTGGATGACTTTATGTTAAGTATCACAACACATGCATCATAGTAATCAAAGTAACAACAACCATCGTATTCATAATATAATATTTACAATGTGTTCAAAACATTACTTGAATAACATTAAAAGTACAACAAAAGTTAAGACGTAAAGCTCCATCTTCGAAACACCCGAGAGGTACCTATCTACTAGAGATCCTGAGAATACAAGTGGTTTGGAAAAGTGTCAACATTAAAGTTGGTGAGTTCATAAGTATTTTTGTTATAAAAAGTATACTCTTTGTTCTTTGGAAAAGTTCGTCTATTCCTCCAGAAAATCCTACATTTTCTTAATAAGTAATATGACTGTAGTTATTCCTTCTATGGTCATTTAGTGAATACAAATTATATATAATACAGATCGATAAGACAGTTGAATGTGTGAATCTGCCCTAAGCCCACAACCAAACAAGGAACAGGAAATGAGGCGGAAGTCACACATTACACTGTCTACCGGATCTTTATTATATATAATCCTAATGTGTTCATCACGTAATCACAAAATTAACATTAATGATTCTCTAGTCGAATGGTAACCACAATAGTTCCTACTATAATCACTTGGTTTATACTAACTATATATAACCTAATATTGAAGGGACAGTTGAATGTGGGAATCTGCCCTAAGCCCACAACCAAACAAGGAACAAGAAGTAAGGCGGAAGTCACACATTCCACCGCCTATCAAATATTATTTATATATAATTCGGATGTATAAACTAAGGAATTATAGAATTAACCATTAAAAGTCCTTTATGTTATACTAGTTTGATAGTAAGTATTAAACCTTTTGTAAATAAGTTTCTAGTTTCACTTACTCTATTGTAAACCATTAAAAGTCCTTTATGTTAAACTAGTTTGATAGATACTACCCTCCTATGATCACTTAATACATACGAGTTGTATATACCCGAGATCGAACAGACAGTTGAATAGGTGAATCTGCCCTAAGCCCACAACCAAACAAGGAACAGGAAGTAAGGCGGAAATCACACATTCCACTGCCTATCAGACTTCAATTTTATCTAACCATATTGTATAGACTGAGTAATCACATAGTTAATATCTCTTGAGATTGTTTAAGGAAAAGTATATTACTACGCATATATGTCGTTATTTTCTCCTTGTGAGTTCTTATGACCATACTAATTGATACGACGTGAATCGGAAGCCAATATCGTTTATGACGTTTGTCACCCGCAGACCTGCCGGTCCAACTGTAGCTAACAGCAGAGGTGAGGGATTGTTGGTCCCATATAGATCTATACACAAACTCACGTTCTCCCTCCAGGAGACATTGTTTCATAAGGCGAGACTTCCACTAGTACTTATGTAAGTACACGAAGATATGTCTCACAAACTAGATTAACGACTGTACAAGTAATAATGCGAAAACCTTTTTATAAATAACTGGTAATTTTGTAAAAAGATCCCTTTGTTCCATAAACTATATTTATCATAGTTTATAAGTTTATTTCCATGTTTTAACCTGGACTTTGTAAAATAGTTCATAAGATCCATAAACTATACCTATTATAGTTCATAAGTTTATTTCCATGTTTTAACAAGTTTCACGTTTAAATACACCTTGATGGTAAGAAAAACATAATAAGTAAATCATATTCTAAAACACAAAATTTCTTGTGTTTTACTTTTATTCTCCCCCTAAAAACATTAAAAAAAAACTTGGAAAAATATGGGGGTATGAACTCACCTTATTTGAGGGATTCGATAGAAGGTTCGATATAGGATGTTAGCTCCACAAGTGAAGTCCCGTTAACAAAACGAGTCCTAAACACGATTCATATAATATATATGTATACTTATTAATGAATATAATCATAAGAATGATAGGGAATCGAACTAATTTGCAAGTTTAACTTACAAATAAGGGTGTTAGATGCAAAATTTGAAGGCTGCAAGCTGTTCACGGCCAGCTGGGTGTTCACAGCCCAAGAACAGCTTGGTGTTCTTGAGTTTACGGCCCAAAAATCTTGATGAATAATGAACACTTGAAGATCCTAAGCAAGTTCCCTTGAAGATTAAGGGAAGAAGGATGATATTTGAGAGGGAATTGAGAGTTTTCGGTTGAAGATCTAGAGAGAAAAAGAGTGTGTTTTCAGCCAGATATGAAGAAATGAGGATAAAATCAGCCAAACTCATATATATAGGGATAGGTTTGCGGCCGTACATGGCTCCCTGTCGAGAACACAAACTGAGGCTTCGGTTTTCGGCTGTGAACTCAAACCGAGGTGATAAAGTTCATTCCCCGAGAAGATAAGCTTTCTAGAATTCGCCTCGTAGGTTTTCGGTTCGGAGTTTGCGGCTGCGAGGTTGTTTGCGGTTGTGAACGGTTTGTGGTTGCGAACCGTTTGCGGTCCGAGGAAAAGGTTGTCCGAGGGTTTTCGGCTGATGTGAGAATCCTTGGTTCTTGGGTGTTTTTACTTCCATCTCCTACAATACTTTCTAATAAGTGTTTATATGCATCAAACCCATTAATTTAAATCTATTAAATTAATAAAACAACAAAATGAACTTTTATTCACCATGTTTGACTTTAGTTGACCTTGGGTTGACTTTTGTTGACTTCCAAAGTTTAGAAAATGATGGGTTATCACATTATCCGCCCGTTAAAGGGAATTTCATCCTGAAATTCAGAATTCTAAGTGGTTATTCATGAATTTGGGAAAAAGTGGGTATTTCGGTTTCATTTGATTCTCTTTCTCTAGTGAATTCGGATCCTCACTTGACAATCCAACGGATCTTCACTGCTGGATCTGATGTTCTGATCGGTAAAGAGTATACGGGTTTGGTTTACTTGTCTCTGTTTATCAGAATGATATGTGCTCACTTGTAGCCCTGAACATCTTTGTCCTGAAGTTCATGGTAGGATTCATACTTGGTCCATCTATCATTACCTTGTGTTTACAAGTTGTATATAATTAAGATTAATAAGACGGTCGGATGTGCGACTCTACCCCAGATCCACAACCAGACAAGGAACATGAGATAGGGCGGAAGCACACATCCTAGGTCTATAGAATCTTAATTATATACCATTCTCGCGTATTCACTTAACTGTGATAGGTTAACCGTATTTGTCCCTAGCCTCTGTGCTTGAACTTGACTTGCTGCATATGTGGTATTTCCAAAAAGGTCTGCTGGGGATACTTCGGGAAGTCACGGAATTTCAGAATATCCTTGGTATTTTTCACTTTAAGTTTCTTGTCTACGTAATAAGCTAGGAAGACGTGGTACCCCTCGCATGGGTACTTCTGAGGTTTTGAAGCGAAAGACAATTTTGAGGTTTGTGTTGAGTTTGTCGTTATAGATTGAAAGGATTTCGTTAGACGGTCATTTAAGGCGAAGGGTCTTTACGTGGCATAGTAAATTGGTATGGTGAGGACCAAACCAATCCATTTCTAAGAACGACATTAGAACTTCTTATCGTAACGGTTGTTAAGTCGATTAAGAAAAAGTGTTTGTTTTATCCTTGTTAGTACTAGCAGTACAAGTGTTCTGGTAATTGAAAATAATTATTTTTCTTAATATAATCCCTACTAGGTCTCTCTATAATCGCATGGTGTATACAAGTCATGTATAACTAAGATCGGAAAGACAATCGATTGAGTGACTCTGCCTAAATCTACAACCAGACAAGGAACAGGAAATAAGGCGGAATCACTCACTATATGCCTACAAATCTTAATTATAAATGACCCTAATGTATACACTAAGCCATCATAGCTTACCTACAAGGGTTATTAGTTCTTATATGAACAATGTGTTAACTTAAGATTTTAAATTTTAATTGTTAAATATTTTCTGTGAAAATTCAATGTTTAATTATTGTTGTTTAGAAAACGTACCAAAATCTTAGAAGGTTCCTCGTTGCTCCTTTATGTCCAATCATTAAACTCCTCCTGTTCCTCCGTCATTCTTCTCTGTTGGACAATCTCTTTTGAAATGTCCCATTTCACCACATAAATGACATATTGGACTTACTCCAACATTGATGGTTGAAGTGAGGTGTTCCACTAGAGTCCTATAGAAGCGGGCAATGTGCCGTTTCATGTTGCACCTTTTACAATGCAACTCCCAGCAGACTCCATAATGATGGTAGTTGCACTTGTTGCAGTGTGGGAGGTTTCCTAAATACGGTGTTGTCGGTGTTAGGGTAGTAGGGTTGGTGGGAGTATGGACTGTTCCAGCTTGTTTCTTTTTGGTAGGTCTTTGTGTTAAACTACTTCCTTTTTCGTTCCATAACTTTCGTTTCATGTTTTCAGGTTTGTGGGTTGGGATATTCTTGTAGGTAGACACTCGTTGGTTTCCTAGGTTGTTATTACAGTTTGAATTTTCTAGACCATTTCCATTTTCACTAGCGTTATTTGCATTGAAATATGCCATGACGACTGTCACGACGGCCATAACCGTGGCTTGGAAAGTAGCAGAATCCATCTGCAGAAATGGCATTTCGTCGGTTGACTGGTTATTTCTATGCGAAGACATAATTCTGTTACATGATGTGAAACGATTCGATAAGTAATTATGGTTGTTTCTAGTTATACATATAAATTTCTCATTTTGTTGTGCGGTTCTCAATGTTTTGACCTTCATCCCTATGATGTATTCATGGTAAAGAGTACTAATAGGTTTTGGAAGGAAGTATCTCTCTCGATTTTACTGTTACTAGTTGTGACGAAAGGTACGGTAACTTAACACATATTATGAGTTGTGTAATCACAAACTCACTAAGTTATATTAGTTTCTTAGTTATTAGTGTGACGTATAAGGTGCTCCCTAGTTTGTTTCTGTTAGGGTAAGGTTTGTTTATGATCTCTCTATTGCCTTTCTCTTTTTCTGATTCTTTCTCGGAATTCTCCTCGTGAACCCTCTTTTGGTTCTACCTCAACTCCTCTGTTGACTGTTGTAATGGAGTGGTTACATCTACTTATGTTGTTCTTGCGAGAATAGGAATGTCTAAAGAATCTATGAGATTAATAAAATATCTTTATTAAAAATAAACTTTTACGAGAATGATCATTGTCGGGTCTTTCTATAATTACTTAGTGTATACAGATTATATATAATCCATATCAAATAGACCTTCGAATAAGTGATCCTACTCTAAAACCACAACCAAACAAGGAACAGGAAGTAGAGTGAAAATCACCAATTCTAAGTCTATAAAATCTCAATTATATATAACCTTTATGTATGCACTTGGTAATTATAGCCTTATCAGTAAAGGTCTTTTAGTTTTCACATGAGTTAGTTCTTGTACTTAAAATACTGCTATAGTATTTTAAATTTATGTTTTGTTCTAATATTTCTTTGTATATAGGATTGGTAAGTTTTAGACTTGCTGCAACACCACAATCACTCTCAAACACATGTTGGTCGTATCTCAAATAAATATAGTTGATCAGACTATATTTATCCCATATATGATTACATAACTGTCTAGGTTTGAATGTAGTGTCCAATATCCAAATACTTTATTTTTTTTCTTCTTGTGATACTTGTTCTGGTATACATATACTTTTATAAAATATTTTTATATTTCAAAGTATAATTCTTGGTTAGAGTGTTTTAGTCCCATTGTATTTATAGTTGTATATCTTTTATAGGTTGATATACTTAGTTCACTATAAACAATGCTCTGATACCAATCTGTCACAACCCCAAACCGGAACGACGGAAACGTCCGGGGGTGGATGACTTCATGTTAAGTATCACAACACATGCATCATAGTAATCAAAGTAACAACAACCATCGTATTGATAATATAATATTTACATTGTGTTCAAAACATTACTTGAATAACATTAAAAGTACAACAAAAGTTAAGACGTAAAGCTCCGTCTTCGCAACACCCGAGAGATACCTATCTACTAACGATCCTGAGAATACAAGTGGTTTGGAAAAGTGTCAACATTAAAGTTGGTGAGTTCATAAGTATTTTTGTTATAAAAATTATACTCTTTGTTCTTTGGAAAAGTTCGTCTGTTCCTCCAGAAAATCCTACATTTTCTTAATAAGTAATATGACTGTAGTTATTCCTTCTATGGTCATTTAGTGAATACAAATTATATATAATACAGATCGATAAGACAGTTGAATGTGTGAATCTACCCTAAGCCCACAACCAAATAAGGAACATGAAATGAGGCGGAAGTCACACATTACACTGTCTACCGAATCTTTATTATATATAATCCTAATGTGTTCATCACGTAATCACATAATTAACATTAATGATTCTCTAGTGGAATGGTAACCACAATAGTTCCTACTATAATCACTTGGTTTATACTAACTATATATAACCTAATATTGAACGGACAGTTGAATGTGTGAATCTGCCCTAAGCCCACAACCAAACAAGGAACAAGAAGTAAGGCGGAAGTCACACATTCCACTGCATATCATATATTATTTATATATAATTCGGATGTATAAACTAAGGAATTATAGAATTAACCATTAAAGGTCCTTTATGTTATACTAGTTTGATAATAAGTATTAAATCTTCTGTAAATAAGTATCTAGTTCCACTTACTCTATTGTAAAACATTGTTTTCCGTAATAATGGTTATTGTTTTCAAAAAGTTCTATCGATAACTGTTTACCTTTAAAATAAAGATGTTTACCATAGAAAATCCTATATTTTCTATAAAATTGACTTGTAATCTTAATCGTTCCAAGACCGAAAAGCACAAGTATAATTACTATACTTACTTTAATGATATCTAGTTTTGTTTATATGTTAAACTGGCTGAAGATTTGTTTGCCCTGCAAACCTGATGAGACGATACTACCCTCCTATGATCACTTAATACATACGAGTTGTATATAACCGAGATCGAACAGACAGTTGAATAGGTGAATCTGCCCTAAGCCCACAACCAAACAAGGAACAGGAAGTAAGGCGGAAATCACACATTCCACTGCCTATCAGACTTCAATTTTATCTAACCATATTGTATATACTGAGTAATCACATAGTTAATATCTCTTGAGATTGTTTAAGGAAAAGTATATTACTACGTATATATTTTCTCCTTGTGAGTTCTTATGACCATACTAATTGATACGACGTGAATCGGACGCCAATATCGTTTATGACGTTTGTCACCCGCAGATCTGCCGGTCTAACTGTAGCTAACAGCAGAGGTGAGGGATTGTCGGTCTCATATAGATCTATACACAAACTCATGTTCTCCCTCCAGGAGACACTAGTTCATAAGGCGAGATTTCCACTGGTACTTATGTAAGTACACGAAGACATGTCTCACAAACTAGATTAACGACTTTACAAGTAATAATGCAAACACCTTTTTATAAATAACTGGTAATTTTGTAAAAAAATCCCTTTGTTCCATAAACTATATTTATCATAGTTTATAAGTTTATTTCCATGTTTTAACCTGGACTTTGTAAAATAGTTCATAAGATCCATAAACTATACCTATTATAGTTTATAAGTTTATTTCTATGTTTTAAAAAGTTTCACGTTTAAATACACATTGATGGTAAGAAAAACATAATAAGTAAATTATATTCTAAAACACAAAATTTCTTGTGTTTTACTTGTATTCTCCCCCTAAAAACATTAAAAAAAACTTGGAAAAATATGGGAGTATGAACTTGTTGCATTAGTGTCTAAGCCCGTAACTATATATGGTATGTACTTGACCCGGTTATGCATGGTCCTTTTGGGTTGCCTTCACCAAAGCAACTTGACAAGGTAATTTAAGGAAAGAGAGAGGATATTATGGTTTATTAATATATTATAAGAATAATATATTAAAGGAGAAATCATATTTATTTAATTAGTATTAGTCATAAATTAATTAGGAATTAATTGGGTGACTAAAAGAGATTAATTAAATAAAGGGGCTTAAACTGTCAGGTGTGTGATAGTTGAGTTTTGGGCTGGGAAACCTAATGGACTAAGGGGGAACGAAATTTTGATGAGGGATCATCATATTTTCGTCCAAGGGCCTTATTCCTGAAGGTTCCTTGGGTTGCTTGGTCATTAAGCTGTCCATTAGGGTTTAGACTGAAACCCTAGCAGCCTACGATATAAATAAGACCCATAGGCTTCAATTTTCGGCCAGTTGCTTCCCAAGAGAAACCCTAGGCCGAAATTAAGCATCCTCCCTCCTCTCTCATAGTTGCCTTCTTGCTTGTGGTGTTTGTAAGCCATTAGAGGAGTTACACTTGTGACTCTAAGCTCCAAGAAAGAAGATTTAAGCTTCCATTGAAGAGGTAAACATCTAGATCTGATGTTATATGTTAATTTCGAAATTATGTATGCTAGATTAGGGTTTATAAGTCTTGCATTCATTGCATGTTCAATAGAGAAACCTAGATCCAAGCATTAGGTTTTGTATGAGCACATAGGATTGTTCTTATGCATAAAACCCATCAGAACTCACCTTATTTGAGGGATTCGATAGAAGGTTCGATATAGGATGTTAGCTCCACAAGTGAAGTCCCGTTAACAAAACGAGTCCTAAACACGATTCATTTAATATATATGTATGCTTATTAATGAATATAATCATAAGAATTATAGGGAATCAAACTAATTTGCAAGTTTAACTTACAAATAAGGGTGTTAGATACAAAGTTTGAAGGCTGAAAGCTGTTCACGGCCAGCTGGGTGTTCACAACCAAAGAACAGCTTGGTGTTCTTGAGTTTACGGCCCAACAATCTTGATGAATAATGAACACTTGAAGATCCTAAGCAAGTTCCCTTGAAGATTAAGGGAAGAAGGATGATATTTGAGAGGGAATTGAGAGTTTTCGGTTGAAGATCTAGAGAGAAAAAGAGCGTGTTTTCGGCCAGAGATGAAGAAATGAGGATAAAATCAGCCAAACTCATATATATATATATATATATATATATATATATATATATATATATATATATATATATATATATATATATATATATATATATATAGGGATAGGTTTGCGGCCGTACATGGTTCTCGGCCGAGAACTCAAACCGAGGCTTCGGTTTTCGGCTGTGAACTCAAACCGAGGTGATAAGGTTCATTCCACGAGAAGATAAGCTTTCTAGAAGCCGCCTCGTAGGTTTTCGGTTTGGAGTTTGCGGATGTGAGGTTGTTTGTGGTTGCGAACGGTTTGCGGCTGCGAACCGTTTGCGGTCCGAGGAAAAGGTTGTCCGAGGGTTTTCGGCTGATGTGAGAATCCTCGGTTCTTGGGTGTTTTTACTTCCATCTCCTACAATACTTTCTACTAAGTGTTTATATGCATCAAACCCATTAATTTAACTTTATTAAATTAATAAAAAAACAAAATGAACTTTTATTCACCATGTTTGACTTTAGTTGACCTTGGGTTGACTTTTGTTGACTTCCAAAGTCTAGAAAATGACGGGTTGTCACATCGACCAAGATAACTTAGCCAAATGGGCCTCACCTATAACCAAGAGCTATATAAGCCTAAACATTGCTACAACTCTAACTACCCTCATGCCCAACAAGGAGCGGCTAGACAACCATAAGCGATCGTTGTGATCTCCTCACAGTCTAACAATCACTCATGCGATGGTCTAACTCATCCTAGTGAATGTATTAAACCAAATCATAGACTTACACCACTTCCACATGGTTGTGGTCCCAACCCATGGTCTTGCTAATTATCCACAATACGAGCTGACATCGCCAACCTTCTGAACCAACAGGCGTTTGGGTCGTGTTTCGAACCCCAAAGCCTTCATCAGACAAGAACAAGCAAAGAGGTCATCACACAACACTCATCCTAAACCTACGTATAAAATAAAAGTACCTGAAACATAAACTAAAAATCGTAAGCACAAAGCTTACTGAGTTCCCCAAAATAACACATACCATACATAATGAACACATAGTGGGTCTTGCCCGTCATCAGGCCCTGCCCAGCATCGAGCCCCGCTCGGTATACAGATATGCTAGTCATCAGGCCCCGTCTGGCATCGGGTCCCGCCTGGTAAACATATAAACATATAATCATACAAACACATACAATAATCACAAAGACAATAACATACAATACAGTCATCGGGCCCCACCCGGCATCGGGCCTTGCCCGGTAAGCATTCCATCACATAACACATGCAAGAGTCATGTAGACATCTAGCATCCTAACATAATAAACCATGGACCGACATTGGTGCCTTCGACCCGCTAAACACGGTGAGGAAACTCACCTTTAGCTGCTGAGTCTCTTAGATAAATCTCTGTCTACTAGTCCAATAAAATCCATGCACTATCATCATAAAATAACATCCAATTAATAATTGGATTCCGACCCATAACTAATAGTCTAAACTAGGGTAAAATACCATTTTATCCTTTACCTAACTTGGCCTAAGGCCAAGGCCTAAATCAACTACTCAAAAAGGCCTAATTATGGTCTAATCTTCCAAATTGGGCCCAAATCCCTTCGTGGGCATTTAACCAAAAGAACCCAATATAATAGCACCAGCCCAAAAAATAGAAATCTAATGGCCCAACAAGACCCCTAGTCTCCTAAGGTTCAAACATAGGCCAAAAAACGAGAAGCCCAAAATCCGAAGCCCACCTGCTGAGTATGCAGGGCGTACTCAGCTTTTACGCTTAGCGTACACCTTCTAGGGATAGTACCGCAATGTACCAGCTTGGTACGCCCAACATACTCCTCGGTTGGCCACCCCACTTCATTAAGCACTTAACCCATTGAGACTTCAAGCAAAACTCTCAGATCTGATTCTATAAGACTACTTATCATGTAAAGTTGGCAACTTTACACACATGCATGGCTTAATGGGGCTCAAGAGCTCAAAAAGAGCTTAACAAAGGTCTTAACACATGCATGGTACAAGATACACCATAAAGGTTGCATTTTTATGAACAAGAGGACCAAAAGAAGCCTAGATCTAACACCAATACTTCTGGAGTGAGTCAAGAAGCTCATCAATCACTCCAAGGACTCAAAAAGCATGAAATCACAACATAACTAGATCTAGCATCATGGATCATCAAGATGTGAGCTTTTTACCTCGAAAGCTTGCAAATGATGAGCTAATTGCGGATCTTCAAACTCAAGACTCCTCTCCAAGTGGTCCTCTTCTTCTCCTTCACAAACCACCAACAAACACTCTTTAGGGCTCAAAACTCACAAAGACACACTAGGGTTTTGATTTCTTCACAAAGGAAGGTGGAGGCTGGCTAAACATGACCAAATGAGGCTATCATAAGGTTTAAATAGGGTGAAAACCATAAAAATTAGGGTTTCATTTAAGCTCATGTATGTCATGCGTACTCCACGTATGCCTAACGTATGTGGATTGAACCCGCGATCACAACATCAGGCTAGTACGCTAAGCTTATCACCTAGTACGCCCTACGTACTAGCTTAAGGACCAAAATGAAAAGTTTTTAGATGAAATGGTTAATTGCGAAACTTACCAACTCGAGTGTTACACCCCTTCCCCCCCCCCCCCTCTCTAAAACAAACTTTTGATATCCAGCTAAAGACAAAAGGGTTATCAACCAGTATCAAATCATCCTCAATGATATATAAGGAGATGCTATTTTCGTTGATGCAATTATCCAAATGGTAGGGACATATGTGGGTAGGGCATTTCTTCCTCATCTGCACCTATGGAGAACTCAAACATATCAAGAGATTGGGTTGGCATTATGTACACTAAGTGGGGTTTAAAAAGATAATCGAGGCACCTTTATGATGCATGTCAAGAGTGCCCATAACGTATTCCCATGGTCCCTTCTTGTAAGCTACCTTGTTGCATATATCCACCATCATGCCCCTAAAACAAGTAACGAGTTAATGATTGTCAAATGGTCAAGACTATTATAAACACATAATATTAAAATTATACATCAACATCCTTTGAGGGGCCCTTATCACGTAAGGCACCCTGTTCTATGGGTGCAACATCATCACACAATCATAAGTAGGAATTTGTTATATATTATTAAATGATCAACAATCCTTTAAACACATAATATTAAAAATGTACCTCTGCACCACATGAGGAACCTAAATATTATGTGTTACCTTACTTCCTATGTCCACCATTAGCAACCGGCAATGGAAAATGCCACACCATTTTTCTAAGTTGGGTCTTTATGTTACTGTCAGGTAGTATCTCTTATATAACCTTAATATGAGATATACGGATATAATGTACTTATACATTACCAAATGTGAATATTTGTGAGCTCTTACATTCATTAAATTCCCTCTGCACCTCCAATATGATTTGTTCCTTATTTTTTCGTGTGGTTAGGTGTAGTATATGGTAGTGGTCGTGTATATGGTGGTGCTCATGTATGTAATAATAATTGTATTGGAGCTATGTAGGGATCCCATCGTATCTGCTTATGTGGTGGAGAAAAGGTGGTGACCATCCTAGGGATGTTGTGAGAGACAGTGTCCTACCTCCTGATAACAGAGCTACATCTTTCTCAATCCAGGTCGAGTTATAAGATCACCACTCAAAAAGTTGTTACTCCCGCGTCGGTTGTAATATCTCATTGAGCTTTTTACTTTCCTAATAAAATATCAAACTAATAGTTAAGGACACACACACACACACACACACACACACACATATATATATATATATATATATATATATATATATATATATATATATATATATATATAAACGTAGGTTCATGCGAAAATATATATAAGTTGCGAAAATGCGAGAACTAATGAGAGGGGGACACATGAATATTATAATTGATATTAATTTTGAATTATTTAAAGTTGTATATATATATATATATATATATATATATATATATATATATATATATATATATATATATAAGGGTAAGAGCGTAATTATATATATTTGATGTCATGCGTCAGTTAAATATAAATAATAGAGTTTGAATTTTGAATTTCTAATGTAACTAACCAAACACAAACGTGGAGCATGATATTAGTATTTCATTTATTAGATTATTAATTGGAATATATTTTGGTCAAGACCCAAGAATTGTTATCGGCGGAAGTTAATTTGTTTTTTCAAAATAGATGTTTGCGTTTAAAGCAATATTGGATTCTAGTTCAAATAGAAAAAAGTTTAATTCAAAAAAAAAAGCTATCACAAATGGAATCGGAAGGAAAACTCTATTGATTACCCAATTGAAATTGAAGACGACGAAGAATGTACAGATGACGATTGTTCAGTTGATGAGTTGATTATCCAGAAAAAAGAATTCGATGGAGGTTTGTGGTTTATAAATAATGTTTTATATTTTTTTGAATAAAATTTATGTTGTTTTGTATTGTTATTTTGTTGCAGTTATGAATAATCAAATTGAGATAGATTCTACTGAATCATATAAGATTAAGAAAGAGCATGAAGAACCTGCAGATGAAGTTTTTTCAAGTGATCATTTACTTAGCAAGGGGAAAAAATCAATGAAGGTTTGTGGTTGATAAATAGTGTTATTCATTTGATATGAGTAAAATTCATGGGTTCTTTTTTTTTTTGTATCAGATCTGAAGAAACCGATTGAGATACATTCTAGTAATTCTTTGAAGCTTAAGAAAGATAAACATCATATTTCTAAAGTCCGCAAGAATAAAAAAAATGGATTATATGGTAATATACATTCAATAACATAATAAGTATAATGTTATATATTTTGAAGTTCAATATATTTTCAAAGTATTTTTATTTTATTATTGTATTTGTTTTTTTTATGTTTTGTAGGTTCTAATGATTTTTCAAGTGATTCCGATTATGAAGAGGCGAGTATAAGGAGTTTTAAGAAGTTTGTAGTAAAATCTGATAAAAAGGTTAAAAAAAATATGATGTTAAATATGGTAATGTGAAATCTTTGTATGCTCGTGTGTCTCTCAAATCTTTTCACGGGGCTGTGAAATCTTTGAATGGGAAACAAAAAGAATGTCTAAGGATAATCGGGTTTGGATCATTGCTTGATATAAAGACTCAAAGTATTCCAACAAAATTTTGTTATTTTGTTGTGGATTCTTTTGATCATGCGGAGATGGTTATTAAGAGTGAAGGTGGAAATATTCCTGTAACAAGAGAAGATGTGAATAGGGTTCTAGGTTTGCCTTTGGGTGTTGAGCAGATTAGTTGTTTAGGTGTCCGAGGCAATGAGGATTGGTTTGAAATTTGGAAAGACCAATTTAAGAAACCATTGTCATTATTAGCTCCTTCTGTTTTGGTGGTGAAGATAATAGAGCGAAGCGAAGCAGATATGGTTTTCATTGTGAATTTCATAATTCTGATGTGTACATGTTTTGGATCATGTAACAAACAAGGAGCATGTAATTTAAAAGTTCTTCCTTACTTGTCTCGGTCATCTAAGTTGGATCAAATAGATTGGTGTTCATATGTCTTGAATTGTTTGAAGGAGGAGAAATTGGTATGGAGCAGAAATGAAGTTAAATCATTTTTGAATGGTCTGTGTGAATTTATAATGGTATATGCTTTTAAATTATTTGATTTGTATATAGGATAATTAACATTCATAACATTTCAGTTTGTAATAAAAATTATTTTGTGTAGTTGCTATATGTTGATAGGATTCAATGTAAGCAAATGCCCATATTGAGAAGATATTCTGTAATTAATTTCTGGACATAACTTAAGTTTAGAGAAACCAATGAATTGGACAATGGTGGTTTCGGTAATGGAGTTGATGCTGCAACGTGTAGTGAAGAAGTTGAAAGTGGATCCATATTAGTAAGTTTGAGTATTTCTTTGTATTTATATTTGAGGCAATTTTAAACAATGTTATCTACATTATCTACATAGCTGCAATTTCATTTTTTATTTATATCTACAGGATCTTGAGTCGGATATTCAGTGGGCTGTGTATGACTTGTCCAAGAAAGTGGAAATGACATTGAAAAAGCATGAAAAACATAAAAAATTTCAGTTTTATAGATTGAAATTAAACGAGATTGTTTCTGTTATTTCTAAAGTCCAACAGAGTGATTTTAAAAATGATTCTAGTTCTGACTCATTTCGAAGAAATATTAGTTTTGAGGAGTACTCCTTCACAGATCACGGTAAGTGTTTTGAAAAATTATGAATTTAATATTTGATGATAATACATAAGAAGTTGAAATTACTAAAAGTATTATTTTTTTTCTATTGCAGGTAAGGAAATAAGAAAAATGTTTTATAGATCAAGTAATGCGGGTTTGTATGGTGTGAAATCACTTGACGATGTCAAATCTTTTGTAAAAGTTGGATGATTCAAGTCGTCTCCATCTAGATAAATTTTGTCTTTAAATAAATTAATTATATGGTTATTATAATAAGTATTTAATCAAACAATAAAATGGTTGAATACTTGCTTGTATCTTCGGTTACTGTTGCTTGTGATTTTCCAATTGCAGAATTGTTGAAATCAATTGTCGATATCATCCTATTTTCTTGCATATTCATCTGTTTAACTTTGAACAATTTATTAATTGAATTTTGGATTCATGAAGATTTAGGATATAAGTTATAGTAAGTGTAAATTTGAAAAAAGTTGTCCAACAAGCAGTTAGTATCAATATGAATATGCCGGCGATTTAAATCTAAAAGAAGTTATCCAACATACAGTTGTGAAATCGTGGATTCCAAACATATGTAATTGACATGTATACCCTTTTTAAATAAATTAAATGATTTATTAAAACTAATGTCAATTTAAAGAAAAATCATACCCGCCAAAATAGGGATAATCATTTGACCAGGTGGAATCGAAACATACCAAAAAATATAGAATCGGGGTATTCGGTTCGGTTCTCGGTTCTCTATTTCCCATTAAATTGGTTCACGATTCTCCAGGGGCAGAACACAAACCCTAAACTTAAAAGTTTCATTAGGCTCAGGATTACCACCCACAATTTACGTTTTTACCGACCACAATTTACGAATAAATATGGAGAAAATGAAAGTTTCAAACTCAAGAATTCCAATAAAAAACTGTTTGGGTAATAGTAAGTTAAATACAAAAGGAGGGTATATGTTATTCATAATGGTAAATGATTTCATTTTTTTCTTTAAGAAAATCGATATTGGGATAAAAGCAAGTGAAATTCATCTTAAAAATGAAAAATGTCATATTATCTAGATTAAATAAATTATTAAATTCAGCTATGATTTTATAAAGAAATAAAAATTTGTGGTGATGCATTGATTCACTCACTTTAGATATGAGAATCTCAATTTAAAGAAATTTTTTTTTTCAAAACTGCAATTCATACTAAGGCCAGTGATATATATATATATATATATATATATATATATATATATATATATATATATATATATATAAGTATGCTAAAAGGGGGGGGGGGGGCATGGCCTCCTCCAGTCCCTTTAGACTTCCGCCCATGCGATTCTCCATCCGTTTCGGGTTGGGTCCAGAACCAAACACATCCCTAAATAGCACGTTTACTTGTAGAACCAAACCAGAACCTAAACTAAACTAGAACTGGAATATTTGGTTCGGTTCTCTGTTCTTCGATTCTTGTTCTGGTTCGGTCCGGTCCGGACCGATGGTCATCCCTATGTCGAACATCAACGACCTTCATGGAATTGATTCATTAAGACCGAAGGGAAACAACTCCAAAATCCAGATCTATCAAATTAATATGTCACCATCTTATTAAACGCTATCATGCTAAAAAAATTCCAAAATAATTAATATTACCTTCAAAGCATATATAAACCATTATAGTGTGTACGTCAATTCTACATGATTCTCTTTTACTTGAATATGTTCCTCCGATTTGGTAAATACCATCAATAATCGAGTGTATAATTCATCCCAAACAATCCTTCTCCATGTGTATGTGTGGGAACAAAACATATCCATTAATTACATCAAAAATAAAAAAGAAATGTCAATTAAAAGTTAAATGAGAATGCTAAGGATTATATATGTTTAACTCCTAAATATCGGATATGATGGCAAAGAGCTCCTCCTTTACGTGTTGTTGAGGGTACCGACTGTTAAATCATTTTTTCAACATGTACTATAGACACACTAGTACCACATCCTTATATGATAATCGATGAAATAATTTTTTAAATATGTTATCTACATGTTGTAACTTCACCATGTCACTCCATTTAACACTTAGGGCGTGTTCGACACGATGCGTTTGAGAGCTTCTAGCTTCTAACGTTTGACAAAACGCTCCGTTTTGAACAGAAAGTCCCGTTCGGCACTACAAGCTTGTAGCGTTTAGTTTAAACAAAACGCTCCAAATCCAAATGTTACTTCATGTAGCGTTTAACAAAATGCTACAAGCTACAAGCTACCCGCTACAAGCTATCCGCTAACAGCTAGTTTTGCCTAACACGCCCTTAGAGACTTCCCTTTAACACCTAGAATTCCTGACCTGAAAAAGTAGCCAAAAAAATAATCATTTCCTTTCGAGGATCTATTGCAAGTTTTTTTTTCTTAGGACATGTAATGTGTAAGCAACGAGTCCCCTTCCACGCCACTAGGAATATCCAACCACCTTTCAAAACAACAAGTGCCCTTCTAGGTTGGGCAAGGTTGTAACTTCACAAGAATAATCGCACCAAGTTTAGGTTTGCATGAAGTGGTCAGAGAAGTGTCATACACATTGTCATGCTACAATAAAATTTTCAAAGTTAGTCTAATTGAAATTGTGTATTGTGGAGTGCATGTCTCATTCATACACAAGATGCATGTTCTGAACATGTCAAAAGGCGGGTTCAATAAAAGTGGAAAGAAAATTTGACACCCTATTACTAGTTCTCTAAGACATCTAAAGCTAAGTAATGACCCACAATAACATTCTATGTTTTTTGATTCAAAAAATACATTTCGGACTAGGTTTACACATCTTGGAGTATATTTTTTAGTATTTAACACCATAACTATGAAAAAAATAAGTAAAGAAAACAATAACATACTCTTAAAACAACAATATCTTCAACATCAATGTCATGTTCTTCCAAGTTCTCTAAAATTTGTTTTGAAAAAATGATGGGTACCACATTCTAGGCTTTCTATAAGTATGTAACCACTCATCTGTTATAGTAATTGGACTGAATTTGGGTCCAAATGATCTATTTCGAGCATGTATATTAGAGAAAATATCAAAAATAGCCAAATATACTAACGACTTTTTAAAAAATAGGCAAAAATTAGTAATTTTCATAAAATAACCAACAAAATCCCAGGTAATTAAGCCTCATCTGTTGTTTGGCAGGCCCGCCTATCTACGATTTGGCTAGACTCATTTGCGATTTGGCTAGACTCATTTGCGATTTGGCTGGTCCATTTGCTATTAGGTTATCCTCATATGCTATTTTGACCCATGAATATATAAACCCTTAATTTTTCAAAACCCTTATTTTTGTAGTTTTAGCAGATGGAAAAAGCTCTCTAATTGATGGAATTATGTACTCTTTCGAAAACATGGTACGATCTCTATTTATTTAGTATTTTAATAATCATTCATTAGCTTTTATACGGTTTAAGATATGTTTGTTTATGATTTATTGAAAAAAACGAAAATATATGATTTTTGGTACATAAAATCTTAGATCTATGGATATTCAAATCATTTCATACCTAGACATACATTTTTAAGTATATTTATTATTTTACCAAATAACAAAATTAGATGCTATACTCATTAAAGTTAGCTTAAATTGTGATCATTTATATCAATATCCCGGACGTGGGATATTAACAAAACTAGTATCCCTAGAACATGGTATCAGGCAAAACTTTCTTTATTTTGTACCAGGAGACATTAATTATCTTGATTTCAACTCAAAGCGAATAAAACCCAAGCCATTTTCACTGAGAGCTTTTTATTGTTAAAATTTTATTTTTCTCTTAAAATCCATGCATACAAAATCTTCAAAATTCACATATAATGCTGAACTTATGATATATCATTTTCACTAATAATTGAGTTGAAGGAGAAGGAATTACATCAACATTGAACACTAACACAACCATCTAATCTCTAGAATACTAATTAAGGACATGAATCCTTTGACATTTGACTTTTGGATCATTTCAATTCAAGATTCCAAGATGTGATTCAAATCTTTTTTCCCAGAATGTTGCTTAAAAATCCACTTCCATACCTTGCTATGCCCTTTGCTTCCCTTCTTAATCCCCCTATCATTCACTGTAATCCTACATGATGATGATACACCACCTCCGCCGCCGCACCCACCACCACCACCGCTGCCGTCTGAGGGGTTCTTGAAAACAGAATGCTCTGTTTTAGACTTATCTGATAGATCAAGCTTCAAATCGATAAACCCTGAATCGTCATGAATTCTACTGAATTCGCTTTCTTTTGCAGAAAACCCACTTTCGAAATCCATGAAACCACCTCTGAATCCACTCTTTCGAGGCTCAGATTCATTGAAATCAGAAATTTTTGCACTTGAATATGCCATATCACTAACACTACCACCTTCATGATCAAAATTACCACCTCTAAAACTACAAAGAGACCTAGATCTAGATACATCCATGGCACAATCAGTCACCCATATCTCACTTTTCTCATCAAACCCATCTTTCTCTCTCTTCTTCTTCTTAAAAAGTTTCCCAATTCTCCAAAACCCATTGCTTTTCTTCACCTCAACAACACAACTATTGCTTCTTTTCAGAAGAATCACATCCTCTGTTTCTCTTTTCTTCGTCTGCTTCATGTGTGAGAAAAGCGTTTTCTGTTCATCGCCACTACCCCCTTTCTCATTCTCGATCAAAAACGAGATCCTACCAATACTTCCGACATCCACAGTGCAAGACGAGTTCCTATATGAAGATACATCGGAGCAAGAACATGAAGAAAGCCTCTGTTCTCCACAGTCGGAGCATACGAGCTTCATCAGTCTGTCTTTGAGGCAGTAAGCACAGATTCCAACTGGGGATGAAGATGGGTGTTTCTTACATGGAACGCCTGATGATGACGAGTAGTAGAAGTTGTAATCTGAGCAGAAATTGTTGTACTCTTGGTCTGATTCCACAGATTTCCCTCTCTCCTTCATGGGTATTTGCTGAATCTGAGTTTTTGCAAGTGGAATTCGGATTGATTTCTATTTAAAGAGATGGGGGTGTCAAGAAAACCCAAAATTCGATGGGATTTGGTGGGTTGAAGAGATAATGTTTGTCTGGGGAGTTCAAATGAATGTTGTGCAAATAGGTGAACAATATATGTAGGAGGGTGAAGCTCAAGGATTTTTGGAGTTATCAAGAATGGAAGATACTACGGATTTTGACTAATGAAGGGAATGAAAGTGACCTTATAGTATGCGTGTGAAGGTGGGGTTGGAGTAGGGGAGGAAGGCATGGAAGAGGAAATCAAGAAAACTTGAACTTTAAGTTAATGTAGTGATGGAATTCCACTGTATTTTCTGCAGGTATAATTGCATTGGTGAAAAGTGATGTGACACAAGGAGTGAAACAATAGAACAAGTAATCCCATGTAATATTTTCATGTTGATTATGAAATAGGCCTATTTTGTCCATACTTTAATGCGTCAATAAGTGAACCACATTTATGTTGGAGATTTTTGTAAGGAATTTGAAGGAATGTTATTTCCATGCACGATAAAGATCCCGTTGATGGTTATTTACGAGACTCATGGTTCTATCTATCGTTTATTTTGTATAAGGGTGAAGGGAATGATGTCATAGTTTGTATCATGGCAAAGACACTCCACATAAGATTTACTTGTGGTTTAGAGAGAGAGACCACGACTCTTTTTTGCCGAGTGCGGCTAAACCGTAGTGGAAGTTGCGGTATGGAAGCGGTGTTTCTCATCGCCACCGTGGCAATCCGTAGGCAGACCGCACCCACTCTCTAGGTTTAATTGAGTTGTGTTAAACTCACAAAAATTACAAGAATTTTATATTTTAAAAAAAGAAATTTTCAATAAAGTTCTAACATTTTAAGTTAGTTTACGATTTAATCTAAATTTATATTTTTTTAGCAGAAAAGTCTTGATTATTTTATATACTCAAATTAACGAAACAATTTTTTTTTTTCAAAATAAAAGGACAAATTATACTATAAAAATAGATAATCGAGATGTTTTTGTACAAAACATAAATACTGGGATTAAACCGTAAACTGATCCAAAATATTGAGATTTTATCGAATATTTCCTTTTTAAAAAAGATATATTATATCACTACAAAATACATTAGATGTTATATATATATATATATATATATATATATATATATATATATATATATATATATATATATATATATATATATATATATATATATATATATATATATGGAGCGTTCAATCGAAAACATTTCTTATTGCGAGAACATTTGAGAACAAAAATTGTTCTTTAATTTGCAATGTGGCACTTTTGTAATTAAATCAAAAACTCTCAAATAATATTCATATAAATCAAAAAATAGTTAAAAACAATTAAAAAAAACTCACTAACCTACACCACTCATCACCCAACCAACATCACCCATGACCACTAACCATCCATCACCACCACCTACAACCCTCCAACCACCACCATCCACCAACACTACCAACCACCCATTACCATAACTGTGACAACCCGAAACTTTGTCCGTTTCCGTTACGTGATTTCCGTTAATAAAATTTCGAATTCATTAACTTTTCCGTCAAACTTCTTGGTTTAGAAAATAATCTAGTTATTTATATAATTAAATTATTTACGAGTCGGAACCAAAAATCGTGCGGAAACCCGAATATCTCGAAAAAAATCAAACATTTCCGGTCTAAGTGAGGTTACGACCGTAAACAAGTTTACGACCGTAAACAGGTTTACGGTCAGTAACGAGTGGACCCCCATCACCGACCACCTCACCCCTATAAATACGATACCTTCACGTTGATTAGAACATTTTCTGGCCAAAAACACTCTCCTCCTCTCTCTAGGAACCTTAACCGTAAACAGCTGAAAACGCCTTCAAAACTTCGAAAATCATCGAGAAATCACGTTTGGAGTCACTTTGGAACGTCTCAGAGCGTTTACCTCTTCGAAATCAGCAATCAGCAACACTGTTTTTGAGTTTACGGTCCACCTTCAAAGACCGTAAACACTGTTCTTGAGTTTACGGTCCGAGCCTTCAAGAACCGTAAACTCTGTTCTTGAGTTTACGGTCCGAGCCTTCAAAAACCGTAAACTCTGCTCTTGAGTTTACGGCCGTAAACTCCTCTTCGACCGTAAACACCTTTTAAGTGGTGCTTTTGACTGAAAACTCACTTTCATCGATTCGACCAAGTCCCGGTAACATTCCTCAACCAAATTCAAGTGTTCCTCTAACACGTTATCTAACGAAATCACTAATTTAGATACATATATGTATTTATTTGATAATAGGATTTCGTTAAGTGTCACGTGCAACAACTCGAGGATCTTCATTTCAGTCAACGCTTTCACACAACAACTGTGAGTTCATACCCCTACATTTTTCGTATTTTTAATGTTTTCAGGGGGGAATACAAGCTAAACATAAATGTTTTCAAAACTTATGCAAATCTCATACTTTAACCCTTTTGTACTGTGTTGAGCATAAGGGACGTTTTCACAAAAATTTGCATAGTTTTTCGGACACGCTATTCACTATACATGCAAACTATAATCGGTATAGTTTGGGATTTTCTAAACATAACGAGTACATAAACTTTCACTACTAAACATATGCACTAAGATAGAAATAGTTTACAGTTACATCACCACTTTATCATGGTTTTTCATAACTGTAATTATCATTATATACGGTATACATATGGATTTTCACTACGATAGAACGCTACTACACTACATGTAAACTAGATTGTACGATACTGTGAGGCGCTACTTCACTACTGTACCCTTAGGTGTACAGGGATAAATCCTACCATAGTATAACCAGAGTCTCATGGAGGGAGAACGTGAGATTTGTGAATAGATCTATTCGGGACTGACAATCCCACATCTGGACTGCTAGCTACAGTTAGGCGGGCACGCCTGAGATGTACAAATGTCATTTAACTCGACGCCTGAAGAACGTTGGAAAGGTCTCTAGTCATATCAAGCATGGTTATATGACTCACATTATGTATAATTCACCTTTAGTTTACAACCTGACACTCTTCAACAGTTTTATTTTTACTAAATAGGACTGATACACACTACGTATACTGGCTAAAGCCAGGGTTTTCAAACAGAGCCGATTAGGCAATGGTTTCACATACAAAATACTTACACTTCATGATTAGTTTTAGCTAGTCACATGAGGTAGTATTTTCGCATATCACTACAGTTTTCAGTAACGAACATTCATGTTTTTATACGAAATCGATAACGCTACCTTTTCACTAAAGAAAATATCGGATTTTCTTGGAATCATACAGATATTCATGGTTTATTACAGAACTGATAACACTACATATTCACTAAGGAAAATATCGGATTTTCTTGAAACTATACAAATATTTTCCGAACTCATCAACGATTTTCACTACAAACCACCGCTTAAGAACTCACCAGCTTTATGCTGATACTCTTTTAAACTGCTTGTATTCTCAGGAAATCAGTAGACAGGTACTTGCTGGATTTTCGAGGAACGGGAGCAATAAGAGTTTTAAGTTTTTACTATACAAAGCTATTGAATGTAATTCAAATAACGTTTCAAACTGATGTAAACATTTTTATTTTAGTATGCACTGTACTGGTTGTGTTGCTATGATTGCTATTATTCATTGGTTGTGATGCTACACATGATGTCCTCCGCCCCGGAACGTTTCCGCCATCGGTTTCGGGGTGTGACAGATTGGTATCAGAGCCCTTGTTTATAGCGAACAAGTATACCGAACCTTACGTGGTATACAACTATAAACACTAAGGGGCCTAAGTGCTCTACGCTAAAAGTATACTTTCAAAATATAAAGTATTTTTATAAAAAGTATACGAGCATGCATACATAACAAAATTGGTGTCGCTAGTAGAAAAGAACAAAAGTATTTGGATGCTGGAACATTGTGGTTAAACCTGGGCAGTTATGTAATCATGTCTAGGGTGAATATAGCCTGATCAACTATATTCAGTCGAGACATGACCAACATGTGCTTGGGAGTGACTGTGGTGTTACAGCAGGCCTAAAACTTACCAAACATCATCTCACATAAAATACTATAGGAATATTTTCGCTAGAGCCAAACTCAGTATACACATTCACTCTAAGTGTTGCTACCTCTTCTTCCTTAAGCGATAACTTACTCGTGTTAGTAACCTTTCTGTGCTTATCGCTCGGTAGTATACTTTTATTTTCAGGATGAGATATAGCTTGTTTTGTATACATCTCGAGGACTTACCATCCTCTTCTTCCTGATTGTTTCTAGAACAAGATGCCTCCTCGACCAAGACCCATCAGAAGGAACGAAGACACTCCGCCACCACCACCACCTCCTCAGTTCGACCCTGTCATGTTTCAGGCTGCAGTTACCGCCGCCGTGACTGCAGCAATGGCACAAGTGAATGCTGGTGGGGCTGGAGGTGGAACCGACCCGCAGAGACAAGGTGGAAGTCAGGGACATCAAAAAGAGTGTTCCTACAAGGACTTCATGACTGCGAAACCCAAGTCCTTCGACGGAAATGGAGGTGTCATCGCCCTAACTCGATGGTTCGAGAAGATCGAATCCATTTTCGAAATTTGCGTTTGTTCTGAAGCAAACAAGGTGAAGTTCGCTGCCTGCACCTTCACCGACAGAGCCTTGACCTGGTGGAATGGTCGAGTCAAAACCCTAACCCTGCCAGTGGCTAATGCCATGGGTTGGGAAAGACTGAAGGAGCTCATGCTCGCGGAGTACTGCCCGAGGGGCGAAGTGCAAAAGTTGGAGCACGAACTCTGGAACTTGAAGATGAAGGGTTCCGACATCGCTGCCTACACCGCTAGATTCTGTGATCTGGCTCTCCTCTGTCCGGGAATGGTCACCCCGGAAAGCAAGAAAATCGAAAGGTACATCTGGGGACTGACACAACCAACAAAAGGGAATGTCTTGGCTGATAGACTGATTACTTTTGAAAGCGCCAAGGATCTGGCACAGACCCTGATCGATCATGGAATCGATCTGGATGAGGTGGCAGCTGTCTTCGAGCCACAAAAGGAAAGCGGTGGGAAGAAGAAGAAGTTTGGTAACAAACGAAAGGGTCAGTCTTTGCAGGAGCCCTCCAAGAAACAACAAACAGTGGCAGTTCATGCTATTACTGCGCCTGCTGCTGCTCCCACTGCTGTTCCAACCACCTAATCTCCTACCGGTGGTTATGCTGGAAGACTACCCCTATGCAACAAGTGTAACTTCCATTACCACAGACCCTGCCGTGAGTTGAGTTGCAACAACTGTGGAAAGAAAGGACACACAGCTGGATACTGCAAGGTGCCAACCCAACCAACCAACCAGGCTCCGGGAGCGGGCGTTGGTCAAACTTGTTATGGATGTGGAGAGGCTGGGCACTTCAGGAGAAACTGCCCCAAGGCAACGACTGGTGGCAATACAGGGAGAGTTCTGGTGATGGGCCAGGAAGAAGCAGTTGCTGATCCTACCGTGGTTACGGGTACGTTCCTCCTTGACAACTCTTATGCATGCATTCTCTTCGATTCTGGTGCGGAGAGGAGTTTTGTTAGTCATACATTCAAACATTTAATCAAGTGTGAATCCCAACCTCTAACCGAAACATTTACCGTCGAGATGGCTAACGGAAAGAAGGAGAGCACTAACGACATATTCATAGGCTGTACTCTTACTCTAGACAATTATTCGTTTCCCATTGACCTTATGCCTATGTCCATCAAGAGTTTCGACGTCATTATCGGCATGGACTGGTTAAGCTCCAATCATGCTGATATTCTTTGCTTCGAGAAGGCTATCCGTCTCAATCTTCCCTTTGGCGAAACCCTCATGATTTACGGAGATAAGTCTAGCTCGAACCTCCGTATCATTGCGTGCATCAAAGCTCAGAAGTATCTGCGGAAGGAGTGCCATGCATTTCTAGCTCATGTTATAGACGTGACGCAAGGAGTTAGAGACCTCGAGAGCATCCCCGAAGTTTGTAACTTTCCTGATGTTTTTCCTGAAGATCTCCCAGGAATCCCTCCCGAGCGCCAAGTCGAGTTTCGTATCGACTTAATCCCCGGAGCTACTCCTGTAGCTAAATCTCCTTACCTCTTAGCGCCAGCGGAAATGCAATAATTATCCAGTCAGCTCAATGAGCTGATCAACAAAGGATTCATAAGGCCGATTTCCTCACCCTGGGGAGCTCCGATCCTATTCGTGAAAAAGAAAGATGGATCCTTTCGGATGGCATTGACTACCGAGAGTTGAATAAACTTACCATCAAGAACCGATATCCCTTACCCAGAATCGACGATCTCTTTGACCAACTTCAGGGAGCCAGTTATTTCTCAAAGATAGATCTAAGATCAGGGTACCATCAGTTGCGAGTTCATGAGAATGATGTGCCCAAAACAGCATTCCGAACTCGCTATGGACACTACGAGTTTGTAGTAATGCCCTTTGGTCTAACCAACGCACCGACAATATTCATGGACCTGATGAATCGGGTGTGCCGCCCTTTCTTAGACAAGTTTGTGATATTGTTCATCGACGATATACTTGTCTATTCGCGGAGTGAGAATGATCATAAACAACATTTAAGGCAGGTGTTGGAAACATTAAGGGCAGAAAAACTATACGCGAAATTCTCGAAGTGCGAATTCTGGATCAGGAAGGTAAATTTCCTAGGACACGTGATTAGCAAGGAAGGAATACATATGGACCTTTCCAAGATCAAAGCGATTGAGAATTGGTCTGCACCAAAGACACCCATATAAATCCGACAATTCTTGGGTCTCGCGGGCTATTATCGCAGGTTCATCCAGAACTTCTCAAGAATCGCTAAGCCTTTAACTACCCTGACACAGAAGGGTGTAACCTTCAGTTGGGAAGCCAAGCAAGACACTGCATTTCAAACATTGAAGCGGGCCCTGTGCAGCACACCTATCTTGTCCCTGCCCGAAGGGACAGAAGACTTCGTGGTCTACTGTGATGCATCCAATCAGGGCCTAGGGTGTGTGCTCATGCAGAGAGGAAAGGTCATCGCCTATGCCTCGAGGCAGTTGAAAACACACGAAGTCAATTACATAACTCACGATTTAGAGTTGGGAGCAGTGGTCTTTGCGTTAAAGATCTGGAGACACTATCTCTATGGAACCAAGTGCACTATCTTCACCAACCATAAGAGCTTGCAACATATTTTCGATCAAAAGGAGTTAAACATGAGACAACGGCGATAGGTAGAGTTACTCAGTGACTACGAGTGCGAAATTCGCTATCATCCCGGAAAAGCCAATGTGGTAGCAGATGCCCTCAGTCGAAAGTGTTGGATTAATGTCTAAGTGCATAACTATATTTGGTATGTACTTGACCCGACCCGGCATGGTCCATTTGGGTTGCACTTCACCGGCACAATTTATATGGATAGTCTTTTGAGAATAGTATATTTATGATTTATATTAATATATTATAAGTTCTAATATATTAATATGGAATCATATTATTTAATTAGTATTGATCAAGAATTAATTTAGAATTAATTAAGTGATCAAAAAGAACTAATTAAATATGGACTCTTATATATATGGAATGGGCCAAGTTCATTTAGGTTGGGCTAAGCTTTCATGGATGGTCCATGGAGCTTTTAACCCATGGATCCTATGTAAATGAAAGGTCATGGGTATTAGGGTTTACATGGATGTAACCCTAATCCTCCATAATATATAAAGGGGTCCTTGGCTCACAAAATTGGCACAGGTGTGTGAAAATAAGAGTGGGCCGATTTTACTGTGCATACATATTCTCTCAAGTTCTTCCAAGGTGTTTTGGTGATTTGTGATTCCATTTGAGGCTTCCACACTATTGGGGCTAAGCTCTTAAAGCTTGAAGACATCAAGCTACATCAAAAGGTATGTCATCTAACTAGAACTTTGTAGTATAGGTGCTTCATAATATGCTAGTTAGGATGAAACCTTGGAATAGTTAATATTTGCATGTATAATAGAGAAAACATAGATCCAAGGTTTATAGGGTTGCACGTACACCATATGAGTGTTAGAATGCTCAAAACCCAACAGAAAGGAGTATTCAGGACGTAAGGTGAAGGCACTAACAATGACCATCCATTCCCATTTAACCGCGCAAATCAAGGAGTCTCAGCTGGAAGCCCTAAAACCAGAGAACATGCCGGGTGAAGCCTTGAGAGGAATGGAAAAGAACTTAGAGGTCAAGGGAGACGGAGTGTACTATTTTATGAATCGGATCTGGACCCCAAAGTTCGGTGGTTACAGAGAGGTTGTAATGAACGAAGCTCACAGGAGAAAATACTCCGTTCACCCAGGGTCGGATAAGATGTACTTGGATCTCAAACAGCTCTATTGGTGGCCAAACATGAAAGCAGAGATCACTACCTTCGTGGGCAAGTGCCTGACTTGGGCCAAGGTGAAGGTCGAATATCGGAAGCCCTCAGGTCTACTTCAACAGCCGGAAATACCTGAGTGGAAGTGGGAAAGGATAACCATGGATTTTATCACCAACTTACCCAGATCTCCGAGTGGGCACGATGTCATCTGGGTAATTGTCGATCGGTTGACGAAGTCCGCCCACTTCCTGCCAATCAAAGAAAGCTTCAAAATGGAGAGACTCACACGGATCTACCTTCAAGAAATAGTTCGCCTTCATGGTGTACCTGCATCCATTATCTCCGATTGAGATAGCAGGTTTACATCGAGGTTCTGGCAGTCACTACAGAAAGCTCTTGGAACTAAATTGGACATGAGCACGGCTTATCATCCGCAGACTGATGGACAGAGTGAGAGAACAATCCAGACATTGGAAGACATGTTGAGAGCCTGCGTAATCGATTTCGGCGCATCATGGGACGCTCATCTTCCTTTGGTTGAATTTTCCTACAACAACAGCTACCATACCAGCATCAGGGCTGCGCCGTTTGAAGCCCTCTATGGCCGTAAGTGCAGATCCCCTCTGTGCTGGGCTGAAGTGGGTGACACGCAGCTAGCCAGGGGTCAAGTCCCCGACAGTACTCTCACTGGTCCTGAGATCATCCGAGAAACAACTGAGAAAATTATACAAATCCGGGAACGATTGAAAGCTTCACGAGATAGACAAAAGAGCTACGCCGATAAGAGGCGAAAACCCTTGGAGTTCCAGGTTGGTGACCGCGTCCTTCTGAAGGTCTCACCCTGGTAAGGCATGATACGCTTTGGGAAGCGTGGGAAGCTAAACCCAAGGTACATTGGACCATTTGAAATCCTTGCTAGGATCGGTCCCGTAGCATACAAACTCCAATTACCGCGAGAGCTCAGCAACATCCATCCTGTTTTCCACGTATCGAACCTAAAGAAGTGTCTGTCCGATGAGACACTTGTGATGCCTCTCGACGAGATTGAAATCAACAAGAACCTCAACTTCGTGGAAGAACCTGTCGAAATCATGGATCGGGAAGTCAAACGAACGAAACAAAGTCGCATCCCGATAGTGAAGGTTCGCTGGAATGCCAAGCGGGGACCTGAATTCACTTGGGAGCGCGAAGATCAGACGAAACAGAAATATATGCATCTCTTTCCTAATCCATGATTTGTATTCTATGTTCGAATTTCGGGACGAAATTCCCTCTAACGGGGGGATGATGTAACAACCCGAAACTTTGTCCGTTTCCGTTAATAAAATTTCGAATTCATTAACTTTTCCGTCAAACTTCTTGGTTTAGAAAATAATCTAGTTATTTATATAATTAAATTATTTACGAGTCAGAACCAAAAATCGCACGGAAACCCGAATATCTCGAAAAAAATCAAACATTTCCGGTCTAAGTGAGGTTACAACCGTAAACAAGTTTACGGCAGTAAACCTGTTTACGGTCAGTAACGAGTGGACCCCCATCACCGACCACCTCACCCCTATAAATACGATACCTTCACGTTCATTAGAACATTTCCTGGCCAAAAACACTCTCCTCCTCTCTCTAGGAACCTTAACCGTAAACAGCTGAAAACGCCTTCAAAACTTCGGAAATCATCGAGAAATCACGTTTGGAGTCACTTTGGAACGTCTCAGAGCGTTTACCTCTTCGAAATCAGCAATCAGCAACACTGTTTTTGAGTTTACGGTCCACCTTCAAAGACCGTAAACACTGTTCTTGAGTTTACGGTCCGAGTCTTCAAGAACCGTAAACTCTGTTCTTGAGTTTACGGTCCGAGCCTTCAAAAACCGTAAACTCTGCTCTTGAGTTTACGGCCGTAAACTCCTCTTCGACCGTAAACACCTTTTAAGTGGTGCTTTTGACTGAAAACTCACTTTCATCGATTCGACCAAGTCCCGGTAACATTCCTCAACCAAATTCAAGTGTTCCTCTAACACGTTATCTAACGAAATCACTAATTTAGATACATATATGTATTTATTTGATAATAGGATTTCGTTAAGTGTCACGTGCAACAACTCGAGGATCTTCATTTCAGTCAACGCTTTCACACAACAACTGTGAGTTCATACCCCTACATTTTCCGTATTTTTAATGTTTTCAGGGGGGGAATACAAGCTAAACATAAATGTTTTCAAAACTTATGCAAATCTCATACTTTAACCCTTTTGTACTGTGTTGAGCATAAGGGACATTTTCACAAAAATTTGCATAGTTTTCCGGACACGCTATTCACTATACATGCAAACTATAATCGGTATAGTTTGGGATTTTCTAAACATAACGAGTACAGAAACGTTCACTACTAAACATATGCACTAAGATAGAAATAGTTTACAGTTACATCACCACTTTATCATGGTTTTTCATAACTGTAATTATCATTATATACGATATACATACGGATTTTCACTACGATAGAACGCTACTACACTACCTGTAAACTAGATTGTACGATACTGTGAGGCGCTACTTCACAACTGTACCCTTAGGTGTACAGGGATAAATCCTACCATAGTATAACCAGAGTCTCATGGAGGGAGAGCATGAGATTTGTGAATAGATCTATTCGGGACTGACAATCCCACATCTGGACTGCTAGCTACAGTTAGGCGGGCACGCCTGAGATGTACAAATGTCATTTAACTCGACGCCTGAAGAACGTTGGAAAGGTCTCTAGTCATATCAAGCATGGTTATACGACTCACATTATGTATAATTCACCTTTAGTTTACAACCTGACACTCTTCAACAGTTTTATTTTTACTAAATAGGACTGATACACACTACGTATACTGGCTAAAGCCAGGGTTTTCAAACTGAGCCGATTAGGCAATGGTTTCACATACAAAATACTTACACTTCATGATTAGTTTTAGCTAGTCACATGAGGTAGTATTTTCGCATATCACTACAGTTTTCAGTAACGAACATTCATGGTTTTATACGAAATCGATAACGCTACCTTTTCACTAAAGAAAATATCGGATTTTCTTGGAATCATACATATATTCATGGTTTATTACAGAACTGATAACACTACATATTCACTAAGGAAAATATCGGATTTTCTTGAAACTATACAAATATTTTCCGAACTCATCAACGATTTTCACTACAAATCACCGCTTATGAACTCACCAGCTTTATGCTTATACTCTTTTAAACTGCTTGTATTCTCAGGAAATCAGTAGACAGGTACTTGCTGGATTTTCGAGGAACGGGAGCAATAAGAGTTTTAAGTTTTTACTATACAAAGCTATTGAATGTAATTCAAACAACGTTTCAAACTGATGTAAACATTTTTATTTTAGTATGCACTGTACTGGTTGTGTTGCTATGATTGCTATTATTCATTGGTTGTGATGCTACACATGATGTCCTCCGCCCCGGAACGTTTCCGCCATCGGTTTCGGGGTGTGACAGATTGGTATCAGAGCCCTTGTTTACAGCGAACTAGTATACCGAACCTTACGTGGTATACAACTATAAACACTAAGGGGCCTAAGTGCTCTACGCTAAAAGTATACTTTCAAAATATATAGTATTTTTATAAAAAGTATACGAGCATGCATACATAACAAAAATTGGTGTCGCTAGTAGAAAAGAACAAAAGTATTTGGATGCTGGAACGTTGCGGTTAAACCTGGGCAGTTATGTAATCATGTCTAGGGTGAATATAGCCTGATCAACTATATTCAGTCGAGACATGACCAACATGTGCTTGGGAGTGACTGTGGTGTTACAGCAGGCCTAAAACTTACCAAACATCATCTCACATAAAATACTATAGGAGTATTTTCGCTAGAGCCAAACTCAGTATACACATTCACTCTAAGTGTTGCTACATCTTCTTCCTTAAGCGATAACTTACTCGTGTTAGTAACCTTTCTGTGCTTATCGCTCGGTAGTATACTTTTATTTTCTGAATGAGATATAGCTTGTTTTGTATACATCTCGAGGACTTACCATCCTCTTCTTCCTGATTGTTTCTAGAACAAGATGCCTCCTCGACCAAGACCCATCAGAAGGAACGACGACACTCCGCCACCACCACCACCTCCTCAGTTCGACCCTGTCATGTTTCAGGCTGCAGTTACCGCCATCGTGACTGCAGCAATGACACAAGTGAATGCTGGTGGGGCTGGAGGTGGAACCGACCCGCAGAGACAAGGTGGAAGTCAGGGACATCAAAAAGAGTGTTCCTACAAGGACTTCATGACTGCGAAACCCAAGTCCTTCGACGGAAATGGAGGTGTCATCGCCCTAACTCGATGGTTCGAGAAGATCGAATCCATTTTCGAAATTTGCGTTTGTTCTGAAGCAAACAAGGTGAAGTTCGCTGCCTGCACCTTCACCGACAGAGCCTTGACCTGGTGGAATGGTCGAGTCAAAACCCTAACCCTGCCAGTGGCTAATGCCATGGGTTGGGAAAGACTGAAGGAGCTCATGCTCGCGGAGTACTGCCCGAGGGGCGAAGTGCAAAAGTTGGAGCACGAACTCTAGAACTTGAAGATGAAGGGTTCCGACATCGCTGCCTACACCGCTAGATTCTATGATCTGGCTCTCCTCTGTCCGGGAATGGTCACCCCGGAAAGCAAGAAAATCGAAAGGTACATCTGGGGACTGACACAACCAACAAAAGGGAATGTCTTGGCTGATAGACTGATTACTTTTGAAAGCGCCAAGGATCTGGCACAGACCCTGATCGATCATGGAATCGATCTGGATGAGGTGGCAACTGTCTTCGAGCCACAAAAGGAATGCAGTGGGAAGAAGAAGAAGTTTGGTAACAAACGAAAGGGTCAGTCTTCGCAGGAGCCCTCCAAGAAACAACAAACAGTGGCAGTTCATGCTGTTACTGTGCCTGCTGCTGCTCCCACTGCTGTTCCAACCACCCAATCTCCTACCGGTGGTTATGCTGGAAGACTACCCCTGTGCAACAAGTGTAACTTCCATCACCACGGACCCTGCCGTGAGTTGAGTTGCAACAACTGTGGAAAGAAAGGACACACAGCTGGATACTGCAAGGTGCCAACCTAACCAACCAACCAGGCTCCGGGAGCGGGCGCTGGTCAAACTTGTTATGGATGTGGAGAGGCTGGGCACTTCAGGAGAAACTGCCCCAACGCAACGACTGGTGCCAATACAGGGAGAGTTCTGGTGATGGGCCAGGAAGAAGCAGTTGCTGATCCTACCGTGGTTACGTGTACGTTCCTCCTTGACAACTCTTATGCATGCATTCTCTTCGATTATGGTGCGGATAGGAGTTTTGTTAGTCATACATTCAAACATTTAATCAAGTGTGAATCCCAACCTCTAACCGAAACATTACCGTCGAGATGGCTAACGGAAAGAAGGAGAGCACTAACGACATATTCATAGGCTGTACTCTTACTCTAGACAATTATTCGTTTCCCATCGACCTTATGCCTATGTCCATCTCCACCACTTGTCACCACCATCACCACGACCCGTCTCCACCACCTACCACCCATCACCACCACCTCACCCATCACCTACCACTACCACCACCTACCACAACCACCCGTCTCCACTACCTATCATCATCACCCGTCACCGTCATCCCACCCACCACCATCACCACCACCCGCCACCACCACCTTCACCATCACCCATCACCACTATCCACCTCCACCACTACCCCACATATTACCCACCAAAACCACCACCCATCACTACCACCCGCCTCCACTATCATCCGCCACAACCACCCACCACCACCACCCGCCACCATCCCCACCACCAACCACCACTCACCAACATCATCACCACCAACCACCATTACCACTAAAACCACCAACCACCACCCACCACCACCACCACCACCAACCAACATCATCACCACCAACCACCATCACCACTACAACCACCAACCACCACCAACAAACATCACCACACGCCGCCACCATCTACCCATCAACACCACAACCACCCAACCCTCACCATAACCACCGCCACCCAGCACCACACCTGTCACCTACCACCCACCACCTATAACCACCCACAAACACTACAAACCAACTATCACCCACGACCCCCATCACCCACCACCCATCACCACCACCACTAACACCAGCACCATCAACCACCACCCACCAATCACTACTCCACTACGACCAATCGCTACCAGCCACCACCACCACCACCACCCATCACCACCACCCGCCTCCACCACCCGTCACCACCACCCTACCCACCATCATCACCATCACCCCCACCAACCATCATCACCCCCACCACCAACCACCACCCGCCACCATCACCCCCACCACCAACCACCACCTACCACCACCACCTACCAACATCATCACCACTTACCACTATCATCCACCAAAACCACGACCACCATCCCCACCACCATCACCACCACCCATAAGTACCACAAACCAATTGTCACCCAAGAACCCCATCCACCACCACTACTTCCCACTACCACCCATCTACACCACCACCACCAACTACCTACAATTACCAACACTATATGTGATTAAATGCATATAATCATATAAATCAAATGTGATTATATGAATTTAAATATGTACGATTAATGTCGACAAAGAACAAATATTGAATCTATAACCTAAAAACAAACTTTTTCCACATAAATCATATGTGATTTAATCACTTATAATTAATGTGGACAAAGATTTGTTTTCACGTTATTGATTCAATAGTTGTTCTCGTATATATAATTACATGTGAATATATATATATATATATATATATATATATATATATATGTATATATATATATATATATATATATATATATATATATATATATATATATATATATATTCAATCACATATGATTAATATGAACAATATTTGATTTTGTCCATGTAAATCATATGTGATAAAATACATAAATCTAATCACATGTGATTAAATAATGAGAACAACTATTGAATCGAGAAAGCGAAAATGAATATTTTCCTCATAAATCATATGTGATTAGATATATATAATCATATGTGATTATATTTATCTTATATAGACAATATTTGTTTTCATGTTTTCAATTCAATACTTTTTCTCATGTATTTAATAACATGTAATTATATATATATTTAATCACATATGATTAAATACATAAGAATAACGAAAATGAATTTTATCCGCATAAATCATATGTGATTTGATACATATAATCACATATGATTATATGTTTTAATCATATATGATTTTATGTGAATAATATTCATTTTCTCGTTTACGATTTATTAGTTCGTCTCATGTATTTAATCAGATGTGATTATAAGTATATAATCACACATTGTGTATGTGGAAAAGATTTGTTTTCACATTTTTGGTTCAATACTTGTTCTTGTGTATATACTCAATGTGATTATATGTATAATGTATCTAATCACATATAATTTATATTGATAAGATTAGTTTTTTTGTTTTCTATTCAATAACTATTTTTCATATTTTTAATCACATGTGATTATATGTATTTAATCATATATGATTAATATGGACAAGGAGCAATTATTAAATCGAGAATGCGGAAACGAATCTTGTTCATATAAATCATATGTGATTATATATATGACTTATATATATAAAATAGTTCATTTTTCGCATTTTCGATTCAATAAATTTTCTCATGTGTTTAATCACATGTGATTATAAGTAATTCATCACATATGATTAATGTGTGATTATATGTACTTTTTTATATGTATTTAATCACATAAATCACATGCGATTAAAAACATATAATCACATATGATTATATGTATCTAATCACTTTTTATTTATATACACTAGATTCGTTAAAAAATATTTTCCAAATAAATCACATATGATTAAATACATATAATCACATGCGATTAAACCCAATACCTACCACCACCACCTTCCACCGTCATCATCACCACCGCCACCTACCACCCAACACCCACCACCTATCACTACCCACCACCCATTTTATTCACATTTGATTCAATATTTGTTTTTGTGTATTTAAGCATGTATAATTTAAAACACAATAAAAATTAATTAATCGAGAATGCAAAAACAAATCTTTGGTGGTGGGTGGTGGTGAGTGGTAGGTAGTAATTAGTGGTGGGAGATGTGTGGTAGGTGGTGGGTTGGTAAGTGTTGGTGGTGGTGGGTAGTGGTAGTGGTGGGTAGTAGGTTGTGGTGGAGGGTAGGCGGTGGTGGTTGTAGGTGGTGGGTTTAATCACATGTGATTATATATATTTAATCACATACGGTTTATATGGACAATATTCATTTTACATTTTCGATTCAATATTTGGTCTCGTGTATTTAATCACATATGATTATATGTATTTAATCGCATATGCTTTATATGGAAAATATTTGTTTTCGTGTTCTTAATTTAATACTTGTTCTCGTGTGTATAACCACATGTGATTATATGTGTCTAATCGCATATGATTTATATAGACACGATTTCACATTGTTCATATAAATCATATGAGTTTAGATACATATAATAACATGTGATTAAATGTAGTTAATCACATATGATTAAAGTTGTTAAAGAACAACTATTAAACCAATAACATGAAAATGAATCTTGTCCACATAAATCATATCTGATTAGATATATAATCATATGTGATTATATGTATGTAATGACATACGATTTATGTGGACAATATAAATTTTTGTATTCTCGATTCAATAGTAGGTGGTGGTGTGTGGTGGGGGATATGATGAGTGGTGGTGGATGATAAGTGGTAAGGGTGAGGGTGAATGGTTAGTGGTTTGTGATGGGTGGTGGTGGCGGGCGGTATGTAGTGTGGGGGTGGTGGTGGATATTTTTAATATGGACAAAGAAAAAGTATTTAATCGAGAAAACAAAAATGAATCTTTTGCACATAAATCATATGTGATTAAATAAATATAATCACATGTGATTAAATACACAATATCAACTATTGAATCGACGAAATGAATCTTATTCTTATAAATCATATGTGATTATATACATGTAATCACATGTATTTAAATATAAGAGAACGACTATTGAATCGAGAACGAGAAAATTAATTTTGTCCACATAAATCATATGTGACTAGATACATATAATCATACGTGATTATATGTATTTAATCACATATGATTTATGTGAAAAATATTCAGTTTTGCGTTTTCAATATAATAGTTATTCTCGTGTATATAATTACATGTGATTACATGTATCAACTTACACGTTTTTAGAATGTATTAATTATCTATAATTAATATATATATATATATATATATATATATATATATATATATATATATATATTAAAAAAATATTAATATAAATATATTAATTTAGACGGACAAAAAATAATGTGTTATTCTAAGACAATAATCTTCATTTATAAACAATTATTTTATGTATATTTTAGCTATATCGATTATTTTAGAATAAAATATATATTTTAAAATATGTCACATCTATGCTAACGAACATTTATTAATTTATTTATAATATAGGCTAATCGCTAAATATAAAAATATAGGTGTTAAAATTTAACAATATTTATGAATTTAATATATATGATATAATATATAATTATTTTACAAAGTTAAAAAGGAAATAAAAGAAAGTTTTCATAAAAACAAATTAATTCCACTTGGTTTTGTGTATTTGACAAGCTTTTATACTATAAACAAAAATCTTGGAAAAAAAAGTTCAAATAAAAATAAATTAATACCACTTGGTTTTGTGGATTTCATGTTATGTGTAGTCTGACCAAAATGTTTTATATTGTAACCAAAATCTAAGCCCACATTAAGTCCATTTAAAAAGGTTTAAGCCCAAATAATATATAAAAGAAATTGTAACCTAATCCATGTGGAATGAAACGCACGCATTAATTAGTCCATACCTCATCAATTGCAACCATCTTCATCTCCAACCACCACTTCTCCATCTCCGACCACCACTTCTTTCTCCGACGAAATTGAATCTGCAAATTCCTCTTCTTAGCTACATTCCATTCAACCGATTCCTACTCCGAAGATGTCTTCAACAAGTAGTTTCCGTTCGAGCTCTCGATCTGATCTTATACCAGGTACTTCATCAGAGATTTGCAGAAAGAGAAGGAAGATTGGACTAAAGATCCGAGATAAAATATCTCTCGAGGAATTTATGAATTGGCTCTGAAATGAATTTTCTTCAAAATTATTCTATGAATTTGTGAAATTGAATATGCAAATTCGTTGATATCAGACCAGATCGAGAATAATTTGTGAACAAACAGAGTCAATTAATGTCGCTGAATCTGCAAATTCGATGAATAATTTGTGAAATTGAATCAGCAAATTCGTTGATATGAATCGATAAAACAGCTCTCGAGGCATGTCGTTGTGAGCCGATTCACAAATTCGAAGAAATGTCACATTCGACAGCAGGTCAGTGAAACAAGATCCGGTAGCATATGTCGGCCGGTGAAACGAGATCGGAAACCATTTCGCCGGAGAGAAGATACGTATAAACATGGTTTCCGAGGATGGAAGGAGTAAAGGAAGGGGGATATGGTTAACAACCATGGGGAAACAAAGATGCAACAACAAACAGAGATGCAACGACAGGTGATTCCGACATCGTTCCGGTAATTCCGGCGATGGTGGTTCGCTGGTCAGTGGTGGTCCAACTTCCTTTGTGAAAGGATGGAGTGGGGGTGGGTGTAGGAGTAGGTGGAATTGGGGCATTTTTATTTGTCTGACTAATAAAAATAATAAAAAATTCAATATTTAAAACTTGTGGTTCACAATTGTTCTCAAATGTTCTCAAAATAAGAAATGTTTTCGATTATATATATATATATATATATATATATATATATATATATATATATATATATATATATATATATATATATATATATATATATATATATGATCCGTTGATACTCATAGTTTTCCAAGAATTAAAGATTAAGCGCTAGATCAAAATTAACTAATTATGGGTATGATCGTCATCTTATCAATTTCATTTAATGTTTAATTTTTTGTGTTATTGGAAATATTAATAAAAAATCTAAAAACTAACATAATAAATTAATATTTTGAATTTTTTCTAAAAAAATAATAATTTTTGATTTATTAAAAATATTCAGATTTTTTAAAGTTTTTTTTTCTAAAAACATGAAATTTTAAAAACATTTGAAAAAAAATATTTTTTTTGAAAAAACTGAAATGTTTTTAAAAACAGTAAATTTAAAAAAATCAGTAAATTAAAACAAAACTGGAGTATTATATATATATATATATATATATATATATATATATATATATATATATATATATATATATATATATATATATATATAAAGATTCGTAAGTAAATAATAAAAAACCTCATTTTTATTACTAATCTATAAACACAATAATACAAGTATTTTATTCTATATAAAATAAAATATAAAAAACAAAAAAGGCTACAAAATTTAAAAGTGTTTTCATGTCTTCGTGTCAATATTTTCATATTTTCTTTAATTTATCCCTTTTCACCTTTTTAATATTTTTCACAAATTCTTACAAATCTACAAGAAAATTAAAGAAAAATTGGTTAATGCAAGAACACTCACAAAACTACATGTGTATATATCATGTAAGATTCAAATGTGATTATATAATGTGATATTCACATGTGATTGTATCTTTTAAGATTCAAATGTGAAATTCACAATAAATATTTAAAAAAAAAAAAACTAATGAAGAAACAATCAGACAAAATGCATGTATGCATATAAACATAATTTATATGTGAATCACTTGTGATTTACATATGAATCATATCTAATTCATCTGTGAATTACATTTTATTTAAATGTAATTCATATGTGATTCACTTGTGATTTACATGTGATTCATATGTGAATTATATGTGATTTACATGTGAATCACATCTAATTCATATATGATTCGCGTCTCATTACATATGAATTACATTTGATTCGTATGCGAATGTGAATCCATGTAATTCATATGTAATTCATGTGTGATTTACATGTGAATTACTTGTCTCTTCTAGTATTAACCCAATTGAATATATTCATATACTATATTTGTTGTTTAATTCATAAAAATAACAAATCATTTTTCATTTCCACCCATTATAGCATTCTACTTTCAAATTCTGATTATGACATTGTAAATCGAAAAAACTACCTAATTATAGCAATGAAAGTCGTTTTGTATTTGGATGATATTTCTATTATTGGGTAAATATTTCAATGGACAAAAAACTAACAAAAAGAAATGAAAATAGAAGGTGCCTTTGACCTATCATTTCCAAAAGTTTTAGAAGATGTTTCTATTTTTTCTGCTTGTAAGTATAAAGAATAGTCAACCACTCCCTAAAAACAATAAATAAACAATTAAGTTTTTTGATTTGGCGGTTGACACCACACTCTGGAAAGAGTTCTGTGGCAACAATAACAAATTATTTGCAATATTTACCAGCAAAAGTCATCTAAACTTGGATCAAGTCCGGAAGATCTGCACATCTTGGAGCATCAAAACAGAGACTTAAAATCGGCTATTTTAGGTCAAGAGGACACTCCCTGTATGTATGTACAAGATTGAATAACATTAACAAGAATATATATATATATATATATATATATATATATA